>NW_009259033.1:97595-120438 GCF_000687185.1 Egretta garzetta | reverse complement strand
GGGGGGGGTGGGGGTGGGCCCCGGGAGGTGCCCTTTGCTGGGGGTGAGCTATGCTTCTCCTGCCCTGATTTATTGGTGCCCTTACACCGGGGTGATTCCATCCACTGTGCCCTGGGGAATCCTGACGGGCGGGACAGGGGGGTTCTGATGTGCCCCGCTCGCCCAGGCCCCCACCCCCTGGTGCCTTACAGCCCGTGGGGTCTGCTTTATTACTGTGTCTAACCGAGAAGCACTGTTCAGACGAGCAAGCATGCCTTGGTACGAGGTGGAGGGTAGAACGGGTGAGCCGGGTGATTGCAGTGTCTTTGTGGGTAAAGTTCTCCCTATAAGAGGACACTTTTTTTCCCCCCAGGCTTTATGAACGGTAGGGATGGGGACTGGCTGATGCTGTTCTTGCAAAAGAATGATGGTTTTCTGGTCTGTTATAAGGAATAATTTTGTTAGACTGACTCTGTAACAAACAGTGGGGTTGCAGTGTGCTAAATAGCTGCTACTGGTTTGTCGACACAGAGCCACAGGCTTCACCACCCGTTCTGATATTGGCCCTGCGCGTGATGCCAACGACCCTGTGGATGATCGCCATGCTCCGCCGGGGAAGAGAACTGTTGGGGATCAAATGAAAAAGAATCAGACAGCTGATGATGATGATGAAGATTTGAACGACACCAATTATGATGAGGTGATGAGATTTTTTTTCATCATCCTGGAGATGTTTTTCCCCAAGGGGAAGAGGAGTCTTTAGCTCCCTGCTCTCTTGCTATGAAAAACCCCACATTAGCTGAGGTTTCAAGGCTGGAATTTCCTGTAGCTTGCTAGCAGCACTTCCTTTTTTCCTTTTTCTTTTTTTTTTTTTTAAATTGAGACCTCGTTATGCATAATGGCACGGTGCTTGCAGATTTTTGTTGTGGCGTTGGTCCATGTATTGTGGCCTAATTATCTATACAGAGCCCTGAGAGTCTTGGGAAGAGATCCATAAATAAAATATTAGTTTAAGTATTTTGGGAGATACATTTTGTATTCTCCTGCACAAATGATATCTAAGCTTCTATGCTCTGACATATATTTGACTTTACGTGGCCTGTGTAGTCTCTTCTGTTTAAATCCCACTTTGGTTAGTTAAATGCTGTGGTGGTGGTGTTGTTTGCTTTCAGTGGTTTAAAAAAACAAAGAGTGGTTAATGGAAGAAAATAGCCTTTCTATCCTGGGATCTCATTTACTGCTTAATAGATGTAATTTTGAAAGAGAAGAGATTTTGAAGGAGTTTTGCTTTTGAAATGGTGGTGGAGAATAAACACTAGGGGTGGTAGGAGAAGGCTGCTTCTATTTAGGGATGTGTTAGTCTGATGCAGTGTTGTTAGAAATGGCCTGCTTGTGCATTTTCGTTGTTCTGGGTAACTGTTGGCTGTAGCAGGAACATAACAGGAGCTTTAAACTGACGATACTGCTTTTTTTTTTTTTTTTCCTCTTCCACCCCCCCCAAATTCTTAGTTCAATGGGTATGCTGGGAGCCTGTTCTCAAGCGGTCCCTATGAAAAAGACGATGAGGAAGCAGATGCTATTTATGCAGCTTTGGATAAGAGGATGGATGAACGCAGAAAAGAAAGAAGGTAGGATAAATGACAGTGCTGGCATGGAGTGTTTTCCAGTTAGTTTGTGCTTTAGAGGTTTCCTCTACCTCTTCCATTTTCCAGTTCAGGTTTTGTCCTTGTCTCCTGGGTACGTTTGCAGAAGCATACGCCCCCCTTTTTTTTTTGTTTTAATGCTGTACCTTTGACCCTGTGGCCCCCAGTTTTAAGGACAATGGGTATTTTGCACAGCTTGCTCTGAGAGTTGATGTGGGTGAATTACTTTGCTGTAGTTAATTAAGGTCTGCTGTAGTTCATTAAGATGTTGTGGGGAGATGCCGAGTGACTGGTTTTGACACGTCACGTGCTGCACAGCACACTGGAAATTGTTAGAAAAGTCTACAGGTAAGAGGATGTTAAAGACTGAAGTTCACTTGGTTGGAGACACCTGTTTTTACACTATAATGCTGTCTTATTTGATGAGACATCTCTGTTATGTTGATAATCTAAGCTTGGGAAAAGTGGAGGGGGGGGGGATTATACCTTAGCTCTGATCAAACACATTTTTCTGTAATATCAACACTGTTTAAAGACTTGCCACGTGTTACTTTGAACATAATCTCAGTACTCCTTTTCCTAAGGGAACAACGAGAAAAAGAGGAAATAGAAAAATACCGTATGGAACGACCCAAAATTCAGCAGCAGTTCTCAGACCTGAAAGTAAGAGAAAAAATGTTGCCTGAAATGTGATTTTTATCTTCCTGAGATGTGGGCAATAGATGTATGTTCTGCATTTATTTGTTCAGCTTTTGTGTGTTAGCAAACAAGTACTTTGTTGTTCTCCAGATTCAAATTCCTTTCTGTTGGAAAAACAAGTGAACGACCACGAAGCTGGCAGCTGGTGGTGTGGCAGCTCTTCCTGGTTTGAATACCTGCAGTTTAATTTTCAGTCAGTTGGAGCTGCATGGTTACAGACAATGTAATTGGTAGTGCTGATTTAAACCCAGGCAGTGATGGAATCTGCCATAAGTGATAAAGCAACGTTGTCGCTACCGACGGCAGCATTCGGAGTTGCACTCAGCTGGTGGAAGTGGGTGTTTATAAGCTCCTTTGTAGGGATATGGGAGAATACAGTGATTCTGCCTGTTGAGCGCTTCTCTTGCATTTCACAAGGTAGTGAAATTCATGCAAGTTTTGATACCAGGCTTTTGTTTTGTGCTTTATCGTGGCTTCATGTCAGTTCTTGAGAAGGTGCTACACTTCTGTCTTTGAGGGACTGATAACTTGTTGGCGGTGGACTAGCAGTTGAGCAGGATCTCCTGACTCTATCTTCTTTTTACGTAAAATGTATTGTTTAAGCTATTGTGTAATGATTAGTAAGAAACCACTCAATGCTGCAGGCACTGAGATTAATCTGAATATTTGTAGCACTGAGTTAAATAACAAAATTGATTTGGAATCTCAGTCTGGACTAAAACCAAATTCTAATTAAATGCATCTAATTCTTTTGTACGTTGGCTTAGAAAAAAACTGACCGTTGAACTTCAAGTGTTTAATTGATCTTGAATTCTTTCAAGAAAAAAAAACCTATTAAGGAATTAGAGCAGTTAAAAAGAACAAATTTCTACAGCAAATAACGATGACAACAACTGTTTGAACAGCGGAAGCTAGCAGAGGTCACAGAAGAAGAGTGGCTGAGTATTCCAGAAGTTGGTGATGCCAGGAACAAGCGCCAGAGGAATCCTCGTTACGAGAAGCTGACTCCTGTACCCGACAGCTTCTTTGCAAAGCATTTACAGTCAGGGGAGAATCACACTTCCGTGGACCCACGCCAAACGGTGAGTACGCAAGCAAACCTGACGAAGATGCAATCCGTACTGTATAATTAGAGACGAGGGTTAAACTGGGTGTTCATTAGTGGGATTTGGTGAGGGGCGGGGAGGAAGATGCTTGACCAAAACACTTGGTGTAGTTTGTGAGTCTGTCAAGGGAATTGCTGGATGTTAAATTCCTGTGCTTGCCAGAGCCTTTCAGTACATACCGACTGCCAGAGAAAGCTCAGGGATAGACAGGGGAAGATTGGTTCTTGTGTTGAAAATGGAAGAAAGTGTTTCTTTTCCTTTTCTCTGGCTGAGGAATGGTGATAATGAGTTTTGATGAGCATAACCAACACCTGTTTCTGTTACAACAACATTTTCCAAAAATTGACAGAAAATAAAGTTCAGTACCCTGGAGCAGTTGTATTAAAAATTATTTGCCTTAAGGTCAGCTGAAAATGAACTAATTTAGCTTGTTACTATGTGCCCGCAGGCTACTGTGGTTGTACAGTTACAGGAGAAGCTGACTGCCCCTGAACTGGCAGCAGATGTCCATGGGACTTCTTTGTACTTATCCTTGTTTAAATGTGCTAGGTTTAGATGCTTGTGCTCAAATTCTTTTCACTTTCTCGTTACTTATTTCACTGACTTGACTGAACTTGAGTAATTACCTACAGATTTGCAAAACCTGTATGAGAAATGTTCTGTGATTCAGGGGAGCCGCTGTTTCAGAAGTACCTATGGGGTTTTGTCATCTCTGTCCTGTAGCCACTGGAGACCAGCAGATCAGCCAACAGCCTCAATTATTTTTGAAGTCTCAGAAGAGATTTTAGGAATGTATTTCTCTTGCTCTTCTTTTTAGCAATTTGGAGGATTGAATACTCCGTATCCAGGGGGCTTGAATACTCCATACCCAGGAGGAATGACACCAGGCTTAATGACACCTGGGACAGGCGAATTGGATATGAGGAAGATTGGCCAAGCCAGGAACACCTTGATGGATATGAGGTTAAGCCAGGTAAGGATGCTGGAAGGCAGGATCTATCACAGGTACACCTGGGGTTGGTGGTGTGCTGCTATTTAAGACCTAGTTTTAGACAAATCTTTCATTCTCTTGGGTGTTAGAAGGAACAGCTCAGCTGTGAAATAACTTTGTACTCCTCCTCCCCAAATCTCGTGCCCTCTGCGCTGATAGAATTTCCTGAGAAATAACAGTTTGTCCCTGGAAGTCTTGGTGTGTATGGGAGAACAGGCGGAGAACAGTTGTACCAGAGGTGGACTTCAGGCAAACAGCACTGGCAGTGGTACCAAGGGAAGCATATCTTCTAGGCTTTCTAGGGATGCGGGACAAAATGCTGAAAAATACTCCTCTTAAATTGTTGTTTGACATCTGTTCTTTTTTCATTGATTTTTCCATCTAAATCTGGTTTAAACTAAAGAGGTGGGCTCTAGCTGGCAAGGCTGCAAGACCTGCTGGTGACTGAAAGCCAAGCTGCTTGTTTTCTGGATTTTCAGTGGTACTAAATTTTTAACGTTCAAATTGTGTATTTTAGAAGTGGGGAAAAAAGCCAATAAGCAAGGCTTTGTGTTTTCCTCCTTCCTTGGTTTTGGTGACAGATGACTGTCTAGGTTTCTTGTATAGATGCAGTGGTTTTTCCAGTCTTTAATGTGTGCAGGCAGACTGTGGGGCTAGAAATGGTCATTTCAGTAGCGCTGACTTGACTTTCCCAGGTGTCGGACTCTGTGAGTGGCCAGACTGTAGTGGACCCGAAAGGATATTTGACAGACTTGAATTCGATGATTCCCACGCACGGAGGAGATATCAAGTAAGTTTAAGAAGGATTAACTGATTTATCCTCTTAGTAGTGGCTGTGATCCTGCGTATAAATGGAAATCTGTCTGAGCGGGTGGCTTTCAGCTAGCGTTTGATTTGTAAAAGATGCTAGGTGAGTTTTTGAGGATGAATTCTCTTTAACATGAGATTTGGTTTAGTCTTTCAACTGATACATTTAGCATCTGACCTGGGTGCATCAACTGTGAGGATTGTTTCTATTCTATCCCTGGACTAACACACTGGAGTGATGGCAGAGCGTGCCTGCCTGCCAGCCAGGAAATAACCTGGTTAATTGTACCTGTGTACTGCTAATTTAGGCTTGTTCGACCACTTCTGAAAAACTCTTAACTCTTTTGACACTTGCTTCATAAAGAGTTGCCGTTTAAGTCAAAGCGATACATGCGAATGTCGATGCTAATACTTGACTTAAATCAACGCTTGTGCTTATCAGCTTCTGACTGCAAGTGCCCAGCTGTAATTCCTAAAAACCTTACTTAAATACTTAACTGGTTTTCACTGTGATCTCGCTGTGGTAGTGTGTATTTGTAAGCTTGTTTTGGTAGTATGTAACTTCTGTCACCAGTGTGGAAACATTTTAGGTCACAGTTACTGTGCTTCTGAGTGTGGCTGTCAAGAACTGACTGTAAAGCTGATCCAGGAGAATTGTTTGCTAGCGTGCTGAAAATTTTCCTGCCTGTCTTTCCTTTTCCTTTAGTGATATCAAGAAAGCCCGTTTGCTCCTGAAATCTGTACGAGAGACCAATCCTCATCATCCGCCAGCCTGGATAGCGTCAGCCCGACTGGAGGAGGTGACTGGCAAACTCCAAGTGGCTCGAAACCTCATCATGAAAGGAACAGAGATGTGCCCCAAGGTCAGAATTGCTTTGCTTCCCTCCTAATCCTTGCAGGACAGTAGGAACAGGTTGTAGTTACGAGCAGCAGCATCTCTCTGTTAAGCTTGTGTCAGGCTATATCTGATACAGCTTCACTATCTGCAGTATTAAAAGAACACATTTAGCTAGAAGCTCTCATTTTAAATTCTTCTTTTTGATGTAGAGAAAGATTGTTTCTTTTTCCTGCAGAGTGAAGATGTCTGGTTAGAAGCTGCTCGGCTTCAGCCTGGGGATACAGCCAAAGCTGTTGTGGCCCAAGCTGTCCGCCACCTTCCACAGTCTGTCCGAATCTATATAAGAGCCGCCGAGCTGGAGACAGATATCCGTGCAAAGAAACGTGTCCTTAGGAAAGGTGAGAGTTCCGCAGGGTCAGGGAACAAAGTCTGAGCCTCCTTCTGTTTGAATTGCATTGTAGGTTGTTCAAGATGTGTCCATAAGTTTAAGTGGTTTTTTTTTTTGTTGTTTTTTTTTTTTGGGATCCTTGGTGAAAATCCGGTTGTTAGTAATGTGTGCCTGAATGGTGGAACTTGCTGCTGCTGAGCCAAAAAGTAGAGTTGTTTAAGAGTTTGTAAACTGTCTTTCAGCAGAAGGCTGCTGTTACTGAGCAATTGCAAAATGACTTTTCGCTTACCAAAGCCAATTCCAACTTGATCGCAGTTAGATAGGTGGATGAAAGCAATTAAAAAATGATGCTCTAAGGAGAAAAGGGTGTTTTAAGTGTCACCTTGTGATACATTTTGGTAAATGCTGGACTTTGTGTTTGGGTTCCAACTTGTCTGTAATCTGTTAGAGACCACAGCAATTCCTGGTGGAGGAGGTTGAGAGGCCTCAGGGTTCTCATCTCGTTGAGCCTGGGGGGCCTTGGGGTTTGCTTTATTTACTGTACCAAGTTCTGTGTTCTTGACAAACAGCTTTTGTGGTGCTTACCTAAAACCTTACATCTTCTGTTGCATTGCACTTGGAGGTTTTCCTCTTTTGTGGAATTGCTGTCTTTTCCAAACAGTGATCTCTGTAATGGCAGTTTGTTGTGTTGTCCTGAACCCAGGTCTTCCTCAACAGGTTCATAGTATTGATTCTCTGATTACTGTAAGTTACTGTGCCTGTATCAGTAGAGGTTAGATCCTTCACGACTATTGAATTGTGTCAGTTATATCTCCTGGCTTTAACCTAGACAGGGAAAAGGGTTTGGGTTTAATACATTTACCAAATCATTGTAGTATTGAATGGCTTGGCTTTAAAGGAAGTAAATTGCCTCCTGCCTCTCACTATTGCGTGTAAAATTGCACATCTCTGGTGAAATGACCTCTTACTGCGTATGGATGGAAGGCACTTAAAGGTTCCTGGTTTTGAAGTCCTAAGAGTTCAGATATTAACTATTCAGTAGCTTTTTTTTAAAAAATTTTCATTGGGTAAGCAGTGCAGTGCGCGGTAAAGCATCGCTCCTGTGACACTGTGTGTCCTTCTCCAGAGCAATAGTAGATGCTGAACAGAAAAACACTTTTATGTGAGCAGAATTAGATTTCTGAGTCCAGCTCTGGTAGGAGAGCATCTTGTGTGAAAGCAGTGACTTACGCATTAAATACTGAGCTTTGCTTTAAACGTTGTATTTGTGAAGAGAAAAACATCTCGCTTTGGTTTTTGAAACCACCTACTTAATCTCTGACACAAAGCTGTTAGTGGAATAGAACACGATGTATCATTCTCTTTTCAATTTCTGCCCGTTAAGAGCTTCACAGTGCTCCTCTGCTGCCTAAGGAACATGAGTAATGTGATGCTTGGAGCTGTTTGTAGGTACAGCCTTAAGATAAGTGGCAGTTTAACCCGTTACCTCTCCTAAAATAAAAAAGACTGGCTGCCAGGTAATGCCACTGAAGTGTGATCTTTCATAATGTGTTTCTCTCGTCTGTTGGCTGTGTGCATTCCTACCATCCAGCAGAACCCGGGGAGCTTTTAAAGCCCCTCTCTGACTGGAGAGCCAGCAAGCTGAGTGTTTAAAATGCATCCTGAGGTGTAAAAATCGAATGCTCTATCTATAAAAACACGTTCTGTCCTGCTGAGTGATGCTTTCGGCTCTTGCAGGCTGATGTTATTCACTTAAATTCTTCAGAAAAATCTCTTGCTGCTGCAGACTTGAGGAGAAACAGTTAATGCCCGAATCCCCAGTGCATGCTGCTTGTAAATGCTCTGTGTATTTCTGTAGAGCTGGGATGTGATTTAAGTTGAGGCTCAGCAGCGTGCTCCTGCCTTTGCAGCAGTGCTTAAAGGAACAGCCTGGCCTAGAAGCCTAGCTAGGTTCAAAGTGGGTTTAGATGCTTCTTCCCACCCGTTTCTGTGGTCCTGCAATTACGCTCACTTTATTGAAGAAGGATGCGCTCACTCCTCCGATGCTATAGCATGTTTGGGTACAATCACCACGGAAGCAATGAAACTGCTACTGCAATGCAGCTAACACTAGTAATCTGTGATGTAAGTTGTAGTGACAAAAAGCTAAAAAAAAAACCCCAAACCCTTTAGTTTCTCAATGTGTCGTTAAGATACAAGGTTATGAAGAGACAGACTGAGAAGAGCTGCTGTTTAGACTTTAATGTTTCAGACAGCGCATGGGGACAGTCCGCAGAGAATGCGGTTTCTACCAGCAGTAGCTGACTCTTGGACAAGATTAAGGCAGGCTCAATGACTCTTAATTAGATGGAGCCCATACTGGATTGCTGAAAGAACGCTGGATTCAGTAGCTTAGGGTGTTAGCGTCAGCAATACCTTTAAGCTTTTATGCATCCTCCTGTTTTGTTTTTGCATAGCGGGCCAGTAATTTTTTGGGAAGCTAAACTGGGATCCATTAAACTGTCAGGAGATGCCTACGGGAAAATTAAATTGTGAAGGGACAGTTTCAACATCTAAGGAGCAAGGTTGTGTTATTAGTTAGTATTGAAGATGGTCCTTTTTTATGAAGGGAGACCCAGCATGATTAGGCTACCCACTTTTGAGGATCCTACGTATACTCATTTGCTGAGCCTGGAGGTGTTTTACTGAAGAGGATGCAATTCCAGCTTGTACAGGGGAAAAAAACCCTTGTTTCTCCAAAAGCTGTTTCCAAGGAAAATTGCTAAATAAGTTTTTTTTATTTTGCAATTTTAAGTTCTCATTGTTGAAGCAAATATAAGTACAGCTCCCTCCCTTCTCCCTTTCAGGAAATTTCACCTGTAGTAGGACAAAGCCTTTAATGTATCATCTTTAAAAAATACAGTTCTCTTTGGTGAACTACTTTGTCATGATTGACATAATTGTTTTGTGCCTCTAGCCCTTGAGCATGTTCCAAACTCGGTGCGTTTGTGGAAAGCAGCCGTGGAGCTGGAAGAACCCGAGGATGCCAGGATCATGCTGAGTCGGGCTGTGGAGTGCTGTCCGACTAGCGTTGAAGTAAGTTTTTTAAAAAGTGGAATAAAGCAACCCTCTACACACCACTTTAGGTTGGCAGTAGAGCTTTGAAAACAAAAGGCAGAGTGTATGAGTTTTCTGCTGCGCACTTTATGCCACAGTGAGAAGGATGTGATGAGTAGTGGACTCTGCTTTTTTTTTTTTTTTTTCCCCCAGAGTTAATTGTCTGGTGGTCATTATGCCTCATTTTCCTGTGTAATTGTTGCGTTAGTTATGCCAGTGTACTGCTGTGCCTGCTGTAGCCAATTAGCCATGTTCACATTCATGTTTAGTGCCTTGACAGTTGTGAAAACAAGCATACATGTAGCCTGGGGAATCTAAAATAAAGTTGCTCATTTCTGGAACGCTGAATCAGAGAGCTAATATTCAGCTGTTTAAAAGGTGATGCAGACAGAAAATACGAGTGCAGCAGCCCAGCAAACGGAGAGGATATCTTGAGGTGATTAGGACTGAGCTTTACAGACTCTGTTTCTACTATTTCCCCATTGGTATTCTGCAGCCTGCTTATGCTACTTGAGGACAATTGCCAACTAGTAGCAAACAGCATAAAGCTGCTTATCTTTTTGGGCCAAACCTGCCGTACGGCAGTGTTGTCATCTCCTTGTTCTAATCTAAAATACATCTTTTGTTACTCTGCAGCTGTGGCTTGCGCTGGCAAGGCTGGAGACATATGAGAATGCTCGTAAAGTCCTTAACAAAGCCCGTGAGAATATTCCAACGGATCGTCACATCTGGATTACTGCTGCCAAACTGGAGGAAGCCAATGGAAACACCCAGATGGTGGAGAAAATCATTGACAGAGCCATCACATCTCTTAGGGCTAACGGTGTGGAAATCAACAGAGAGCAATGGATACAGGTATTTGCTTGGTTTTGGTTAAGAGACCCGGATGAACTTTTCGAGTTCTGTTTTGAAGGCTATTGATGCAAGATACTGTAGGATAGAGTAATTTTGCACTAGGCTTATCAGTGGAGATCCCCATGAAAATACAGGAGGTGAGACTAAAAAGCTGAGGAGAGCCAAGGCCGTAGTTAGGTGATACTCTGGGGTAACGTTGTGTGCGTTGAGCTGAGGAATGTTTGGTTTCCTTCTGTCTTGGAAGATAACCAGCTGAAGCAGCTGCTGCCTTAAGTAGGACAGAGGCTTTAAGCCTCCAGTGAAGGATTTATGTATGTTTTACGTATATCTCTTTTGGCTTAAAAGGTATCTGTTTGCCAAAGGAGCTTTTGTCAGATAGTGTTGTGAGAAGTCAGTACAAATACTGCATGTGCAGCAGGCAAGGGATACTCTGTTAGTGCTTTATTGGCTTGTGGTCCTGAGGCTGCGCAAAGCAGTCACAGCTGACACGTGGAACTGGGGTGTATGATGATGTTTACAAAATGCAACCTCTGTGGAGGTTCATCCCAGGTCGTATTTTTCATGTTCTGTACTAGAAAAGCAGCAAAATGTTGTAGGGGTTTCCAGGGTTTTGGTCCCATTCAAAAGCTGTGGTGCTTAATTTTTCTTGAGTTAGTAAGACACTTCAAAGGCTATTGCCATCTAAATGGCTTGATGTTCAGGTTAAAAGAACCTCTTTCCTCCGGAATATGTACTTTCTTTAAGCATAAGTCTTTAAACCAGTTTACTACTAAAATCGCTTACAGCAGGTCAAGGCAGCAAAATGTTCTTGGCACGCTGCTTAAAAGAGTATTGATAATGAACAAAGTATTCCATATTAAACGGATATCCTTGTTAACATCTAAAAGAATTACAACTTTCTTTACAGCAGTAAAACAATTAAAGGTTAGTTTCAACTTCTGTTTAAAAAAAACCCACCACCACAGCCTCTGCATCATTGTCTTCTCGAGTTCCTTTTCAGTACCAGGACTGTTCCGTTTCTGTTATCTGATCAGAGGCCTTTTTAACAAGTTTAAGCAAGACACGCTTGGCTTTCTGAAAGCTTTCTATGCCAGAAAACTTCACATATGCTCTGGTGAGAGAGCCTTTGCACCTTTAACTTAACATGGTTGAGGGTGTATTCATTTTAAATGCAGTTATTGCTCAGCTCTTATTGAGACTTAAGAATCAGCCCAAAGCTGAAGGGACATCAGTAGTTTTGACATTAGGATTCTGCCTTCTTAAATTCTTGTAGTTTTTTTATTGGCCAGGCCCCTGCTTGGCCCAGCCCAGGGCAGGTCAGTGGAGCTGTAAGAGGAGACTTTTCAGGCTGGAGAGGTCACACTTTGTCACACTTATTCCTTTTCAGTGGGCACAGTTGACATGCTCTGTTTCTTAACCAACTTCTGGTTGATTCCGTGTACAACTACAGCACCTTCCTTGTGGGTGTAGGCTCACTGGTTAGTGTCAAGATACGTTTGAGTAATAAGATATTTTTAATGTGGCAGTGACCCACAATGTCTCTGTGTTTGCTCATGAGGAGTTGCTGTTGTGGAATCTTAAGTTCTTGCGCCGATTTCTCAAAATGAGCAGGGCTTTACTCTTGTTTCTAGGATGCCGAGGAATGTGATAAAGCTGGGAGTGTGGCCACGTGCCAGGCAATCATGCGAGCTGTGATTGGGATTGGGATTGAGGAAGAAGATCGGAAACATACCTGGATGGAAGACGCAGACAGTGTATGTCCAGCTGTGGTTTTTTGATTTTTTGGTTGGGGTTTTTTGTTTGTTTTTTAATTGGAGGAAATGGAACTGGAGCCTGGGAAATGACTTATTTAATTGGTGGAAGTAGATGCAACTCCCACAACATTTACCTGCATTTGGCCAGTCTGCCTCTTGGCAGGTTATTCTATCATAGAGCTTTTTCAGATTTGAATTTTTACTAAGCAAAAAGCTGCTATTGTGATAGATTGGTTGCTGGGGCTTTTGGTTTGGGTTTTGTGTGTGTGTGATATCAACAGGTTGAGGTCTGGTTAAAGGAACTGGGAGCTGAGTTTCATGGCACAAACATTGCAGCTCAAGAGTTAATCTAAAACTGACAGGGGAGTGGGTAAAAGTTTTACCAGGCTTTCTTTGCTCTAGGGGAGTAGTTTGAACATGCACTAAAAGCTAAATTATATTTCAGCATGAGAAATGTCCACGTCACTGGCCTTGAATTGGGTTTACAGCAGTAGGGGGGCATATGCTCTGGCGCTTATAGGTTTGCCTGTAAAAAAAACAAAGTGCAAACACAAGAGCATTTACGATGCCTTGCTAATTTTTCAAGCTAGCTTGTGTGTCAGTTCCAGTGAAAGGCTCTGATAGAGGGACACTTGAAAATTTCTTCCCTGCATCCTTATAAAAAGCTGATAGTACCTGTTCTGTTCCATGTAACGCCCTGATTCACGTATTACTCTGAGTTAGAGTTCTGTGTTGAATTATGGATGAGTAATTCTTTCTTACACTTGATTTCAGTGCAACCCTAAACCGGCTTAATTCTGATCTGTTTTTCCTTAGTGTGTTGCACATAATGCTCTGGAGTGTGCCCGAGCGATTTATGCCTATGCCTTGCAAGTTTTCCCGAGCAAGAAGAGTGTGTGGCTGCGAGCAGCGTACTTTGAAAAGAACCATGGAACGAGGTATGTGTGCTGCATGATCCTTGGGTGGAGGGGTTCTTCGTTGTTACAGGGTGGTAGATGGGGGAGGAAGAAAAGCTACAAGATGATCCCTGAAGAGGTGTGTTGCACGCGCAGAGTTAGTTCAACTAGCGGAAACTTGCTGGCGTTGTTTGTGGGTTTGACCTTCCTTGTTATTGTCGTGGTCGGAACGTCTTTGGTTTTTATGAAGTCATAAAAAGCTTTCTGGCAATAGGGATTACTTGGTTAAAATAGCTATGAATAGGCAAGGTAGGGACAGTCATCCTTGAGAAAGCATTTCTAGAAAAATTTGGGAATACAAATCACCTAGAAATACAGCATGTGTTTAATTTAATTTTTGTAGATAAACTACTTCGTCACTGAAGTTGTCCGAGCATCTCTGGCATTTTCTGAGTGAACATACTGTGAACGTGTATCGCATTCTGTGTTAGGATTGGCGATATGCTGTCACAGTTCGGGCCCCTTATTTTGAAGTTTATTTGTAAAGCTTTACACATCTGAAACTTTCTGCCTGAAGTTTAGAATGAGGCAAAGAATCTATGCAGCAGACCGCTTACGCCTGTGGAATCAGCCTTATTAAAGCCAACAAGGCTGTTGTGTGAAAGTGACTGCAGATGCCAAGTTCTGCCTTGTTCAGGCCTTATTTTTTTTAGAACAAGTATGTCTTTGCTTTTGATGTTGTTCTCCCATGTTTCTCAGTGGTGGCTGTCTATTTAAAGCCCCTTGTTCTACCTGAAAAGTGTATTCTTCAGATGAGGAAAAAAAAAATGCAGTAAGATCAAGCCAGCTTCATCTAATAATTCTGAAAAGCTTCCTGTCTCAGTTCCTACTAGGGTTTGTTAAGAAGAATGGCTCTTTCCAAGACAAATGAGCTGTTTGTGTGCAAGGTCTTTCCGCAGAGGCTATCAAACAAAGGTGTCTGAACAATGAGCCGTTTGTGGAGTGCTGATTTCAGAACCCTTGTGAAAAAAGACCCCACCCTTTCCTTGTTATGAAACAACTTCTCAAGGTTTACAACTTTGGACTTTGCAACAATATTTATAACATTGAGTGATAGTGGAAATGGTGTGTGTGAGAGCTTGCCTTTGGCAGTATTTTGAGTGACTGTAACTTGCTCTTTCTTGTCTCAGAGAATCCTTGGAGGCTCTTTTGCAGAGAGCTGTTGCTCACTGTCCCAAAGCAGAAGTGCTCTGGCTCATGGGAGCCAAATCGAAGTGGCTGGCAGGAGATGTGCCAGCAGCCAGAAGCATTTTGGCCCTGGCTTTCCAGGTGGGTATGTTAGACTTGTGTGATGGTGTTAAGTACAACCGGAAAAGAACACAGAGTAGGCTTTTTCTGTCAACACCTGCTTTCTGCTGCCTTTCAAAATGGTGGGGGCTTCTGCTGTTCTTTGATTCTTTTATGTGGCAAAATGTTCTCCTGTAAAATAGCGGCAAGCTGGAAGCAAGAGTGTATTACTACTCTTTTACTAGTACCACACCAGGTTCCGAGTTCACAAACCATTAATTTTACTACTGTCGCTCCCACCAACCACAGTCATGGGTCAGAATCCCCTTGTGTTCCTCAGTATAAAGGGTAGTGGTCTGCCCTGGTTAATGAGGTTACTGCGTTACTTATGGCTTGGACCAGATCCACTAATCCACAGCACAACGAAGGGAATTGTCTGCTGGATGCTGAAACAAAGATGGGCAGAGCGATACAATTCTAACACCGGGAATTGAGGCTTGAAAACTAAGCGATAGCAAAACCAACTGACAGGTCCTGAGATGGAAGGTAAAAGATATTTACTTCCTAAATTTGTTCTTGGTGCTTTTTGTTACCGTGCTGAAGACTTCGACGTGGTTGCCACTCAGACAACTTTTATTGGAGGAGTGTTCACAGACCTCAGTTGGGAATTCAAGCTTCAGTTCTTTTGCTCGGGGATAATAAAATTAGGGTCTCGTTGTGGCAGACCCTGTGATCTTTTCAGTATTTAAACTGAAAGTTCAGAAGATCAAGCATTAATGCTTTTCAACAACTGAGAAGCATCCAACTTCTAAACTGGCACATATCTTTGTGTTGCGCATCTGTTCTGGAGAATTTCTATAAACTTCAAAGGTCAAAGAAGATTGGGAGGAGCTTGAACTGAAAAAAAAAAATGCTAGTGCGGATTGACAAAGCTCTGATTTCAATTTTAATCTGGATCAAACGAAGGATTAAATCTGCTGTTGATTCACTGTGTGCATTTGTCTGTCATTTTATGTTCTTGCAGGCCAACCCCAACAGCGAGGAGATCTGGCTGGCTGCCGTGAAGCTCGAGTCAGAAAACAATGAATATGAAAGAGCAAGGAGGCTGCTGGCAAAAGCTCGAAGCAGTGCCCCTACTGCAAGGGTAAGGATGTGTGAAGGGTGGAGAGGCTGAGACCTCTCTGGGCCACGGGGGAGTTGAGGCGGAAGGAGGAGTTCCTTCAGTTCTGCGGCCTCGGTGATTGACCAGATGGCTCCCTGCCATTGCCTTTTGCAGGCATGTGGCCGCTTTGCTGCAGCGCTTCTCCAGCGAATTGCGACACAAAATCACGGCATGATGGGAAAAAAAGGCTAAGATCAAGTGAAGGGTTTCAGTTTTTTTTACACAAATGGCAAAAGTCAGGAAATTCCCAGTTTACAGCTGTTTGTATAATGTTCGTGTTGCATAAAAACATGTCTTGGAAAAGAGAGACAGAAAATACTTTCACAGAAGACTCACTTATGCTCGCTGTGCTAAAGACAGCTCTGGTCGGGTTTGTTGTTTCAAGTTGCACTCTTCTGTTTAGAGTTACTTCTGGTATGATAAACTTTGTCGATTTTCAGTTCATATAGAACCATTTTAACTTGTCCAAGTAAAAGAAAAATGAGTTTGTTTTCCCCTCTGCTTCTCCCCTCCCCAAATTTGTGCTTCATCCTAGATCTTTCACATTGTCCTCTTCTTTTGTCAGTCCAGGAGCTTCTCTCTGGCTGGCAGCTGGGGCTGAAGCTCTGGTCTCAGACTCGATGCCTCTTGCGAAGTCATAGTGTGGGAGTTTGGGAACACGGAGGACAGGGATCAAAGAGGAGTGAAACAGCCTTTGGTCTATAATGTGTTTCTCGCAGCTGTAATTGCCATGTGTAGCTAAAATAAAAGGCATTTGGGGGCAGAAAAGTATATGTACCAGTTTGTGATTAGCAGAGTAACAGTTGCAATGTGAAGCCATAAGTTAGAATAGGTGGTCTTGGTAGCTCGGATCTAAGGAGATCAGATTATGCTGATGAAGCAGGCTCCAATTTGCTAATTGGTTGTGCCCTTAAAGCTGTCTTCTTTGTACAAATATTGTACAAATGTCAATGCTATGCTAATAGGTGAGATATCGATTGATTGCACTGTTCCAGCTCCTGTAATATGTGCATTTACCTTTCTCATTGTTATCTGTTCCCACTATTATTTAACCCTGGCATTTATTTATTTATTTTTCTTTAAACTGTAGCTGATCAATAACATTCTAATGAATGTATGAAAGTGGGAACCCACTGCATTGGTGGAGTAATGGGTTTTCAATGGCTGCTAGTGATAAAACAGCTCTGGTTTGTTCCCAGGTCTTCATGAAGTCTGTGAAGTTAGAATGGGTGCTTGGGAACATTGCTGCAGCCCAGGAGCTTTGTGAGGAAGCCCTGAAGCACTACGAGGACTTCCCCAAACTGTGGATGATGAAGGGACAAATTGAGGAACAAAAGGAGCTGGTAGAGAAAGCACGGGAGGCTTATAACCAAGGGGTAAGATGTATGTTATTGCTTTGTGCTTCTGGCGTGGAGAGATGTCTGTCATGGAATCAAAATGGAGAGGGCTCTGTCCCAGACAAACGGAAGAGATGATTTCTGTTTTCTCTGTTGTTGGTTAAAACAATAACAGAACAAAAAAATTAGGACCTTGAAATAAGCCGCAAGAATGTCTCTTACCCAGTATCCATATGCAAAATTCACTCTCTTGCTTGAGAGAGTTTGCTCTATGCTTGACTCCTCACTGGTAGGAAAAGTCATGGCACAGTAATTCTCTAAGACCTGTAAAGACTGAAAGCAGAACTCTTAAGAGAAAAGCCTCCTAACGAGCATTTAGATACACACAGTGAAAGGAGGTGGCCTACAGAGCGCTCCTGTCTCTCTTAAGTGGTGTCCTTGGGTATGAATGTTTCTGAAACTCGTCAGCCGTGAAAGTAATAGGGAAGCAGGTTTCTGCCAATCTCATATCCTAACGACATTCCGGCCTTCAAAGGCAGTCTGTTTCCTGCACACTCTCTTGCTGTGGTTTGGTTATGGATAAGAGCCCTCCATTTCCAGATGGAGCACAGACTGTAGATGTATTAAGGGAGTTAGTTGTGTTCTTTCTCTTGCTACTGGGACAGCTCAGTCATAGTTGATGTAATCAGCCATTTTGGGTATAGGGGAAACTTGACTTCTGTAACTGTTCTGTGCAGTAAGACTAACTAGGAGAAATTTGAGTGATTTAATTAACTTTGTCTCTCTTCTAAAATCTCCAGGAGGATGTAGGGAGGGAAGTTCTTTTCTGTAGGGGTATTATTTTTTTTTTTTTTTAAATGTACATATTGCCATATTATTTTTTTTTTCTTCAAACAGTTGAAAAAGTGCCCCCATTCCATACCCCTGTGGCTTTTGCTGTCCAGGCTGGAGGAGAAGGTTGGGCAGTTGACTAGAGCCAGAGCCATCTTGGAAAAGTCTCGCCTCAAGAATCCAAAGAATCCAGATCTCTGGTGAGTTGTGTGGAGGTGAACTGAATTTGGGCTAAAAAGCCAATGCATTCTTCAGGCCAGCTATTTTATATCTTCTCAGCCATTTGAACCTGGAACTTATAACCATGCCCATCCTAGAGTTTCTTCTAGACTAACAGCTTTTTCTGAGTACCAGAAATGCTTTGCTGATCCTGGCTAGTATGTAGCTACTCTAAGGAGCTGGGCACTAGTTATTTCTTTACCAATAGTTGTAGTGCACAGAGCATGAAAACCCATAGTCTCTTTTTCACATGGTTTTGGATCTAGGCCATTGTAGAATAAAGGTCATGGTGGGAGGATGTCAGTCACCTACACACATTCAGAACATGGGCGGATGTTTGCAATTTCCAGTGACCCTCATGTGACTTGCTATTTGTTTCCGCATAATGAATATGTTGTTGTAAATATCATCACTGAGTCTCTTCCTTACCAGGTTAGAGTCTGTGAGATTAGAGTACAGAGCTGGGTTAAAGAATATTGCGAATACTCTGATGGCCAAGGCATTGCAAGAATGCCCCAATTCAGGTGAGCTGGATCTCATTTTTTTCTTAAATGTGGTTGTTTTGCCCAGTTGATAAAGGGGCGTCTTTTTCCCAGATGTCCTTTCTGGCCAGGTCTCAAGATACTATGTTTTAGAGAGGTGTCTGCAAATGAAATGTTGGGGGTCTTTGTGAATAATGCCAGCTGCTGTCTCGCACCAGAGAGGTCACAGGTTGGCGTTCGTTCCCTTCCGCTGCGGTATCCAGTATATTATTGGGTCTGTTGTCCACAGTTTGTTCCGAGGTTTCCTGGGAAAGCATCTTGGATATGGGTGGCTTTTCTCTGAAGCGGGTAGAAGTCTGCCAAGGTTTAAAGCTGAAGAAAGACTCTCAAGTGTTTGTAGTTAGGAAGTTTAGTGGAAAAAGAATTGGATTTTCCCTGTCTCGTTGGAGTACAGCTGGCCATAGGAGACTTCCCGTTGTTGGTTTGCCTGCGCTGGTTGCGCTACTAGCTGTGTGCTGAATAACTTGTGCTGGCAGCAAATTTCGGTCATGCTTAGGGGATCGTGTACCATAAATGTTCAGTCCTGGGTTTTGATTATTGTAACTCATTTAAGAAAAGGCTAATAGGACATATAATGTTAAGTCAATTGGTTCTAACCAGCAGTGGAAACATTTGCCTCTTGGGATGGGAGGAGAAAGTGCATAACGCTTCCCTATTTTTTGGCAGAATTGTGGGAAGGCTTGATTATTTAAACATGTTGACATCTTTGGAGAGAAGATGTCACATAACTACAAAATGTACTAGTCTACTGCAGGGTAAGCCTTTTGAGCTTGCCTTCAGGCTAGGTTTTGAAAGGTGTTTAACTGGCGGCTGCTTAAGTCCCAGTGAAATAATTGGGAATTAAGTGACTTTTATGACATGATAAACTCATTGCAAGCTGCTCACCATGCGACAAAACAATACCACCCAAGTCCCACTTTGTTTTGTGAATGACCTAATGCTTAATGAGTGTTTGCCACCACAGGATTTTTTACAGAATCTGCCTGTTGCTATGGAAATGGGCAGCAAGATCTCTTTTTTTTTTTTTTTTTTTTTTTTTTTTTTTTTGAATAAAATTGCTTCCAACTCTTATCTTAAAACTCTACAAGCCAGAATAAAAGTCTGCGGGAATTAGCTCGTTGGACACCCACAGTCGTGTAAACCAGAGACTTGCACCCATCGATTGCTGAATTGATTCCCAGTTGCTTATGGCTGATGTAGGCAGGCTGCACAAGGAGTAAAATTGAAATATAATGGTGCTTGTGTCCTCAGCAGGCCTGAAAGTAGAGGCCTGACAAATGTGGCTTGACCTGATACATATAAAGAGCAAGAAGAGACGAGTTCTGCTACAGTCTGTCACTGCAGTCATCAAAGCTTGTGTATATCCCTGTGGTGCAGTTTATGGGAAGCGAGAGCGCTTTGATAGAGTCCTGGCAGACACGAGCTTTCAGGCTTTGCTTTGAAGTGATCAGCAGGTATGGTTGGCTGACAGGAGAAACTGAAGATTTCATGCTCCTCTGAGCATAATTCCTTTCTTGCTTTTGGCAGTGACAGGAACTAGGGATTAAACCCGGCTTTCCTGGACCCGCTGTGTCCTTCATCGTATGTGTGGAGAGCCAGCATCAATAAGACTCTGGCGCTCTCTGGCACCCTTGAAACCACTTCCAAACGGTGTACTTTTCCCTGTCTGGGACTTCTGCCACTGCAGTTTCCCATTCAGACAAATGGATATCTTTCACTTCTGAAACGCCGAGTTGCCCTCCCCTGTCCCACTGCTTGCAGTGTCTCATCTGAAAGGCGTGGGCTCTGGGTTAGCGCACACCAGTGTAGGGAGTGCTGAAGCTGCAGCGGGGTTATGGCACACAGACATTCAGAACCGAAGGTCCAGCGTGGTGGCTAAAAATTCAGAGTCCTGAATGAAGTATCCATGCGGAAAGATTGACCTGGGATGAGGTTGGGGCATGGATAACCACCAGGGTGGGGACAGCAGTGCTGCTTGTGGTAGAGAGCGCTGGCCTGATGGCAGGATGGGGAGGGTTAATCTTGGAAATAACGCTAAACAATCTTCCTACTTGACTTGATTAAGGAATCCTGTGGTCAGAGGCAATTTTCCTTGAAGCGCGACCGCAACGAAAGACCAAGAGTGTGGATGCTCTCAAGAAGTGTGAACATGACCCACATGTCCTGCTGGCTGTGGCCAAGTGAGTTCCTGCGCTTGATGTAGTAAAAAATACCACTTTCTGTGTGTGGCTGCATCCATCATGAAACATCGCACTTGAGCATGACCATATGATTCTGGCTGCAGCAGCTCTAATAAGCCTCAAAGCAAGCAGCAGCTCTCAAGCTGTCTCCTAGTAACTGTGCAAATATCTCCCTTGATTCAAAGCAGGGGGTGCCAACCTGCCCTCGAGCAGTTCTGGTGGGCCCGGGACAGTGGCACAGACAACAATACGTTCACACGGAGTCCTTTTCCAGTGCTGGGTATTGGCGCTCTGAAAATTGCTATCTTTGTGTCCCTTGAAAGGGATTTCAGTGTGCTTTCATGAACTGGGCTTGATTAAGTTTTTTTTAGGATACGTTTTAAGCATTTGTGAAAATAACCAGCAAAAATTGTCCCTATTTTTCAATTTTTATGTGGCTGACTGTGTGTTCTTCCTCTCTTTTTTTTTTTCCTCTCTATCTAGATTTTGTCAGATTTTTTTTTAAATCCTGAGCTAAATTCTGTGCTGTTGTATTCTTCTAGCCTCCTGAAATCCTGCTAGATCAGTTTTCTTCAGTTGTGGCCCTTCCTGGAATGCAGACTCCCAGTTACGCTGTAGTTTGCTTCTCTGAAATGGGAAGATGGTGTACTAGGAATTGTTGTCTTGTCTAGATCGAGTTGTGAGGCTTCCAGTGATGGCAAACCGCTATCAGAATTGACTCACGCCATAGCCTTGCTGCTCTCATGTGCAAATGGCTCTACAGCAGTCGTGATTGGAACAGACTTCCTTTTCTTCCTTTGCGAATACCAGAAGAGGTTAATGCAGGAAGCATTTTGCCCAAACAGTTGCCCAATTCTTTCACAACTCTCTTTTATAAGCCAAAGAAAACTGTAGGATACACTCCAGTGACTGCAATGCTGGGTTCTGCCAGATAATGACAGCTGACTTGTTCAGCTTTAGCAGCAAGTGAGAAAAATGTTAACTTTTGCTTTATGGGAACTGCTTCCAGGCCCCTTCTGGTGCAACCTCAGACAGTTTAGCAGCTAATCCCAACACAAACAGCTTCCACCTCCCATCACGACGTGCATGTAGGCACCGTAATGCCATAGCATCACACATCCATGAAAAACTTGGGTTAAATGCGCTGCTGAAAATGGCCACGGCCTGCAGGTGTTGAGCCTCTGCTATCACCATTCATGCTCTTAAATCTCAGTTTATTTAACACGGAACAATCAAGAGTATTATAGGGCTTAAAAACAATCACATAAGCTGTATAATTTTATGACTGGCTAAGCTCTTTATGAGGGATGGCCGTCTGATTTGATAAAGACCTTACTAGCTCAAATGAACTCTTTAACGCAAAGGAGTGAAACCGGGAGACTGTTGACTCAGCTGGTTAATTACTGGGGAGAAATTTCAGAATGCACGAGTACCTTTGTGAAATGGCAGCAGTCGGGGTGGGTGCCAGGCTGGGATTTTGAGCGTGGAAGCTTACGTGCTCGCCTTCTCTTGTAAAGTGGAGCTGACGAGGTAGCTCTGCTCCGCTAGAGCAGGATGTGAACGTGTGACCGCACAGGGCCATGGCTCCAGGAACCTGCATGTGATGTTCAGCTTTTAAAAGTAATTTAATTGTTTGCTAAAATCAACTTGAAATCTGCAGAAATTGGAGGAGGGGAAGTAGATGTAGGCATATGATTCTGTCTCTTTCTACACCAAATCTGGAACAGCAAAATTAAGCAACTGAGTTAACAAAGATTGAACTCGGAGAGCGCTAACTTCTCGTCTCGTGGTGTCTGTCTCTTCCCGGGGCTAAGTTAACCCGCTTCACGGGGCGGGGGGAGAGTGGAGAGGAAGCCCTGGATGTTCTTTTTGGTCCTCTCGTATCTCTTCCCAGGGGAAGGACAGTCAGCAGATACCTACAGGGTCTGCTGTTTCCTTCTTGGGAGAGCAAAGAACTGAAATCTCTGTAGAGCTTTCAAGTTGGAGTGCTTGCAGATTGGCGCGTTCCTCTGAAGAGGCTTTTTGTCGACTCACTTTTGCTGTTCTCAACAGGCTGTTCTGGAGCGAGCGTAAAATAACCAAGGCCAGAGAGTGGTTCCACCGAACAGTGAAGATCGACTCTGACCTGGGGGATGCCTGGGCTTTCTTTTACAAATTTGAGCTCCAGCACGGCACAGAGGTGAGCGTGTGCCTGGGAGCTGGGGAAGGCAGCAGTGACTCCAGTCGGCAGGTG
>NW_009259033.1:95495-97579 GCF_000687185.1 Egretta garzetta | reverse complement strand
GATTGCTGCAGCGCTGGGCTGAGCACGCTGCCACCTGCGTGGCTTTGCAGACGAGGCTATGGCTGTCATGCCTGGTCACGAATGAGCATGAACAGGCCTGTGTGGTGGTTTTTCAAGGGCTCTGTCGCTAGCTGAGCTGTCTTTCAGGCTGCTTTGCTGTCCACAGTCGTGCGAGTCCATGCAGAATTCTATGAAATCAATCTTCCTTCTGTAAAATGCAAGCTTTGTGTAGGATATTTTCCTGTAATTGCAATGCTGGGTTTGTGTAACTAGTCCCGTTTCTTCACAAGTGTCAAGTACAGGTTGCACATGAACACAGCCGGAGGAACAGGCTGTTCTAATCTCTTATGGCAGTTTTTACTGCCTGATATTACTGAGATGATGGGAGTGTTTATCTGCTGACTTCAGAGACCTCTCTCGCTTGACGGATCGCATGCAGGTGGTCATGCAAAGGAAGTTGCTGCTGCAATTTCTCTGGTGTAGCCAAAACTTGCTCGACTGTAGTTTGGCCACTTTGTTCAGCAAGGCAGGAGGGTTGCTACCATTGAATTTTGACTTCAATACTGCCTTAAAAAAAAACAAAAAAACAAACCACCAAACAACCCACCACAAGCTTTGGAAGAGTGTTCGAATCAGGGAAGGGATTGTTAAATTTTTGGCTCTGTGCTGGGACAAACCCAGGCGTTAAGAGACTTGCAAACTGTTGCTTTTCTTCCTCGCAGGAACAACAAGAAGAGGTGAGGAAGCGCTGTGAGAATGCTGAACCTCGCCACGGAGAGCTCTGGTGTGATGTCTCCAAGGACATAGAGAATTGGCAGAAAAAGATCGGAGAGATTCTCGTGCTTGTGGCAGCCAAGCTTAAAAATACCTTCTAGAGTGTGCTGGCTTCAGCTGCGGGAGCCATCTCCGTAGGACTCGGCCGCTTACCTGCTTTCGGTGCAGTGGCACAGATTTCGGAGGACAGGAGATCGGTGGCGATACGAAAGCTCTTTCTTCCAAACAGAAAAGCTGCTTCCTTCTCTTCCCGCTGGTAGTGCTCTTGGCTCACACAACGTGGGCATCAGCTTCTGCAGCACGTCTGAACGTTGCGGCTGGTGTCGCGTAGGAGAGACGAGCGGTCTTGTGAGGCTCTGCTGGTTGTTTTCATTTTGATGCCTGAACACCCCCCTTTTTTTTTAAATACAAGCTTTAATTAGTGCTTGTATGGATTCTGATGTTTAGCAGCTCCTCCAGTTTCTTCCCTAGCATGCGTTCCCATCCTGTCCTGTCCCCCTTTGTGCAGTTTCTTTAGTGTTTGGCCCATCCGATGCTGGTTCCTCACCAGGTTGGTTGCTGTTTGAATACACAGAACGTCCTCGGAGGAGACGAGCGGAGTTCTGCTGGGGGCAGACCAGCAGCTGAGGGGACGGGCTATGCTGGCCCTCTTTTTTTTTTAGGTTGGTTTTTTGGATTATTTTTTTTTTTTTTGCCACAAGCCTAGTTTAGCTTGGTCTCCTCTGCCGGCAAGCTGCAGCACAACTTGGAAGTATCCCTCAAGCCTGAGCGGATGGAGCATTTTGTGAAATTCAAGAGCGTATTTTTAGAGACCTTTTCCTCAATTTTTAAAATGTATATAGTATCACCTTGTTCTTTTAGGTGTCCAAATTCATTAAGCACAGTAGTATTTTAAAGGAACAAGGCAAAATCCAGCAACCCCCTTTTGAAGGAACAACCTTTATGGAGAGCGCTGAGAGACTCTGTGCTTTTACAGTGGCAGCTGCTTTCCGTTGGGATGTTTGGGATGACTCCCTTCAAGCGCAGATTGGGGAAACAAGCAAATTCATGAGAGGAAAAGCTTTGTGTTCGGAACCCTTTATAAGCTGTCTCCAATTTTCTGCCCTTGTGATCTGTATTATTTTGACCCCCAAAAGCCTGACTGACTTGTGATCGTTGAGTGAAAAGCTGTCATGTCTTACCCGTTAGGATATAGTGAAAATATCCAGGTCTGTGTCTGTAT
Source organism: Egretta garzetta (assembly GCF_000687185.1). NCBI lineage: Eukaryota > Metazoa > Chordata > Aves > Pelecaniformes > Ardeidae > Egretta > Egretta garzetta. Next base: position 95,583 of record NW_009259033.1, on the reverse strand, counting down.
GTTGTAGAGTGTATTTGGTTGGCGGAGAAAAACCCCTTACCACTTGTTTGGACAATGTGTAAAATACAGCTTGCTTTTTTTCTTTCCT
>NW_009259033.1:93879-95459 GCF_000687185.1 Egretta garzetta | reverse complement strand
CGGGTGTGATGGCAGAAACCTTGGAACTTACCAGGCTCCCACCACTCCAGGAACGTATCTGCTGGTGGTGGTTACACCAAATTGAGCCGCAGCCCTGTGCCAAAAAGGATGAGAAGCCCCTCTTTTAACACCGAAGTAGAAATGTTTGGTCTTAAAGCAAAATCCCATTTTCCTTCGGGTTTATAACGGAAGCTCTTGTGCTTTCTCTTGGATAGCTGGTGAAAGTGCGTGAAGCTGCGTTTTCATTAGGGAGGGAGTAGATCACGGGTGTCCCGTGGAATTGTAGTTTCCCAAAGGTGAGTGAGAGGCGTTGGGAGTTGAGAGGCTCCCGCTGAGGGATTTGATGCCACCGCTGGCATCCTTCCTGCCTGCGGGCTTATGCGAAGGGAGGGAGGCTGAGGAGGAGAAAGGGAGGCATCGCTGTTGTGAGGAGGAGAGGGTAGATGCGTGGGAGGGGACCGTGGCTGGACAAGGATCTCAAGACTGAGCCAGGAACTGCAGGAGAAAAAAAAAAAAAGTTAAACCCCAGTTTTCAGCGCGGGCTGTCCTTCAGCCCCTTGGGCTTTTACTCTTCCTCCATAACGTGATCTGCGTAAGTGCTCAGACACGGGGACTGTATCCCGCTTCTCTGGGAAGGGACCGTGGCGTTCCGGTTGCTGCGGCACTTCCTAGCGTGGTGACGGGCTCGGGAAAGCTGGGCACCGGTGGTGCCTAAATCCCTCTGCCCTGCCGTGCTCGTTTGCTGGCTGCGGAGCTGGGGGGGGGGGGGGGGGACAGTTGGAACCGCGGGGGCTTGGTGCTTCTCGACTGGTGACGAGTCTGGAGCCAGGTACTCCATGTGTGCCCACGGATCGGGATCCGTGCGCTACCCCCCCTTGCACCACATCCCTTAAGGATTTGTTGGGAAAGGCTACCTGAGAGCCCTGGGATGGGGAAAGCGCACGGGAAGGGCTCCTTGGCGGCGGGGAGAGATCCTTTCCCAGCGCTGCCACAGGGATGTGCTGGGCGCTGCGCCGCGGCCTCGCAGCACCAAGCTCCTTCTGCCACCTCCTCTTTGTGCCCACAGCTTCCCTTTCCCCTGGCCCAGGGGGGTTTGGTTCCTTGGCTTTGGGGAGGGTTGGGGTTTGGGGGGTTTTTTTGGGTGGGTTTTTTTTTGTTTGGGTTTGTTTTTGGTTTTTTTGATAAAAGGAATCATTGGTCTTGGGGCCTTTTAATGCTTGTGGATGTCTTTGTGGGTTTTTTTTAAACAGATTATGGCACCTACAGATTTTAACTATACCTGGAGCTCAATAAACAAGCGACAGAGGTCCTGTCGTCAGCGGGATGTTGTTGCCTATGCTGTGGTTTCCCCCTTTGCGTGGAGGAACGTTCTCGCCAAGCTGAGAAGAGCTGGGTGGTTCAAGCGTTTGTTTTATCCCTCCCGAAAACACTCGTGTGGAGCCTGCTCGCTGTTGGTTCACTTCTTCCCCATTGCACCTTCTACCAAAGCCATCGCAGCTGAGTCGGGGCCCTTTTCTGTTGATGGGCCTGTTCAAAACCCAGAGGGGAAGCAGGAGGGGGCTTCAGGCCGCCATGCGTGT
>NW_009259033.1:91549-93081 GCF_000687185.1 Egretta garzetta | reverse complement strand
AGGGTCCGCCCCTGCCCGGGGGTGCTGGGGCTCTGGGCGGTGGCAGGGTCCCTTTGGATAGGAGGGTGTTGGGGACAGGCTCTGCCTGGCTGGCAGGAGCCGGGGACCCCAAGCGGGGCTCCCGGGCAGGCGGGCATTGCCTCTCGCTGCCTGGGTGGCTGGGGCTAGCGCCGGTGCCGCAAGGAGCTGCTCTATCGGTAATGGTGATGTCCCTTATCTCCTCGTGTTTGCTGGAGGATTAGAGCCGAGGAAGAGATTAAGCTTCCCCTGCCAGGCGGAGCAGGCTCTGACCGTCCTGCACCCACGCTCCCCTGGCTGCTCCTTCCCCGCCAGGATGTGCCTAATCCCAGAGCTGCCCCTGCCTGCCTGGAGCTTGCTGCCGCAGGGGTGTTGGGAGCAAGGGGAGAAGCAAGCATATCAGCCACTGGACTTGATGTCCTCGGCCCTGAAGGGTGGCCAGCGATGGCCAGGACTGGGGGTTTGCCAGCTTCGTCTCTCCCCTGCATCCCTCTCTTGTTGCCGCTGCTTCCCTGCTCTCTCCGGGGGTGGTGGGAAGCACCTACTGCACCCTCGGAGCTCCCTTCCCGGCTGCTCGCTGAGCTTTTTGACTGCAGGCTGTGCTTCCTCCCATCCTAAGGACTGAGAGTCCGGTGCCAGGCTCGACTGCCTGGAAATGCTGTAAATGGTGTGCTTTCTCCTGGAATTTGGTCCCAGTTGTTTAATAAGCCGTTTCAGGGAAGTCATTCCCAGTTTAATGGCAAAATTGCGTGGCCTTGTCTTCCCGGCGGTGGAGGCTTCCTGAGAGCAACCCTTAGACTTTGGACAGGGTGTCCTCATGGAAGCAGCGCTCTCCTTTGGTGTCCCTGAGGATTGTACCCCTGGCGCCCGGCTGAATCACCTCTGGGTTGAGATCTTGCTGTGGGTTTGCAGAGAGCAAAGCCAGCAGCACGGGGAGGCTCTTCCCTGCATGGAAGGCACGTGGTGGTTTAAGGAAGCTGAAGAGCCCACTGGGATCTGTACTGATTGCACGTGGATTTGCTCATCTCCTCACACGTGCTTCCGCTCCAAGGTGACGCCTGTGTCCGTGGGTTCCCAGACTTGCAGCGCCTTAAACTCCTGTTAAGCTTCACCTCGTGTTAAGCTGCCGTTGCTCCTCCTGAGCTGTGGGAGCGGGAGGGTGGGGAAAATTTTGGAAAATCGCCCTTTTGGAGCTGGGACCAGCCCTTTATGGAGCAGGGAGCATGGAGCGGATGCAGGTTTTACAAAGAAACCCTCCAGGTTCCCACCGAAGGGCGGGATGGATGGCATCTGCCTGGGCTTGGACTTCAGCAAGGGAACTTCTTCCTTCTGCCTTCTCTGAGCAAAAAGCTGAGCCCGAGAGGCAGATGTGGCTGGGAGGGCAGTGAACCTGCCAGGATGCGAGCTGGGGCTCAGGGAGGGCAGTGAGCCTGCTGGGATGTGAGCTGGGGCTCAGGGAAGGCAGTGAGCCTGCCAGGATGCGAGCTGGGGCTCAGGGAGGGCAGTGAGCCTGC
>NW_009259033.1:88150-91384 GCF_000687185.1 Egretta garzetta | reverse complement strand
GGGGCAGCCACCCTGCCGGGATCCGCCCTGGGGCTCGGGGCAGGCAGATGCCGACAGCAGGCAGAGCTGCCTGCCCCTTCCTCCCCGCATGCTTTGGCTGGGGTGCAGGGGTTGCATATTTGGAAGGAGCTGAGCTCCTTTCTGCCTGCCCAGACCTGATGCCCAGGGAGGGGGGGATGGGGGATTTTCTGGGGGGGTTTTCCTGCAAATGGGAGAGAATAGAGATGCCCCGATGCCAGGATGGGGCTGCAGCACCGTGCCATCTTTCAGTGATGCGGAGACATGGATTGCTGTGGGGCTCCTTTCCTGGCAGATGCTGTGCGTGCATCAGAATTCCCATCCTCGCCCCGCTGCTGTGGGACTGCTCAGATATCCCCAGTCCCGGTCACCTGAGGTAGCGCTGGCTTTCCTTCAAAACCCTGGGACTCATCTCTCGGAGGGTCCGGCTGCCCCCTCCCCGCGCCCCCGACAGCTCAGATGTCAGCGCTTGGGTTTCCCCTCGCTGCTGGGGCCGGCTTGGGGCTGCCGGGAAGGCTTGGAGCTGGGAGGCTCGGAGGCAGCCGGGACGCGCTGGCAAGAGCAGGCGCTTGTGCTGCTTCTGTCTGGCTCTTGGCGCGAGGGCACCCGAGCCTGGGGTGAGCCGGAGCTGCGTGGGAGCTGGAAAAATGCTGAATAACTGCGTCCGTGCTGCGGAGGTGCGGAGAGCATCCTTCCCAGGGTGCCTGAAACCACTGGCGTGGAGGTTTGCTGGTGGGGAAGCAGGCGGCTCCCTGCCCCCTGCTCCTCTCCAAAGAGCAGCGCACGCCCCTTTCTGCTCCCCTTGATTTTTTGATGGGTGAGGGCTTGGGCTTGAAATGCCACAAGCTGAGGAGGTCCTGTGGACCCCGTTGGGGCAGAGAGCCTGGGGACAGATCCTGGAGACCTACAAAGGTCCCTGCCACACCTCTGTGCCCGGTACCCGGCTGCTGGCACCGGAGAGAGCTCAGTGGGTGCTGTGGGCAGCACAGCCTGGACTGGGGTGAAGCTGGGGCAGCTTCTCAAGGGCTTTGCTCCAAGAGGAGACCATCGGACTGGGGGATGTCCTCTGGGAGAGGAGGCAGGTGCTTTCCCTCCTGCACACGCTGCGTCTGCAGAGGGGGGAAAAGGTCTGATGGAGGCTTGCGATGAGGGGCTGCAGGCAGAGCCCGGAGCATCCCTTCACCCCCAGCTGACACCGAGCCCTTCCCTGCGCAGATTCTCCGCCGGGCGCTCTCCTGCGCTGTTCTGCTCCTCCTGCTCGTCACCGTGCTGAGCAGAGGGAAGAGGTGCAGCATCGCCAAAATCCTCCGGCAGTACCGCGCTGTCATCTTCCACGAGATCCAGAACCTGGTGAGCGGCAGGGGGTGCGTGTCCATCCAGGGCCCCTGCTCCCCACTCCGGGGGATGCTGCCAAGCTGGATGCGGCCCCGCTGTGGGATGTGGGTGGGGAGGGATGAGCCTAGAAAGCTTAGTGTGGGGTTGGCCGATTTGCTGGCATTTCTGGGGAGGGCACTGTGTTTAAATGGGGGATTCCTGCCCCACGTGAGAGGCACAGATGCTTCGAGTGCCTGATCTTCTTGCTTTATTTCTCCAGAAAAACCTGAGTGGGTCAGAGCAGGGGAGCGGAAGGGCCGGGCCGGCTTGTCGCTCGGACAAGGTGAGCACCAAGGGACCCAGGGCTGGGGTGTTGTGGGCTGAGCCCTCGGGGAGCTGTCGAGCCCCCCGCCCTGCCCGGGGCCACGTGCTTCTCTCCTCTCCAGGACCAGAAGATCCTCTTCTCCATCTACAACATCAGCATGTCCCTGCGGGAGGTGGCAGCCGGCACCCTGCGCGGCCCCGAGGAGCTGGCGGTGGGGAAGGTGACCAGAAACACTGACTTCGTGCTCAGGGAGAACTGCAGGAAAATCAGCAAGGTGGGAGCCCTGCCCCTTCCCAGTCACCCCAGTGGCTCCCAGTTCCCCAGCATGCGGGCAGAGCCTGCCCTGTTGTGCGCTCTCCTGGCCGTGCGTGAGGAGTCCCCAAGCTCTGCCCGCAGCGTCCCGGGGGGGGTGAGGGTCCGTGCTGGGTTTGAGGCTGGGGGATGCTGTGGCACGTCCCAGTGAGCTTTAAACAGGCTGGGGAGGGAGGGTCCGGCTGTGGCAGCGTGGGACGGGCTGGGGGGGTTTTGACCACCAGCTCCCAAGCGGGTTTGTCTGCCCGTGCCGCGATGCCACGGCTGGTGGGGACACAAGGCCTCGTCCCGGTGGGACGCTCGCCCGGTGGGTGGGCAGACCCAGTCCTGCTCTTACGCCTGGGTGCTTGTAAGCAGGAACGGGGATTTCTCCCCAAAGGGCTGGTCAGGGCTCCGCCGGTATCCCCGGGGCTCCACTGGGGAAACCCCGGCTGGGAGGATTCCCTATGGCATCCACCAGCAACTCATTAACCAGCGCGGGGAAACCCCGGGGCAGCGACGCGCTGATTCCCGGGATCTGCCTGGCTCGGGCATGGTGCTGGGGTCGTCCTCCCCACCATCACCAGGGAAATCGGCTGGGGCTAACCCTGCCTGGGGGGTTGCTGGTGTGGGATGGGGGCGCCGCTGGTCTGGAAAGCTGCTTCCAGACCCAGCCTGGCCCTTTGCCCTACCCGTGGCTGTGCCGTGGGGTGTGTGCTGCCAGCGCGGGGGGGCATGGCCAGCTACATGTCCTTGCTGTGGCCACGGGCGGTTTGGCCACCCCAACCTGCAGCTTTGCCCATGCAAATCCCATGTGTGTGGGGTGTGATGTCCTAGGGCGCATCCTTGGTGCTGGGGCGGTGGCTTTTGTCCCCCTGACTAACGCCTGCCTGGTGGTGGTGGTGGTGGGGTGTTTCTGCTCCCTCGGCACGCTGACCGCAGAGCCTGCCGCGCATCCCGGCACAGCCCCGGAGCAGGGGACCTGGCCGCAGGAGAAAGCAGCTACGGGAGATCGGGAGGAAGGCGGAGAGGCTGGCAACCTGTTGGGAGAAGCTCTACGCCCTGCACGCACCCCGCCGTGCCCTGCGGGACTCGTAGGGACGCCCTCGCCACGTGCCGGAGGGATGCGCTGCGCCGGCACCGTGGCTGCCGGTGTCGTGTTTGGAAACCTGGGGTAAATTCAACCCTGAAGGCAGCGGAGTTGCTACCGGTGGGTGTCCGAGTTGAATTCGTCCTCATCTTTCAAGCGGTACCTGGGGGCTGGCCCCTCGCACGTAGCGGGGGCT
>NW_009259033.1:87827-88060 GCF_000687185.1 Egretta garzetta | reverse complement strand
CTACAGCTCCTTGCTGTGGCCACGGGCGGTTTGGCCACCCCAACCTGCAGCTTTGCCCATGCAAATCCCATGTGTGTGGGGTGTGATGTCCTAGGGCGCATCCTTGGTGCTGGGGTGGTGGCTTTTGTCCCCCTGACTAACGCCTGCCTGGTGGTGGTGGTGGTGGGGTGTTTCTGCTCCCTCGGCACGCTGACCGCAGAGCCTTCGGCGCATCGCCGCACCCCCCCCGAGCC
>NW_009259033.1:86829-87576 GCF_000687185.1 Egretta garzetta | reverse complement strand
TACCGGGGGGCTGGCCCCTCGCACGTAGCGGGGGCTGGCAGGTTGGTTTGCCGTGGGATGGCTGCGGCGGGAAGCTGGAGCACCAGAAACGTGGGGGAGAGGCAGGGGAAGAGCTGAAAAAAGGAGGCGAGGGGTTGGATTTCTGCGACACTCCTGGCCCTGCATCACCTGCTGCTTTCTTGGGGACAATGGTTGCTTTTCGGGGCGGAAAGAGGATGCCCGGGGCCACGGCTCAGAGCGCTCCGCTGGAAGTGGGACCCCTGCACATCCGCAAGGCGCGGAGGGTGGCCGGGCTGCGGAGAGGGACACGGGTCCCTGGTGCAGGGCTGGGACAGGCGGAGCAGCCGGGTCCCTGGTGCAGGGCTGGGACACCCCCAGGGGCAGCTGTGGGGGGTCAGGACCAAGGCTTGGCCTCTGCGGAGGGACCCGGCTGCCCAGCGCTGTGGGTGCCCTGGCACCCCCGGCAAGCCGAGCCCCGAGGGACATGGGGTTGGGTGAGCTGAGGAGCTCTGCCAGCGCCCTGGCCGGGGTCCCTGCTCCCCCACTGGGTGGCAAACGGTCTCTGGGAAGCCAGAAATAAAACCTTTCCTTCCCTGGAAGCCCTTTGGGTGCTTTAACTGGTGCCCCAGGGGCTCTTGCGCTGTGGATGGGGCTGGCATGGTGCAGGGTCGTGGGCACCGTGGCATCCCTGACCCGCGGGGCCCCATCCTGCGCGCTGTGGGCAGAGGACGAGGCTCTGCGGGGGGG
>NW_009259033.1:85088-85413 GCF_000687185.1 Egretta garzetta | reverse complement strand
CTGGCCTTTTCCACCAACCCCTCGGCACCTTCCCAGATAAAACAGAGCAATAACCGGCCCTGTTCGTTACCGTTCCCTTGCAGGCAGCAACGGGAAAACCGGGAAATCACCGTGTGCTGCTGGTGCAGCCCCCCCCTTGCCCCCCGGCATCGCACCCCGGCTGCCTCTGCAGGCAGGGAATAGGGGAGGTTGTGCCCGGTGCTGTTGGTTTGGCATTGGAGCAGTGGTGGGGAGGAGAGCACCGGGCGTTCGGGGGGGGCTTACGGGCATTGGCATGCTGGCCGTGAGCTTGCCGCGATCGCCGACCGGCTGGCGGGGGGGGGGG
>NW_009259033.1:84828-85062 GCF_000687185.1 Egretta garzetta | reverse complement strand
CAGGAATGAGCGCATGGAAAGGAAGGAAAGAGCGAAGGAAGAGGCTAAAGGGAGGGAGGGGAAAAGCGAGGTCGAAGCGACGGTGGAATCACAGCAAAAACAGCCGGAAAAAGGAAACCGGCCCTGAAAAGTCAAATAAAAATAGCAGCGAGGCGAACCCAAGTGTGCAGCACATGGGAGTGAGCGCATTTCCTTCGAGGGCAGCGCTGCACGCTCCTGGCTGCTCGGGGAGGG
>NW_009259033.1:83629-84360 GCF_000687185.1 Egretta garzetta | reverse complement strand
CCGCTGGCCGATTGCCTCACCGGATGCATCCGAGCGCTTCCTCCCCGTGCTGCTTGTTTTGCAATCACGGCGGCGGCCCGACGGGAGACAGGGGTCGGTGGCGAGTGCTGCTGGGGCTGCGGGGATGGGGACAGGGGCTGGTGCTTCTTACTGGGACCAGCGTGCTGCATCCCTCCCCAGCTGCGAGCTGAGCTTGGAGGTGGCAGCAGACCCCACCATGACAGGGCTCCGTGCCCGGGGGCCATGGCAGGGGACCATGCCTGGGGACCATTCTGGGGTACCATGCCCAGGGACCGTGGAAAGGGACCATGCTGGGGTACCATGCCCAGAGACCGTGGAAGGGGACCATGCCTGGGGACCATGCTGGGGTACCATGCCCAGAGACCATGGAAGGGGACCATGCCTGGGGACCATGCTGGGGTACCATGCCCAGGGACCGTGGAAGGGGACCATGCCTGGGGACCACGCTGGGGTACCATGCCCAGAGACCGTGGAAGGGGACCATCCCCCTGCCGGGGGCCCATCCCGAGGGGACGGTGCCTGCCGTATTTCTGCAGGGCCAATGCCGACGGCGCGTTTTGCCCCTTTGCACTGTCACCGTCCCACCACAACGCAGCTGCCCCTGGACGTGGAGCAGAGCTGTCACCATCCTGGGGTGCCAGCAGCCCCCCTGGCCTCACCCACACAGCCCCCTGCTTCGTTGCTTGCCCCCCTCGCACGCGGGGCTGGGG
>NW_009259033.1:82571-83118 GCF_000687185.1 Egretta garzetta | reverse complement strand
CGGGCGGTGCTGGAAAGCAGCTCTGCCCTGCTCCGCCGCTGCCAGCAAGAGGTTTGCAGCCCGGGGGCTGCGCGTGCATGGGCGTGCAATTGGGCATGCATAGGCGTGCAAGTGAGCGTGCGTGGGCGTGCAAGTGGGCATGCATGGGTATGCAAGTGAGCGTGTGTGGGCACGCAAGTGAGCGTGCATGGGCATGCAATTGGGCGTGCATAGGTGTGCAAGTGAGCGTGCGTGGGTGTGCAAGTGAGCGTGCATGGGTGCGCAAGTGGGCGTGCATAGGTGCACAAGTGAGCGTGCATGGGCATGCAAGTGAGCATGCGTGGGCATGCCTGTGGGTGCGAATGCTTGCACGGGTGTGTGTGTGCCTGTGCATGTCCGTGCACGGATGTGTGTGTGCGTGGGGGTGTGCACATGGTTATGTGTGTGTGGGCACGCAGGTGCCTGCACGTGCATGGTTGCCTGCGCGTGGTTCCCTTCCGTGGCTGCTTCCCGAGGGGGTGGCTGCAGCCCCTGGTGCTGCTGGCCCCACGCACCCTCCTCCCTGCTG
>NW_009259033.1:75606-79229 GCF_000687185.1 Egretta garzetta | reverse complement strand
CGGGGTGAGCTCCGCTCGCTCCTGCATCGGAGTTTTATGGACGCAGTTAATTTTTAACTGAAGGTATAAGTTTATGTGCCAGAAGAGGAGGGTGTTTTCCCCCCTCCTTTAAGGACAACGCCCATAAATTACCCACGTGCTCTGGTTTGGCCGCCATAAGAAGTGGGCATGGGGGGGGTTATGATTTTGAAGGGAAACAAGAAAAAAACCTGCCACGGGGCAGAGCGGGGAGAAGGACGATCAGGGATGATCAGGGGAGAAGGAGCCGGCCAGGGATGAGGGTGCCATGGCACGCACCCCTGATTGATCTGGCCAGGGATGAGGGTGCCATGGCACGCACCCCTGATTGATCTGGCCAGGGATGAGGGTGCCATGGCACGCACCCCTGATTGATCTGGCCAGGGATGAGGGTGCCATGGCACGCACCCCTGATTGATCTGGCCAGGGATGAGGGTGCCATGGCACGCACCCCTGATTGATCTGGCCAGGGATGAGGGTGCCATGGCACGCACCCCTGATTGATCTGGCCAGGGATGAGGGTGCCATGGCACGCACCCCTGTTTAACGCGTCCCGGGAGCGGGGACGGTGCTGCCGAAGACCCCGGAGCGATGCTGGGAGCTCAGACTCCCGCAGCTCCCGGTCTGGCTCTGCCACATCCCACCCGGAGCCGGCTCCGGCACTGCCGCTGCCCCGCGCAGCGGGATGATGCGCGGTTTGCTCAGCAGCTGCCTGGATTTTGCGAAGCGCCATAAAGCTCTGAAATCCGGGCTGAAAAGATCATTTTCTCACAGGTTTGCCTTGGCTTGAATGGCTGGAAATTCATTAACAATTAGGGCGCGAGAAAAACAAAGCCCAGAGCAGCCAAGCAGCTACCCCGAAGTTTCTGGGTTGCTGCTTTAGTGTGACATTTTGCCAGTGAATGTCTGGAAAAAAAAAAAAAAAAAAAAAAAAAAAAAAGAAAAAAAAGAGAGAGAACCACAAGAACAAAAGGCAGAAGGGTTGGTAAATATTTGTTCCAGAGAGAAGATATTTTTGTGCTGTCCCTGATCTCAACACCCCTGCCGTGGGCGCTGGCTCCGCGCCGCTCTTCGTCATTGTTACTGGAGGATGAGGCAGGCAAGGGCGCAAAAATGGGAAACAATTGTTGAATAATCTGCGCGAGGCTGCGCTGCCAAACCCTCCCCGGCTATTTTTCAACCCAAAGATGCTGGAAATGGGGGCAATGTATAGGAGGAGGAGGTGCTTTGAAGGCAGCGCCTGTGGGGGTTGAGGAGGGGTTGCCTTGCGCCCAAGCCGTGGCCAAGGGCAGTGGAGGGGCGGTGAGAGCCGTGGGGTGGCAGGATGGGACCCGGGATGCTGTGCCTGCCCCTAAGGCGTCCCCGCTGCACGGGCCCGTGCTGCTAACAGCAGCAAATCTCCCACTGGGATCTCTCGCCCCAGGGAATGGGGGGCTGGGGTCCCACCGGTGCCGTCCGTCCGGCTCTTTCCAGTGTCCCTGGGGACACCCTGGGGTGGCTGGGGATAGGGTGGGATGGGTGGGCAGGATACTCCCATTGCTCCTGCCCGTGTCCGACCCCCTGCCCGCTGCTGCTCCCACCTCCCCCCGCAGCAGGGACCAGGGGATGCAGGTGAAGCGTCCCCACCCCTTGCTGGTATGAAAAAGGCAAGAAAAGGCGATTTCAGCCCCCAACCCCTCACCCGTACCCCTTCGCATGCCATGGCACCCAGCCAAAGGGGTTTTCATGGACAGCCTGGCACAGTAAAACCTCTTTGGTTGTTGGTGGGTGAGATAAAAAAACCCCGGGCGATGCTCGGTGCGGGGAGCGCTCCTGAACCGGAGGAGTTGTGCTGCTCCTAAAGAGCTGGGGGAAGCGTTTTGGCCCTGGCTGAGCTTGGGAGCCACATGGGAGCTGGCGTAGGGCTGCTGTCGGACACCGGGGCGCTGGTGGCCGCAGGCTCGGTGCGGCACGCTCGCTCCCCTCCTGCTGCCCCGCAGCGGCTCAGCCCTCCCCTCCTCCCCTTCCCGCTTCAGTTCGGGGCTTTTTTAAGGTGAGGCTAAATAAAACTCGGAGAGAAAAAGCTTTTCTGAACAGGTCTTTCAAAAAGCAGAGTGCTTTGAGGATTGCCTCCTGTGAGGAGGAGGAGGAGGATGCTGGAGGAGATGCGTCCTCCTGGGGCATCCCAGGGCTGCCAGATCTGCTGGGGAGGGCAAGCGTTGTGTCGGGAGATTTGGGATGTAAAGTCCCTCCTGGATCCGGCCATTGCCTCTGGTAAGGAGTGGAGGCATAGGGATGCCAGGAGGTTGGGGTGCCCTCCCTGGACTCGGCGTGCCGGGTCCATAGACGCTGTGCGGGGGCACATGGGAGACTGGTGGCGCGGGGCCGGGCTTGGTGCTGGGGACGGGGTGTTTCGGGAGGTAACACGGCTCCTTATCTCCATCGGCGCCTGATAAGGCGTTGCAGGCTCAGCAGGACGTCCTCGGACACGTGCTTTTTTTCCACCTGGAAATCTTGCTCTGGCAGCACTCGGGGATTTGGGATGCTTATCCAGGCTCCCAGAGGGGCAGAAGCCAACGGAGGGGCTTGCCCGTGACCCTCGCATCCCTCCCACCGGTATCCCTGGATCTGCTGATTCCAATGTGGGCCTGAGCCCTGCCGGCACACGCGGAGACCGGGGCCAACCACCACCACGCTCCTTTGCTGAGCCGTTGGGTACCACCATCCCCTTCCTTTGGGAAAAAGGCCATCCCGTTTCCCTCCCTGCTTCCCAAACCAGACAAGGGGCAAAGAGCCGTGATGCCCAAGCGCTCCCTGGACCAAGGACCCCGCTGCAGAGCCAGGGGGAAGCCCTGCTGGGGTGCAGATTAAAAAATAACCTTTATGGCACCCATAAAAGAAGGTCGAAGTTTCAAGAGGTCGCTGGGAAGGTGAAATTCCGCGCGCCCCCCAGCCCCGGAGCACCCCCGAGGGCAGTGAATGATTAACCCCGGGGTGCAGGGTGTGCTGGTGGGATGCCACCGTCCTCACGGGGAGAACCCGGCACGAAGGGGAAGGTCCGGTCCCTCCAGTAACATTTTCCAGGCACGGAGAATTTTCTTTCGGCACCGAAGGAGCGAGGATGGAGGAAGCATCTGGCGAGGGCCGGGGTGGCGGGGAGGGGACCATTGAATTCCACCCCCCACGTCCCCCTTTCACTGTGTGGGCAGTTGTTTTATGGCAGGAGGACCGGGGAACCATTTTAGCAAGATCCACGCTGAGCCTGCTAGAGGAGTTCCCCGCTGAGGGCTGGATACAAAGAAAAGCTGAATTAACCGAGGGTCATATAAGGCAACAGGATCTGACAGATCCGAGCCAATATATGCTGGCAACAGCCAGCCCATGGCACTGTGAGAAAACACTCCTGCAAATTTAACAAATCCCTATGGTCTAGAAAGTCATGTACAAGAAATTACTAATGAAGGGATCTAGTCATATCTGGATTTCCAGACGTTGGTCATGCTCCCACCGCGTTTTGCAGGCCATATAAGTACATGGATCTGAATCCCGGGCGCTGGAGACCGGGAGGATTGTTCCGATCGTCTTGTCTGACCTCCTGCGTCAGCCGAGGGCTCCCGGCGAGGAGG
>NW_009259033.1:74644-75077 GCF_000687185.1 Egretta garzetta | reverse complement strand
CCCGGAGAGTGAGGGCCCTGGGTTTTTCTGCCATGGGTGACAGAGGTGATTTGCCTTGCTGGTGGTGGGTGCTAAAGGAAAAAAAAAAAAAAGAAAAAGAAAAAAAAAGGAAGCAATTTAAGCTTTGAATCTTTCTCTTTAAAATGTTCTCATGGCTTCATTAGAATTTGCAGCCACAGAGGCTTTGAAGAGCATGGTATAAGGAGTGAAACATCTGGAAAAATTAGGATTAATGAAAACATAATTCCCAAGACTAAAGGAAAGATTAATCCTGCGTTACCACTTGTGTGTTCCACAGCTTTTCCCCAGCTCGTAACGCTGAACTTATTAAATCGCCCTGAGCTGAGTTTTCCTTTTTCTCTCTCCCTCCCCTATTGAGCCCAATGGAAGCGACCGATGCCAAAAGTAACGATAACCAACTGTGCCGAGCAGC
>NW_009259033.1:73164-74620 GCF_000687185.1 Egretta garzetta | reverse complement strand
GGGGGGTGTCCTTGGGTGGGGGTCCCATGGCATGGGGGTCCTGTGGGTGCTGGGGGGTGGGCTCTGTGCTGGGGTGTTGGGTGCTGCACCCCGGCGCGCCTGCACCTGCTCCTGCCTGAGCTCCTGAGCAGGATGGGGCCCCACCGGCTCATGAGATGGGGGGATGCCGGTGAATTAAAGCGTAAATAAGGGATAAACCGCCCTGCTCTGCTTCCCAACGCGCGGCTGGGCTGAGACCCAAGGGGCCTCGAGGTGCTGGCGGCTCCGGGTGGTGTTTCTGCAAGCCCGAGGCTTGCCCTGGTGCTGTGCCGTGCCACGCCATGCAACGCTGTGCATGCCATGCTGTGCCGTGCTGTGCCGTGCCATGCTGTGCCATGCCATTCCATGCAACACTGTGCATGCCATGCCATGCCGTGCTGTGCCATGCCATGAAACGCTGTGCACACCGTGCTATGCTATGCCGTGCCACGCCGTGCCATGCCATGCAACGCTGTGCATGCCATGCTGTGCCGTGCTGTGCCATGCCATGCCATTCCATGCAACACTGTGCATGCCATGCCATGCCGTGCCATGCCATGCCACGAAACGCTGCGCACACCGTGCTGTGCCATGCTGTGCTGTGCCGTGCCATGCCATGCAATGCTGTGCACGCTGTGCCATGCTGTGTTGAGCCATGCTGTGCATGCCGTGCCGTGCCATGCCATGCCGTGCCGTGCCATGCCATGCAATGTTGTGCATGCTGTGCTGTGCTGTGCTGTGCATGCCATGCTGTGCCATGCCGTGCCGTGCCGCGCTGTGCGTGCTATGCCCTGTGCCGTGCCTGCACTGGCACCACTTTCTGCTCCAGAAGCGGCTGCGTTTCCTTGCTGCAGGGCTGGGCTTTGAGCAGGGAGCTGGGACACATCAGCCCCGTGCCCTCTTGCTCTGCTGGGCTCTGGGGCTGCGGTGGGGCCATGGCATGCCGTGGCACTGGGGAGTAGTGGGGGCTCGCACCGGCTGTGCCAACCCCTGCTCGAGCACCCTGGGCAGGGCTGGCCTGGGGTCCTGGGCTGCTCCATAGCAGAGCTTCACCGTGCAGAGGGACCAGCTGGGGAAGATGCTCTTGGGTGACAGACCCGTTGTCCCTATAAAATACCACAGCAAATTCCTCTTTATCTGGGGCAGCGATGCCACCAGCAAGGAGCACGTGAGTGCCAGCGTTGGGTTTGGGGCGGGGGGGGGAGTCCCATCAGGTGTTTGTCCCCGTGGACTCAGCCCCATCACCGTGGACGCTAATTTGCAAAACCAGATGGAGTCGGGCTGGGAGCGTGTCTCTCCCCGGATCAAGCAGCAGCGCAGCCCTCTATAGCGTGCTGCTTCTTGAAAAGAATGAAAGAAAGCAGATTTCACTTCATTACGTCTTCATCCGCCCCACGCTGGGCACGGGGAGGCCGGGCAGTGCCAGCCCTGTGCCGAG
>NW_009259033.1:72760-73038 GCF_000687185.1 Egretta garzetta | reverse complement strand
CCGCCAAGGCATGGCCCCGCCGGGCTGCGGGCCCCGCGCCGCTGCAGCCCCCGTGGGGACCGGCATCATCCAGAGGGCTGGAGGAGCCTCGTGGGATGGGGACAGGGAGCAGCACCCGCTCTGTGACTCCCTGCTGGGGTTTGGGGGGGTGCTTGCCTGCTGGGTGCTCGCCAGGACCTCAGGGTGGGTGGGGGGAACTAGATGTGGTCTTCACCCCTTCCTTGCCCGCTGCCCCCACTGCGGGCAGGGCTGCAGCTGACCGGGGCCGAAGGCGTTTG
>NW_009259033.1:72175-72703 GCF_000687185.1 Egretta garzetta | reverse complement strand
GCTCCTTTGCTCCATGCATGGGGGGACAAGGGTTCCTTTGCTCCATGCATGGGGGGACAGGGGCTCCTTTGCCCCATGCATGGGGGGACAAGGGTTCCTTTGCTCCATGCATGGGGGGACAGGGGCTCCTTTGCCCCATGCATGGGGGGACAGGAGCTCCTTTGCTCCATGCATGGGGGGACAAGGGTTCCTTTGCTCCATGCATGGGGGGACAAGGGCTCCTTTGCCCCATGCATGGGGGGGAGGAGGGGGCAGTGCGCTCTGGCCACCCCCTCCAGAAGGGGAAGCTCCCAGGGGGCTCACCAGGACCCCACTCCCTCCTTCCCACGCTGCCGCCCTGCTCAGCGCTCCCGCTTGTTTTCCAGGGAGGAAACCGGCAACCTCGCTCATTTTTTTTTTTCTATTTTACCTCTTTTTTTTTCTTTCTTTTTTTTTTCTCCCCTGTGCATGTGCGGCACGGTGGGGCCCAGCAGGGGGGGGCAGCGGCAGGGGTGCCGGGTGCCGGTGGGGTGGCTGCGGGAGGTGCCC
>NW_009259033.1:71675-72009 GCF_000687185.1 Egretta garzetta | reverse complement strand
TGCGCTTTGTAAATATAAAAATAAACAACAAACTCTTCCCCCCATTTACCACCTTCCCTCTGCCCCGAAGAAAACAACAGCAGCCCCGGCGGTATCGCAGCCACCTGCTCGGGGAAGTGATTTTTCATATAGGCAGGAAACGGGGGGTCTAATTAAATCTGGGGTCAAGAATATAAAGGGAGAACAAAGTTTATTTAGGAGTCCTCGAGCGAGGCTGGAGGGGCGGGAGGGGGATGCTCAGCGGGGCTGCGGGCACACGTGACTCCATGGGATGGTGTTTTGGTGGGGCTGGGGGAGACCGGGGGGGTGTTTTGACCCCAAGAGGGGGTGTTTT
>NW_009259033.1:71357-71564 GCF_000687185.1 Egretta garzetta | reverse complement strand
GGGGAGCGTCACGCTCAGACCTACAAGAGTGTCCCCAGCCTTCAGCGAGATCATATGAGGTTCCTGTTTCACAAGACGGAGGTTGGCATTTCCATTGTGCTCGCCGGGGATGTGTTGCAATGGGGCAGCTGCTTCCATCCTTTGTCCTCCTCCCCGCAGAGGAGGAGTCTCAGCCTCTGCCAGGGTGACCCGTCACACTCCCCCCCC
>NW_009259033.1:64863-70855 GCF_000687185.1 Egretta garzetta | reverse complement strand
TGCCCGCAGGGGGCAGCTGCCAGCTTTTAGGAAGCGCTGCAGAAACCTTCACCTTTGGGTCGGGCGCTCCCAGCCCGGACCCGCTTTCTATTCCCCAGCCGGGCCCAACGCGCTGAATATAAAGTCACACGGCATTGTTACAAAAAATAATTAAAACCCAACAAAAAGGCGAGCAGCAGCTGGAAGGGCTGAATGGGAGCAAGGCGAGCTGGCCGTAACCCTTTGCGGGCAGGCGGTGTGGTGGGCAGGGAGGGCAGGGAGGGCAGAGTGGGCAGGGAGGGCAGGGAGGGCAGGGGACCGGCATCCTGCATCCCAGCTCCACCATCAGTGCCTGCGGGAGAGGAAGAGGAGGTGACGGGCTCGAGGCATCCCAGTGCAGACCATGGGCAGGACTGGGGCAGAGTGCGGGCAGGACGGGGAATGGTTCCCCATGGGCAAGGAGGGCTCATGCCCCGGGGGGTTATAAACCGAGGGGATTTTTGCCCAGGCTTTAGGGACACTGGGGGGTGCCCCGGTCCCCAAGTCCGTGATGAAGCATGGGACGTGCAACCTGGGGACCGCTCATCCCAGGGGCTGCCCATCCCCATCCCCACGCCGCAGCAAGGCGTCAGGTTCCTTCTGCCACCACCAAAGGGATGTGGGTGCCACCCACCACGCTGGGTCAATGTCCCCTCCCTGCCACCAGCACCCCACCGCCCAGCGGGGTACCAGGGGCGGTGGCACGGGGACGAGGCCGCGTCCCCAGCCGCGGGCCTCGCTCCAGCTGGGCGCTGTTTTGTAAGGACTCCTGGGCCTCTGCGGCGCAGAGATAAGCCCAAGAATTCGCCGTCGGTTCCAAATATCCCGTCCGCTTCCTCCCGCCGTCCTCGCCGCCGCTCCAGCCCGCTTGTCTCATTTCCGCAGCAGCGCGCTGGGGAGAGCTTCCTGTTTTCCCCCCGGGCCCGGGGCGGCGGCGAGGGGCTGCGGGGTGCGGGGAGGAAGGGCAGGACAAGGGGGCAGGCAGGGATGGGCAGCTGCCCACCGCCCCGGCCGGGGGTCTGCACTGGCGGCAGCGGGGGGGTTCCTCGGTGGCCCGGGATGGTGGCTGGGAGGGAGGGTGAAGGGGGGTGGGAGCAGGGCTGGCAGGTGGCAGCGGTGGGGATGCGGGTCCTGAGCTGAGCTGAGATTGCGGATGGGGTTTCTTTCCTTTCCTTTTATTACTTCTTTTGTTTTCCTTTCAGGGTTTTGCTGGGAATCAACCCAAGCTCCCTCCGCAGCATCCTTTCTGCGCCGTGGTGGGTGATACCGGCTGGAGGACCCCCCCTTCTCACCTGGGCATCACCCCAGCATGAGCACGGGGATGGATGGAGCTGGGTACCACCGCTCAGCCCAGACGCGGTGGAGTAAACCCCTGTGTGGGGGGACCCCCCCCTCCCCGGAGAGATGAAACACACCCCCCCCAGAGGCAGTTTTTAGGGTCCTTTCAGTAAATCCACCCACTGTCCCCCCCGCCCTGCCAGCCGCAGGGTGGGAGATCAGCATCCCCGGGGGCCTGCCACCTCCCAGGGGCTGTGCTGCGGGGTGGGGGGGCCGGGGTGCTGCTCCCCCATCCCAAACCGCAGCTGGAGGAAAAAAGAGGGATGCGGTTTTGGGCTTTGCTCTCTCGGAGCCCCGCATCCTCCTGCTGCAGGTGGGACCGGCTGGTGGGCAGCCCTGGTTTTGGGGAGGGGAGAAGGCTCTTGCCCCCCGGCTCCCGGACCGAGTGTGAGTGTTTACTCGCTGCCTTTCTCACCGCTCGCAGCGTGGCAGGATTTATTCAAAGGCGGGCGGAAGCGAGCACAGCAACTGAAACAACAATGAAAAGGAAACGGAGCTTGAAAAATTCTCCGTTCATAAATCAACTGAACTGCAGGTGATCCCCGGGCAGGAGCGAGCCGAGGAAAAGACACGGCTCAGCTCGGCACGGCCGGCAGCCAGGCGGCCCCCGGCCCCGCAGGCAGGGTTGGGGGGGACGGCAGGGGTGCTCTGGGCTGTGCTGGGTGATGCTGGGGTCAGTGCTCTTGTCCCCGGGGCTGTGTGCTGGGGGGCTTTGGGACAGGTGAGGCGGAGGCATCGCTGGGTTGGGTTTTTTTTTTTGTTGGCTATACGCACTTCTGGGTGAGAGGGGTGAAGCTGGGCCGGGTGGAGCTGCTTTCCGCGGCGGGGGCCCGTGTCGTACGCGCATGCACACACACGTGTACACACACGTGTACACGCACATGCACACGCCTGCCTCCCAGGCCAGGGAAGCGGACAGGAACACCGCCAGCCCGGGGATGGGATGGGGCAGAGTCCATGCCGCAGCCGTGCTGTGGCTCCTCGGAGCTGGCAGAGTGGGGAGATGGGGTTATTGGGGTGCTCGGGGGGTGCAGAGCAGCCCCCCAGCTCTCTCATCACCTGCTCCGTGGCTTCCCGCCTGCTTTTTGGGGTGAAACACATCACTTTTGAAGCAGTCGAGCCAATGGGGTGCAGGGGCGTGTGGCTCCAAGCCATGACCGTGCTGCAGGAGATGCTGGGGTTAACGGGAGATGATCCAGGGCTCTCGGCAGCGTTGGGCCATGGCTCCTCGCTGGGATCTCGCAAAGGCTTTTTCCTCCTTAGGAAAAGGAGCTGCCGCCTTGGGACGGGCTCTTCGGCACTGGCAGCATCCCTGCGCGGGCAGGGGGTTGGCACAGGCAGAAAACATCTCCCCCACCTCTCCAGGTCCCACAGCATCTCGCTGTGGACGAGATGGGGACCATTTTGTACAAAGCCAGGAGTCCCCTCCTGGCTGTCCCCTCTCTGCCAGCCCCCGTGAGCTGAGACCCAACCTCGGGGACACCAAAAAGGGGCTTGTGCCTTTGGGACTGGTGGATGGCCTGAAGGACCAGGCTGGTGGCAGCAGGCTGAGCCTCACAGCAGAGAAAAGGATCCAGTTGTGGTCCCCACGCTGGGAAAGCCAGGCATGTCCCCCTCTGCTGCGATCCGTCCCCCGCTTCTGCGACTTCCCTGTCATCTTGTCTTTCGGCAGAGCTGGAGAACCGGGACACCACCGTAAATAAATCCTGTGTCTTTAAGCTGTTTTGTACAGTACAAGAAAACGCACTCGTTGAATTACAGCTTTTTAATCAAATACATGTAACCATGTCACTTAAAGTGCTCGCGAAAAGCAGGGGGAAAAAAAAAAAAACCCCAACACAATTGGAAGAGCACGATATTAAAACCAGCTGCTTGCTTACCCCCATCACAGTTAATAGTTTTTGAATGTTCTGAATGAGAGAGAAACCAGAGCCAAGCTCCACTTTCATGTCCATCTTTCTGATCAAGCCCTGTCAGACGGGGGGAGCCGGGCAGCCTGGCACAGCGGTGGGGGACGTGGGGGACGCGGGAGGGCTGCGCTCGCCTAAGAGCACGATATTAAAACCAGCTGCTTGCTTACCCCCATCACAGTTAATAGTTTTTGAATGTTCTGAATGAGAGAGAAACCAGAGCCAAGCTCCACTTTCATGTCCATCTTTCTGATCAAGCCCTGTCAGACGGGGGGAGCCGGGCAGCCTGGCACAGCGGTGGGGGACGTGGGGGACGCGGGAGGGCTGCGCTCGCCTCCCCTGCTGCTCCTCCCGTCCCCTCCTGCTTTCTCCCCATGGTGATGGGGGTGTGGGAGCCCGTGGTCTTCCTGCAGGCAAAGCAGCCCAGCCCAGCTGGGACCCAGCCTGGAGATGCGAGCACAGGTTGCCCAAGCCCTGCGGCAGCAAGGGATGCTGCCCTGGGACATCACCGTCACATCGCATCCCCCACCACCGACTCCAAGCCAGCTCCACCTCCTGATGCTGCTTCCTGCAAGTCGGCGCCGCCGCTGCCGCAGCTTGTCCCCCACGGGCGCCGAGGAGCCGTGGTGCCCGCAGCATCCTTTCCTCCGAGCATGCCGGCGTGGTCCCCCACGCCACGTCCCTGTGCCCTGTCCCCTCAGAGCATGCATGCCGGGACCACCTTGATGTCTACCTCCAGCCTCGCTGGCCACCGACCCCCTCCAGCACAGCCTGCCAACCACCCCGAGCTGTGCGGTTCCCCCGTAATGTGGACCAACGCTCATTAAGCGTGAGGCAGAGACCACCAAATATGTCAAAACACACTTAAAATTTATTGTTTCATACCATACGTTTGAGTCTCTTGAACGCCGGCCAGTGTTTCTCCCTCTCCGCGATGGGGCCTATCTGCTGTCACCGATGCTTCGCATATATGTATAGCCTGCTTGCTTTCTGTCTTTTTTTTCTCCCCCCCCCCTCTTTCTTTAAATGAAAAATACAAACAATTGATGGAAAATGTACATTTGTTCCATATGGGACGGTCGGAGTGTGGAGAGGAGCCAGGAGAGTCATTTTTAGGCAGACTCCTCTCTCCAGCGGATGGCTGGACGGCTTCCCAGAACGGCCCCGCGCGGCCTGGCCTGACTCTCCTGACGAGCCTCAGACAGTCTGTGACGCTCCCGCGCTGGTGGGGGGGGGAACGTGATTCAGCTCCCTGCTGGGCTCACCGCCTGGGGGCTGCTGCGCACAGGAGGAGGGAGAGGTTTCCACTGAGACCCCTGCAACGTCCCAGCGGGGCTGAGCTCAGTGGAGCAGGAGGTGATGGGAAGACTCTTTGCATGGGAGGTTGAGTTGGGCTGGTTGGGTTGGTTTAGGTTGAGTTGGTTGGGTTGTGTTGGGATAGGTTGGGATAGGTTGGTTGGGTTGTCTTGGGTAAGGTTGGTCAGGTTGGTTGGGTTGGTTAGGCTAGGTTGGGTTGCCTTCAGTTGGGTTGGCTTATTTGGGGTTGGGTTGGGTTAGGTTGCATTGGGTTGGTTTTGCTGGCTGCGTTGGGTTAGGTTGCGTTGTATCTGTTGCGTTGGTTGTAGTGGGCTGTGTTACGTTGAGTTGGGTTGCACTGGGTTGCATTAGGCAACCTCTGGAGAGCACTTCCAACCCTTCCACGACCCTTTGGGCCTCTCTGAGCTCAGAAGAGAGCACGAAGTGGCTCTGATGGATGTCTGTGGGGCTCAGCTCGGCTGAGAGCCAGTGGGGAGAACAAACCCCCAAACTCCCTCATGGCTCACGGAGCAAACCCGCTGCCCTCATGGTCTGAAGGGGACCCCAACATGGTGCTGGGTGAGCAGATGGGGCCAGGGGCTGTGGGGCCAGGGGCTGGTGGTGGCCCCAGGGCAGCAGGAGGAGGGTGAAGGCTGGTGGGGGCAATGCCGGGAGCTGGGGGACCACAGCCAAGAGCTCCACCAGTGACGGAGAGGCTGAACTTTCCAGTTAGGGAAATGCTATTAAAAAAAAAAAAAAAGTGTTTCAGGCTGCTCAGCCTTTCCAGGGCACCTTCAGGACTCCTTGCTGGCTTCTTTCCTTTTTCTTTCACAAAACCTGTAATATTTACGATAAGGTGGCCCCGCTCTGCCCGCGGCAGCCGGTGGTGCGGTGCTGGGTGGCCCCGCTGCTGGGAAACGGCCCGGGAGCGGGGCTGGGGAGCTCATCCATCACCGCCCCGCGCTTCTTTGCCGCCCGGCCTGCCGCTCCGGGCATGGCTGCAGAGGAAACGGTGCCTTTCCTGTCCTGCAAGGAGCGCTGAGATTTTCACACATTTCCTTTCCCAAATTGGGCTGCAAACCAGAAAGTTGGGGAAGGTTTGGGAAATTTTCTTTAGCTCGGTCAGGAAAGGTTGTGCTGGGAACATTTGAAACCTTTCTTCGCATTTCAACCTTTTCCCTTTGGTTAACCTCTGCAACATGTAGCACGGTTGCATCTCTAAATGGTTTGCCTCCCGGCTGAAAAAACCTAGAAACTTTTCCTTTTTTTTTTTTTCCAGTGCTCTTTTTCTCGAGTCAGGAAATGTTTTGGAGCCGTTTGCCATAAACAGGTTTGGTTTTGATAAATCTTCGCTATTTTTTTTTTCAGTGGAAGAGGGGAAAAAGAAAAAAAATCCCATCGCTGCCTCTCGAGCAGCTGCCGCGGGGGGG
>NW_009259033.1:62686-64617 GCF_000687185.1 Egretta garzetta | reverse complement strand
CGGCTCCTGCTCGCCCCCAGCTCCGCCACGGCTTCGGCCTTGGGAGCGGCAAGCCCGGAGCTGCGTATCGCCAGGCCGTGCTGGCTAGCACATGCTGTTTTAATATTGGGGTGATGTCATCGAGCACTCTATAATGCCGTAAAAAAACCAGAACGGCTATAAACCTGACCAGCGAACCTCCAGCAGAACACACACGCGCATGGGCACGCACACGGACGCACGGACACGGATAGGCACACATGTGCACGCAGGTGGCCATGCACCGTGCACACTCAGGCGTGCACGCATGGGGACGCACGCACGCACACAGGTACCCACACAGAGATGTGGATGCACACGCGCACGGGGATAGGCACACGCGCATGTACGGAGAGATGCACAGGCGAATACGCGTGCGGATGCACGTGCAGGCCCGTGCACACGCAGATGCACAGAGGGACACGCACACATACGTACGCACGCAGAGATGCTCGCACGGGGCTGCACACATGCACGCATGCACACAGACGCGTGCAAGCAGATACCCAGGGGTGCACACATGCACGCATGCATGCACACAGATGCACGCACACATGGATGCACGCCGTGATGCACACACACACAGATGCACACGTGGATGCACGCCGTGATGCACACACACATGGACATACACATGGATGCACACACACACCGTGATGCACACACACACATGGATGCACACATGGATGCACACCGTGATGCACACACACACACACACATGCACACACACACAGATGCACACCGTGATGCACACACACACAGATGCACACACGGATGCACACCGTGATGCACACACACCCCGTGATGCACACACACACATGGATGCACACATGGATGCACACCGTGATGCACACACACACACACACATGCACACACACACAGATGCACACCGTGATGCACACACACACAGATGCACACCATGATGCACACACACATGGATGCACACACACATGGATGCACACCATGATGCACACACACACACATGCACACATGGATGCACACCAGCACACACATGTGGATGCACACACACACACACACCCCATCCCCATTTAACACCCTTTTCACGCCAGCCCGACCCCCTCCCTGGTGTGCAGCACAGGGACAGCCGTGGCGGGCGGCACAGGAAGGCCGGGTGGGTGTGCACGGGGCACACGTGTCCTGGCATGTGGGGAGCTCTGCAGCCGCAGTGAGCCTGGGGGGATCCACACCCCCACGGCCCCGGGGGACGTGGAGCAGATGCCACCCACCCCTAAAGCCCAGGCAGGACCGGGCAGCGCCTCCCGCTCTCCCTGCCCCGGCAGCCGTCCCGGGAAAGCCGGCAGGATGGGCCTGTCAGGTTTTACATATACCTGTCAAATACCTTCTCCATATTTCTGCCGTAACGACCTGCTAAGAGCCCCTCGCTCCTCCTCCCCAGTCCAAAACCATCAGGCCCCGAGCTTTGGAGAGATTAAGTCATAAAAATCGGAAGAAGCTGTGTAGTAACAGCCCCAGCCTGAGCCATAACGGCGGTGAAATCATCCCCAAACTATGTCAGCCCCGTCCATTTCCAGTCCCACGTCACACCTGAGCCACCGGCACGCAGCGAAATAAAACGCTGGTGGATGGTTTCCTGGCCCCAGCGCGGCCGTGCGGGGATGGGGGCAGGGAAAAGAGGTGATATTAAAAATAAAAAGTCTCTCCCGGCGCGCAGGGCTGGCCGGCTCTGCCCGGCCCTGGTGGCCGAGCGGTGCAGGATGTGTCCCAGCCAGGCAGAGGGGTGCTGAGCTCCCGTGGGCATGGCTGGAGCAGCCCGTCCCGTCCCCACGCTGGGTTTTCTGGGTTTGCATTAACTAAACCCAAGCTGGGCAAACCCAAATAGCCACAGCCGAGGGAAACTGGGAGCCAGCGGCTTCCGCTTTAGATGGAGCGCA
>NW_009259033.1:60025-62136 GCF_000687185.1 Egretta garzetta | reverse complement strand
TTTTCCAACCAAAGCAATTCTATGATTCAATGATTCAATGATTCAATGATTCAATGATTCAATGATTCTATGATTCAATGATTCTATGATTCAATGATTCTATGATTCTATGATTCTATGAAGAGATGCCATCCCCCGGGGGCCGGCACGGGTCTGTCTGCCTGCTGTTATCTGACCCAAACCCGCACTCCTGTTTTCTTCCTCTCTCCTTTCCCTTCTTTCCCGTTTCCCCGCCAGCTGGGGTAGGGCTGGCCGGCGGGACGGGGCAGGCACGCAGTGTTCATGGCCTCGATTGCAATGAGCCTTTATTATTAACAAAACCACCCAGGGCTGGGATGGGCAGGAGGGTTGGCAGGGCCCTGCCTGCTTTTGTGTAGGAAGGAGCAAGCCGGGGCTTTGCTGGCAAACGCCGCGCGGTGGTGCAGACCCGGGGAGCTGAAAACGGGTGCTGGGTCTTGGTGACCCATGGGTCTCAGTGACCTGGTTCCGGGGATGGGTGGGCACGGGAGGTCCCTGCAAATTGCCTCAGCGCTGCTCGGTGCTTTCGCAGCGGTGCAGGGGCTGTGGTTGCAACATGGTGCATCCCCGGTGCACCGTGGATGGATGTGACCATCGTCACCCCGTGGTTTTCAGGCCAGGTACCCACGGTACCCGCCCCAGCCCTGCAGCAGCACCCATGGCCACGAAGCGAGGGGACCCCCCCCCCCCCCTCATGGCAAAGTTACATTCTCCACACTTTTGCAGTGCAGGTACTTTGGGAAAGCTCCTGTTCGTGCCCAGCCCTGCTACCGGCATGGGCGAGCACCCGAAACCGGGGCACGCTGCACCCAAATTGCTCCGAAGCAAGGAAGCGCGGCCAAAAAACCACCCCAAGGATTCCTAGCCATCCTCTGAGATCAGAGGCGAGCTGGCACGGCCCAAGCCGTGGGGAAAGAAGGGAATTTCTGCTGCAGAAAAATGACTTAACGCTTCCTCCGTGATGTGATCGGCTGCCGGCTTCCCCCCGGCACCGCGGGGCGGCTGGGCGAGGGCCGGCGTTCGCATGGCTTCTTTGAACCGCAGGAAGTGATCGCATCCTTGCCTGGAAGGTACCTGGAAGCTGGGGGCTGGAAAATAAGTCAGGGCTTGATTTCCACCCCCCTCCCCCCCCATCTCCTTCCTCCCAGGCCGCTTCGGGGAGCGGAGCGGGACGGAGCCTATGGACGGCTGCTTCCTTTCATAGTCATCGGCAGCGGCACAGGATGCTTCTCATTTGGTGTTGTGTTTGTTTGCTGCAGCGCCGGGTCTGGCACCCGCCGGGCGCCCGCCAGCCCTCCCGTGTAGGTAGTGAGGTCATTTTTCCATGTATTCCCCCTTTTTACATACTGTATATGGAAAGACAATGAAGCGCCTTGCTGGCGTTGAATGGGAAGGCGTCGCCAGCCCCCAAAGTGGTCCCGTTTATTAGCGCTTCGCATTGAACAGCAACACACACACACAAAAAAAAGTGAGTCAGGATTTAGTCCTGTTAACACTAATGTGAATTTAATTTAGGAGAAGCTTGAAAATTAATGTCATTTGTTAAATATCCATTTCCCCTAAAAGGCAACTCTTTGCCAACAACAACAACAAAAAAGCTCTTCTTCTATTCAATTTTTTTTTTTTTTAAATAGCCTTTTTTGGCGATATCGGCCTGGTTTAAATCACTCGGCGTTCAAGGAACGGATGCCACCGGGGTTTTATGCAACAGATTGTCATTTCTCCTTTTCAAACCCAACAAAAAAAAATAAAATACTGTGAATCGTAAAGGGGTTGGCGGCAGGGGGATGGAGCTCCGGCAGAGCACCGGCGGCTCCGAGCAGGAGCTGGCCGGGCCCGGCGAGGGCTGGGAGGTGGAAGGGCTCCGGCACATGGGGCTTGCTCCCAGCTCCAAGGACTAGTCGGAGCAGCCGGGCTCTATTTTTGGGGGGTTTTCCTGGGAAAATGAGGTGAGGCGTGGGGACCGCGCACCGATGCGCTGGCAAAGTAATAACCACGCCAAGGCTCGTTTCGGAGGAGGATATCACATGGTTTATTATATTTTAATCTGAAAACAGCTGCTTTTCCTGCAGAGCGCGTCTCCGGGCGGCACG
>NW_009259033.1:56807-60001 GCF_000687185.1 Egretta garzetta | reverse complement strand
CAGCCTGGAAATTAATACATTTGCCAGGTTGTCAAAACATTAATCAACGCATACAAAAATCTGGAAATGGTTGGGACAACATGTATTTGCGGAAAATATGTGTTCGCACAACAAGCACACAAGATGGGAACAATTATATGAAGATGTTTTAATAATTAACCAGTATAAAACAGTTTGCTCTCCATACAGTTCTAGACAATAAAAGTGTTTGCAGTCATAGTTTTCTTTTGTACAAAATTCCAGTCAATTGTTCCACAATATTTACATTGTCCTTCCCTTTTCACAAAATATCTCCTTTCCTCCCTCCCCCCCCCTTTTTTTTTTTTAAAAAAAAATCCAGCTTTGCTACATAAATGCTTTAGATCTCATGGATATCCCTTGATTTATTTTTAAAAAGTCTAATAAAAAAACAAACCCCAGAAGACATTAAATACCATTTTATATATAAAAATGCTTAGTAAAAATATAGTTTTGTTGCCCAATTAAAATATATTGCTGAGAATACAGTAAAAACTGTCCTAAAGCCCACCCCTAACGGGCACCGACTCTTCAACGGCCCCGGCAAAGTCTTCCTAAAACTTTTCTCCCTCCTCCCCGGCAAGTTCGCCTGCCCTCGGGTTAAGTGTCGGGGGCAGGTCGCTTCGGCTCATCCTGGCGGTGGTTGTTTCAGGCGGGATTTACTGGAATTGGCTTAAAAATGCCCCTTGGAGCTGGTGGGAGCAGGAGCTACGCCCTGCCGAGGGCTGGAGCGGGGAGCGCGGCAGGCAGGCTAGTGCTTGGGAAAGGCATCTATCTGTGTTATATAGTTATACGGTATATCAGTGAGTTCAGCATGATTCTTTCTCTAAAAAAAAAAAAACCAAAAAAAAAAACCAAAACCAAAACAAAAAACCAAAATAAAAATTAAAAAAAAAAACCAAACAAAAACCAAACGAAAAGAAAGCGATGCATTTAATGAGATACTCTAAATATTATGGAGCTTGTGGTTAAAGGAGGATGGCTTTTTGTTTTTCACGGGGAGCCGGGGCTCTCCCGGTGAGAGCATCGGACGGTGGGGCCAACCTAACCGGTGATGCAGGGGCTATAGTAAACAGCGCTGCTGGCATCGGACAGGGCGGATATCAAGCTGCTCTCCTCGCAGGAGATGCTTCTAGGAGTCACTTTGGACAGGGAGACATGGTAAGGGAGTCCCGAGGCTTCGGGACGAGTCCTGCTCATGTTCAAATACTGGTCAAACTCATTGCGGTCAACGTCTGTCCACAGCTCGGTTTGGTTCAAGTGATCCACGCTCTCCATGTGGTGGGCTTCGGGTGGGGGCGAGAGCTGGCCCAGGTGGGCGGAAAGCCCGTTCTGAGTTCCCGAGCACATCTGGTTGTAGTATATGCTGGAGGGATGGGGAGTCCTCATGGCGTCGGCCAAGTGCGATGGGGTCTGCGCGTAGGGCACGGCCACGTCCCGCCCCATGCACTTCTCCTGGGGAAACTCCATCTGGTGATGGTGGTGGTAGCCGCGAAAGGGCATCATGTTGCAGTCATCCTGCATGTGCGGAGGGAAAAACGCCGGCTCGGTCTGTTCCAAGACATCCAAGGGAGACATCTCAGGAGTTGGCAAGCCATAGTTTTCAATATCCGACCCCATGGAGTGGAGTTCTCTGAAGTGGTTAAGTGGGGGAGGCTGGGGGTGGCCCGGCTGGCTGCCGCCATGGTGACTCATGCTGAAGTTGTCACTGCAAGGCTGGGAAAGGTTATGCAGGAGGATATTGGGTTCCATCCTCTTGATTTTCTTGGCTTGCTTCTTTCTCCTTGGGCGGTACTTGTAGTTGGGGTGATCCTGGAGATGCTGGATTCGCAGCCGCTCTGCCTCTTCCACGAAGGGACGTTTGTCGCTGGCGCTCAGCGCTTTCCACGACTGGCCTGGAAGGGGAAAGAGAAGCTCTGTGACACCGGCTCGGCCACCCGGTGCTGGCTGGGGCACGGGGGCACCCTGGGAGAGGGCACCCTTGGGTTGGGAAGGGCTCCCTTGGGGTGAGCGGGGCCCTGGTGCTGGCATGAGGAGGGGCTGGGGATGGGAGCCCCAGCAGGGCTGACCCAGCAGCAGGCTTGGGCTGTGCCCAGCGCTTCGGTGCAGTGGGAAAATGGGGGTGCAAAGCCCCAGGGTGGGGTGGGGCTTCCCGCATCCACAGCCCTGCTCCTCTGCAGCCCCAATCACCCACCCCTAAACCCCGCATCCTGAATCCCACGTCCCCGCACCCCGCAGCCCCGCGTTGCCGCATCCTCCTGCCCTGGCTGGCCATATCCTGTTTCCCGTAGTCCCGCATCCTGCAACTCCATCTACCCATATCCTGCTTCCCGTGTTCCCACATCCCGCATCCTACAGTCATGTATCCCGCATCCTGCAGCCCCGTATTCCCATATCCTGCAGCCCCGCAGCTGCGCACCCCACAGCCCTCTACCTCTGCATCGCGCAGCCTTGTTTCCCTGC
Organism: Egretta garzetta; assembly: GCF_000687185.1. NCBI lineage: Eukaryota > Metazoa > Chordata > Aves > Pelecaniformes > Ardeidae > Egretta > Egretta garzetta. The sequence goes on along the minus strand of NW_009259033.1, from coordinate 57,520 downwards.
ATCTTGCGTACCACGTAACTCCGTATCCACACATCCCACAACCCGCAGCCCCGTATTCCCACACCCTCTAATACCATATCCCATATTCTGTGCGCTGCGTCCCGCACGCCACAGCCGGCATCCCTTGATCCCGTATCCTTACAGCTTGCACCCTGCAGCCCTCTAACCTTGCAGCCCCCAGCCTGGCATCCCCCAGCCCCGTATCCCGCAGCACCCTATCCTTGTAACCCCGCTCCTGCACCCCCATAACCTCACCGTCTGCATCCCACAGCCCTGTACCCTTGCAGCCTGGCAAGCACAGCCCCGTACCCTTGCAAGGCGCATCCCAATGCCCAGTACCTCTTCATCCTGCACTCCCAGTCCTGTATCCCTGCGTCCCAATGCCCTGTACCCCTGCAGTGTATATCCCCAGTGCTGCGACTCTGCACCCCACTGCCCCGCACCCCTGCAGCCCACATCTCCAGCCCTGTATCCCTGAATCCTGCTGCCCTTGGCTCCTGCAGCCCACACCTCCAGCTCCATATCCCTGCACACCGCTGCCCCTACACTCTTGCAGCCCCCATCCCCATAACTGCCTCTCCCTAGCTCCCCAGCCCCATACCCCCTGCATTGCTGCATCCCCAGCTCTGTACCCCAGTATCCCCAGCCCTGTACCCCTCTACCCCACAGCCCTACACTCTTGCAGCCCGCATCCCCGGCCCCATAACTGCCTA
>NW_009259033.1:54977-55548 GCF_000687185.1 Egretta garzetta | reverse complement strand
CGCCCCCGCCGCTCGCCTCCTCGCTTCGGGGGGATTTGGGGTCGCCTTGTTTTGTTTTCCTTTCTGTTCCTTTTTTTTTCGCTTTTATTTTTCTTTTTTTCTCTTTTTTTTTTTTTACCCCCTTTTCCCCCCAAAAAAAAAACTTTTGGGATGATGCTGGGCTGGAAGGGGCAAAATATAGCCGGGCTGGACCAATCAGCGGGGCGGAGGGGAGGAGGAGGAGGAGGAGAGGGAGAGGGAGAGGGAGAGGGAAAAGACTGCCCAGTTCCCTTCCTTCCAAGGAGGAGGGTTATTAATTTTTTCTCTGTCTTTTCTTTCTTCCCTTCTTTCCTCCTTTCTTCCCTTCTTTCCTTCCTCCTTTCCTTCCTTCCTCCTTTCCTTCCTTCCTCCTTTCCTTCCTTCCTCCTTTCCTTCCTTCCTCCTTTCCTTCCTTCCTCCTTTCCTTCCTTCCTTCTTTCCTTCCTTCTTTCTTTCTTTCCAAGCCCCTTTTCTGGCTACTTGCGGTCTGCCCGTGCCTCCCGCAGCCCCGCCGAGCCGAGGCAGGGGAGGGTTTAGATTTGTCTGCCAGGCA
>NW_009259033.1:52597-54582 GCF_000687185.1 Egretta garzetta | reverse complement strand
GCGCGTCCCCCGCTGCCAGGTCACGGCTCCGCTTGCTCGGCCGCCATCCAGCAGAGCTTTGCAGTGCCAAGAGCCGGGCTAGGTGGTCTGGAGGTCCTCCCTGCCCTTGGTGCGGAGGAGTTACGGACTCTGCGGGACCCGTTTGCAAGCAAGGAGATCTGCTCACGCGCTGCCCCTGCTCCCTGACATCCCCAGGCAATCGGGTTTACGCGTGAAAGATGCCCCAGCCCTGGGTATCTGCCTCCAAGCCCCCAAACCCCAGCCTGAAACATGAACCTCAGCGTTAGGAAGACTTGGGGCACCGGGTTGCGCAAGAGCCCAGCTCCCAGCCTCCTCGCAGCGGTGGGGTATTGCATGCCATGGTTTCTGTGTGTCTGGAAGTGATTTGAAAGAGCCGATCTGCTGTTAACCCTAAACAAAACAAAGGCCTTAAAAAAAAAAAAAAAAAAAGCAAAACCCAAACCCCTTGTCTCACTTATTCTTCAATTGCTAGCCAAGAGCGACAGAGGTTTCGGACTAGTTTTCCTTCATGTTCCTGGAGCCTCTTATTAATATTTTGCAAGAGCACATCAGCACCAGTCCATGGGAGAGCCCGTATGGCTGCAGGGAGCCTCCTCTTCGCACTCCCCCGTCCTGCCCCGGCGAGGGTGCCGGAGCATCGCCGTGCCGGAGGAGCAGCCTGGTGCCACCGCCCCGACCCGCTGGGGGCTTTGGCTCTTTGCCCTGGGAGCAGCAAGGTGGGTGCTGGGGGGGAGCTGGGGGCCCCCAGCCCAGGGCCTGCGGCTGCTTGTGGGGTCAAGGGAGCAGCATTTGGGCCAGTGGGACCGGGCAGCGGGCTGGGGACATCCCAGGACCACCCCCCCGCTGCCGATCCTGGCCCTTCTCCCAGGCTTTGGCCAAGCGCGTGGCGCTTTCCCTGGCCACATCCACCCCGTGGCCTCCCATGTGGCCCCAGCAGCGCCCTTGGCCTCCGGGCGGGCTCAGAACTGCCCCGGCGCCAGGGTCGGAGCTGGTGCCACCCATTGGCATTTGGGACGTGGTGGGGATGAGCAGCCGTGGGGCGGGAGAGGGGGCAGCTCAGATTTTTCCAGCCCTGGAAATGACGTTAATTGCTGGGGCAAACCCTCCTGGGGGGTGGCAGATGCAGAGCTTCGTGCTCTCCATGCTTGGTCTGTGCAACCGCTCCGAGCGTGGGTTTCCTCCGCACAGGGTGGCAGTGGCCTCAGGATGCTTCCCTTACGTGGAAAGGCAGCGTCGGGGATCAGAGCGGTGCTGCTCTCCCTGTTGCGCTGGGGTAGTTTGGGACCTCCTCTGCCCAGGGAGCAAAGCCGGGTGCTTCGACCCCAGAGCACATGTGGGGTGCAAACCTCACCTTGCAGGGCGTCTGCAAACCCTGCCCTGCAGTGCATTGCCGTTGGTGCCGCATCCCGGCGCAGGGATGGGGGGAAGAGCCAGGGAGGGTGGCAGGCGAGGAAAGGAAGGGTACGGCTGCTGGAGGAGGAGGGATGAGAGCTGCGAAGCAGGGAGAGAGGGGAAGGAGCAGCACGCAAAGCATGCAAAAATGCCTGGGTGCAAAACATGCAAAAATGCCTGGGTGCAAAGCATGCAAAAATGCCTGGGTGCAAAGCATGCAAAAAAGCCTTGTCTGGCCCAGGAGGGGAATGGGGGGGCTCCGCTGCCTGGCTGTGTGGGCAATGCTTCACTCCCCCTCCCCAGAGCCGACATCTCCCCCGGAGAGCGAACGCACCCATGCCCAGCCGGGCTGCAGGGTGAAGGGCGCGGGGTCTGTGCCTGTCTCAGCTTTACTGGAGGGGGGGACACACAAAACCCCCGCAGCACAACCGCTGCCCCAGGGACACGGGGGTGCGGCACAGGGTGCTGGTGACCCCCCCAGCCCCGGTTCCTTGCCAGCTGCATCTGGGGTGGCGCGCGGGGAGGAAGCCTGGACATCCCTGGGTAGAGATAAGATCGGCGTGTGCCCCAGC
>NW_009259033.1:51680-52441 GCF_000687185.1 Egretta garzetta | reverse complement strand
CCCCCAGCCCGCGCCTCTCACTCCTGGTTATTCCTCCCAGCCAGGTCCGACGCCGAGCTCCCACCCGCCTAAAAATAGATGCGGCACCACCTGGACCATCCCAAGGGGTCTCGGGGATCTGGGGTCTCAAAGGAGGGGTGGTGGGGATGGCAGGAAGGTTTCTGGCTGAGCCCGATGGTTATTTCTGCTGCTGATGGCTGTGGGTGGGTGCAGGAGCCCCAGGCTGGGCTAGGGACTGTGCAACCAAATCCAAGGGATTTACCCCCCAAAATTTGCATCCAGGTTACAGAGGTGGCAGGTGGATGCTGGCAGGGCCGCCGTGGCACAGCAGCAGCAAAGCCCCGAAGTGTGATGGGAAAATTGCTTTTTATTCTCATTTTGCAGAGGGTGCAAGGCACAAGGGGAGCAATCAGTGGGGCAGGAGCAGGATCCATCCTGGGGCCTGGGTGCGAGTGCTGTACCCTCCTGCCATGACCAGCATCTTCTTCACTTGCTCACACGGACCAGCCTTGCTTCTAGATGCGTTCACGCCACTAATGAATTAATCACGGTGCAATGACTGGTGTGGGGCTGGTGCCGTGGAGTGTCCGATCGGACGAATGAGATATTTCACAGGAAGAGATTTCTTATTAATTACAGTTAATAATTATCATTAGCCCACACCGGGCAAGTACCTGGAGCGGTGCGGCCAGGCAGGATGGACGTGCCCTCCACCCCCAGCTGCTTCTTGGTCCCGAAGGAGATGCCACTTTACCAGGGAT
>NW_009259033.1:48112-51431 GCF_000687185.1 Egretta garzetta | reverse complement strand
CCCAGCCTGGGTGATCGCTGCTGCTCTGCCCGCTGCCCCCCATGCCGGCAGGTCCCCGACGGCGGGGGGGCTGAGCCGGGAGCGTGGTGCGGGCCGTGCCGGCCAAGCCGGGCAATCAGGCACCGCATCCGAGGAAGCAGAGAAAGTTTTCTTTCTTTTTCAGCTCTTTTCAATAACCAGGGGTCAGCCTTGTTTATACAGGATTATAACTGGAACGACAACAGCAATACCCATTGTGCGAGCGGCGAAACCCACAGCTAACCCGAAAAAGCTGTTTGCTCCATGCAGGCGCAGCCGGCGCAGCCTCCCGGGTGGTGGCCGAAGCCTTTGGTCCTCACCGGGGCCGTCCTGCCTCCCCTTCCCCTGCCTTTGCCCAGCCACGGCCCCTTCTTGCCCAGCCCTGGCTCCCCGGCGATGGTCCCACCAGCTCGGGGTGCCGCGTTTCCAGCCACATCCCCCCATCTTTGCTCCCTGCTCCGCTCCCCCTGAAACCCTGGGGTGCAGCCCCCGTGCCCCGAGCATGAGCGAGGCTGCTGCAAATCCCACGCACGGGGCTTACAGCTGGGCTGATGCTGGGGAAAAGCTTCGGCTGGGCAGGCTGCGGCGCAGGATGGGGGCTGAGCGAGCCGGGGTGTGCGGGGCACGCGTGTGCGCGCTGGCTGGAGTCGCTTCCCCGGCAGCTGATTGCGGCGGCAGTCGTTGCTTTAATACTCGGTTCCCATCACAGAGAGAGCCCAGGCTTTTAGGAAGGAAAGTCTTACACTTCGACCAACTATTTCAAGACTCCCATAAACACATTTTTGGTGCAGCATTAATGAATTACCTCAATGCTGAGCTACCCATGCCAAATACATGAATACGGAGTGTAGAAAAGCCGCCGAGAAGCAGATTTGGCTGCTGTTCAGCTGCTCCGATCGGCACAATTTCTTTTCTCGATTATAGAAAGAAAATGCTCTCTGCCTGTGGCACCGCCGTCCTCCCAGGAACAGGCAGCTGGCCGACAGTTGGGCTGTGCAGAGCCTGGGCACGCCGGGGTTATTCGCTGCTTCCATCACTCGAGTTGGCAGAAAATGCTGCTCGCTGGTGTCTGTGCAGGAGATGCAGCCAAGAACCGGGATCCTGCATGCCCAGGCTCGCTGCTCCGGGCCGCATGACCTCCTCCTGGGCGCTGGGGAAAGGAAAACTGCCATTAGGAGGATTTCTGAGCCTGATTTTTTTGGGGGGGAGGTGGGTTGGGGCTGCCCATCAGTGGCCCTGCAGCCACGCATGCCCATGACCATCACAGCTGGGTGCGGGGCCACCGTGGCCCCTCTCTGTGGAGCAGCAAGCCCTCACCCGCAGCCTTGCTGAGCGTGTCCCCTGCTTCCCTCCAGCAGCAATGGCCCTGCCACGCTGGGGACCGCCAGGAGACGACGGGTAGCCCCCCTTTTGCAGAAACCTTTCTTGCCGGGGTTCCCGATCTCTGCGCCCCGCTGGGTGTTCGCTCATCCCTTGCTCTTCGAGCATCATTTGACTGAAAGTACCACGGATAAAGCTGCATCGCGGATGAGGATGCCACGTTCAAGCAGGGGGGAGGAGGGGAACTAAGGGAGGCAACGCAGCGATCACACCTCCACTGCTTTGCGTCCTCAGCAGCTCGTCAGCAAGGGCTGAGCTGGTTGTTACCTCTCTGCTCCCCAAAACGAAACTCCAGCGGCAGACGAGCAGGGAGGAGGGGGCGCCCCCCCCCCCCCCCCCCCGGGCCCCCCAGCCGGCAGCAGGAGGGTTGCCCCTGCTCTCCCTCGCCGGGAGGGCTGATGCAGCAGCGCAGGACGTCTCCATCTGGGAAAGGTTTGCTGTTCTCAAGAACTGCTGTGGCTCCCGACATGTTTTAACTTAGCGCGAGGCATTACCTCACCAGCCCGCCGCAGATGGCAGATGGCAGATGGCTGCTGCCTGCGCCGCGCTCCTCTCTCCCCTCTCCCTGCTTCCTCTGCCGCCCCTGAACCCAGCACTTTCCACTCGGGTTTTCCACACACCGGCCAGTTTGCTCACAGGATCCTGGGGAGGCAGTTGCCTGGTGTCTGAGCATCACCCCAGCCAGGCCTGGAGGAAGAGGAGCCCCTTGCACCAACCCTGGAGGAAGAGGAGCCCTTTGCACCAACCCTGGAGGAAGAGGAGCCCTTTGCACCAACCCTGGAGGAAGAGGAGCCCTTTGCACCAACCCTGGAGGAAGAGGAGCCCTTTGCACCAACCCTGGAGGAAGAGGAGCCCTTTGCACCAACCCTGGAGGAAGAGGAGCCCTTTGCACCAACCCTGGAGGAAGAGGAGCCCTTTGCACCAACCCTGGAGGAAGAGGAGCCCTTTGCACCAACCCTGGAGGAAGAGGAGCCCTTTGCACCAACCCTGGAGGAAGAGGAGCCCTTTGCACCAACCCTGGAGGAAGAGGAGCCCTTTGCACCAACCCTGGAGGAAGAGGAGCCCTTTGCACCAACCCTGGAGGAAGAGGAGCCCTTTGCACCAACCCTGGCACCGGCAAGCTTTGCCGAAGCTCGCAGCCCACCTCCTTGCACATGGGGTCTCATGGCCGCCTCCCTGCTTCGCCAAGGCTTTCTCCGTCCAGCAGAAAGGATGAGGATGTTGCCGACGGCAACCTCACCTTCAGATAGACAGGGAAACCCTCAGTGCCAAACCCAAGTGGAAGAGAGGAGCTTGGGCTCAGAGCGGGGTAGATGCTGCTGTGTCTCCGTGCCTCAGTTTCCCCATGTGCTGTGCAGGGCACAGGGCAGCCCAGCCTCTCCTTGGACCCTTTAGGGATGACAATCTCCCCAGCAAGGGCAGGATGTATCAGGGTAATTTTGACAAAATGCTTTTTTCCTGAGAGAGAATGATAATAATAATTACAATAATAATGCTAAGAATAAAGAAAAGGCCCTGAGAGCTTTTCCTGCAAGCAGAGGAACAACTTTGGCTTTTTGGTGCTGTACTGGGGACTTCAAGGGAAGGGAAATGAGCATGAACGTGCTGCATTTGCAGCTTGAACCCCCAAGAACTGTGACATGTCCTCCCTAAATTGGCCTAAAAATGTGATTTAAAAGCACGCCACAGGCAAGCGTCTTTTTATTCACTTTCAGATTTCAGAGCATCCTTTGTGCTGCAACTCAGGGAAAACAGCAGCAAAATCCCCCAGCAGCAGAGCTGGGGCTTGGGGATGCTGCGAGCGGCTGCGGGGGAGTTTGGTGCGGGGATGCAGGGTGGGAGGAGGAGGATGGCGCGGACCCCCAGGGATGAAGGCTGTGCCGATGCTGGGGATCCCTGTGGCTGGTGGGGCGCGGGGGGC
>NW_009259033.1:46107-47972 GCF_000687185.1 Egretta garzetta | reverse complement strand
CATTCAGCCCTTAAATTGCCTGGGACAGCAGCTCTGTCTTTCCCTCTCCCTCCAGGGCTCTTCTCTCACCCAAGCCCAGGCTGTTTTCCCAGGCTGCTCGCCCCGAACACCTCCACCTCTGCCCTCCTCGCCCACTCAGCCTTGCTCGGGTCTGAACGCGCTCGGGAAGGATAAGCAAAGGCTCACGGCGGAACAGCCCTTCGTGGCACGCTGGGGCTGGAGAAATAAGGTTAAAGGCTCTTATCTGATGGAGCCGCAGCCTTGCCAAAGCCTGTTGCTATCAGCTCGGGACACATGTGCTATTGGCAAAGCTTCGGGGACACAATAATACAAACAGTTTTCATTGTCGAGTCAACAATGATGGGAGAAGGAGCCTGGTGCTATTACCGGTATAAAAGGCGCGCTGTAGGAAAGCTCAGGACAGGAGGATGCAGTCAGGATCAACAGCGGGGTTTAGCAGATTACGGTTATATTTGTATTCGGGAAGGAGAAACCTTCCATCCCCAGCAGGCTGGAGACAGGAGGACGGAGCCGGAGTGGGGTGGAGGGGGGGGGGGGGTGTGTGCATTTAGACTGCAAGGAAAAACTCTCAGAGCAGCGCTGGAAGCAGCTGCAGCAAAGTGCTGATGGCAGCGGGTTTGGGCAAGGGCAGCGGGCAGGTTCGCAGCGCGCCAGCCCGAGGTCGTGCTCTGCCGGCTCGTGAGAAGTCGCCCAGGGAAAAAAAAACCAAACTCGGGACTGAGCAGGGTTTGCAGGGCGAGGGAGAGCGCGGCAGGGACAGCCAGAGGCGTGCGGGGTCCCTCTGCACCCGCTCGCGACAAAGGCTGTCTATTTGAAAAAGCCCATGCTGGTGTGTGCGGGGCGGCCGGGCGATCGGGCGCGTGCTGCGCCCTGTCCCTGCTGCCATTTGGGCAAATACGAGGAGGGTGGGGAGGATATCGGTGCCTCCGCACCGGCCAGGGCTGGTGCACGGGGATGGTGCTGCACCCGCGCATTTTGCAGGGGGAAGCACCCTTCCAACGCCCACATTGCATCCCCTCACACTCTTCCTCCTCAGCCTTCCCTGGCCCCTGTCAATCCAAATGGGGGATTTTTGGAGAACACACGCTCACGGGCTGGGTTGGATGAGTGGGATGGGGCCACCAGCCTGCCCAGGGCAGTAGCCCCTCCAAAGCGGCGCCCGTGGGGCTGCCCACGTGCTCTGCCTGCCCCAGCCCTGCCGCTGTGCCATGCCCCAGGGACCCAGGCAAGGTCCTGATCCGGGATGCCACACACCGGCGAGGGCACAGAGAGGGTGCTAAAGGGATGTGGGACCTAAAGCACAAGTTTTGGAGGGTCTCCAGCCACCCGGCTTGCAGCGGGCAGGGAAGGGGTGATCAGCAGATGGGTGCTGGGACAGAGGCACGGTGCCATGCCGCACCCTCGGAGGTGGATGGCGAAGTGACGGGGGGGGCATCGCCTCGGCTGTGCCCGTGGTGCTGAGGACGAGGACGCAGGTTTGCCAGGCGTGGTGCCACGGTGGCAGGGGGACAGTCAGCACAAACGTCCCCACGCCATGGAGGTGCTGGAAAGCCGGGCAGGAGGTCAGGAACTTATCGGCTGCTGTCAGGGGCCAAGCAGGGCCAGGATGGCGATTCCCAGCGGGAGCAATGATGTCAGGTGGCGGTGGCGGCCAGGAGGCAGGAAGCCCAACGCAGCCAGCGAGTCTGTCCTCCTCGGCCTTCCCCATGTGTTTTTGTGAACAATGCACCCCGTGGCAGGGACGCCGGGAAGGCTGGCCCTCCCGTGGCAGGGACACCACAAGGCTGGCCCTCCCGTGTCACCGGCAGCACCGCACGGCTGCCTTGCACCCGCGCTGGCATCCC
>NW_009259033.1:41384-46044 GCF_000687185.1 Egretta garzetta | reverse complement strand
CTGCCCAGCCCCTGCCCGCGCGGGCAGGGCTGCTGCTGCACCCCCCGGGATGGCACATCTGGTCCTGGCAAAGACATGTGTGTGGGGCAGATGGGCTGGCGAGCCCCGGGGGAAGCCCACGGAGAAAGGCCAGCCGTGCCGGCTGCTGGCCGGGCCCTCTCCCACTCCCAGCTCAGCTGGGGCAGGGTAAATACCCGCCTCGAGCATCCAGCCGTGCCTGCCTGGGTGTCCAAATATTCCATCTGGAAGAGGCAACAGCGATTACTCAGATGTGCCGAGGGAAAGCTCTGGCAGACCGAGGTGCTCGGTGGTGCCGTGAGATGCAGAAGAGCCTCTCCAGGCTGGGGGTCTGCGGGGGCAAGGGAGGGGTGTATTAAGAGGAGCGCCAGCAGGGCATCTCCCCTAGGAGGAAAGGCTGAGGGAGCTGGGCTTGTTCAGCCTGGAGAAGAGAAGGCTGAGAGGGGACCTCATCAACACCTACAAATATCTTAAGGGTGGGGGTCACGAGGATGGAGCCAGACTCTTTGCAGTGGGACCCAGCGCCAGGACAAGGGGCAATGGGCACAAACTGAAGCAGAAGAGGTTCCAGTTGAATATGAGGAAAAACTTCTTTACTCTGAGGGTGACGGAGCCCTGGCCCAGGCTGCCCAGGGTGGCTGTGGAGTCTTCTTCTCTGGAGATATTCAAAGCCCCCCAGATGAAGTCCTGTGTAACACGCTCTAGGAGAACCTGCTTTAGCAGGGGGGGTGGACTGGGTGAGCTCCCGAGGTCCCTTCCACCCCCTGCCAGTCTGGGATTCTGTGAGCCAGGAGCCCTGGCTCTACCCTCCCAATCTGGGCAGCTGGGGCTTGACTTTGCCTCCTGGCACCATGGGCAGCCTTCATGAAGCCAGCGGGCATTGGGAGCCGGCAGGGTGACGGCAGCCAAGCAGGGGGCTGCGAACAGGGCGGCTGGGACGGCGCAAGGCGCCTGGTCCAAGTTCCCGGAGGGAAAGGGACTTCCCGAGCACATCCAGCTGAAGAAGGGCCCCAAGGACCCCAGCTCGGCCTCTCCCTCCGCTCCCTCCACCCCACCCAGCACACCCTTGTTTTCGCAGAGGTGCCTCCGCACCGGGGACGCGGCAGGCTGCGTTTGCCAGCGGCTGGCAGCGATGTCCGTGCTGGTGCCGACAGGCCGGCTGGCATGTTTTCCCCCAGGGAGGCTTTAGCAGGAGGCTGTGCATTTCTGGGAATTGTGTCGGGCAGGGAAGGAGGTTATTGTTCGAGCCGCAAGCGCGCGGCGCGCTGATGAGATCAGGGCTCGCTGCTCAGCGGTGGGGCAGCCGAGCCGCCCGCAGCGCCGCCGATGGGGGGATAAGCGGGGAGAAGGCTCTTGCCTGGGGTCCCATCGCTGCGGGGAGAGCCAGAGAGCAGAGGGCATGGCAAAACCCCGGTGACCCGGCTCCGCTCGGCCTCGCTGGGCGGTTAGCGTGGGGCAAGGGGGTGTCCGGGGGGGTTTCAAAGGGAGTCACAAAGGCAGCGAGGCAGGGAGCACGCTGCCTTCGCCTCGCGGCACGCCGTGGCATAGCCGCCCGCCTTGCTGACTTCGGCCATGCTGATTCTTCCTCCCAGTCCTTCCAGTTCACCCAACAGCCCTGGAATCCAGCCCTGGAAGCCCCAAAAGCTTTTAGATCACGGGCGTCCTTGCCGTGGGGGGAAGCTGCCCCGCACAGCCCCCTGCAGCTGTGCCGAAGCAGCTTTTGCTCCAGTCACGGATGGAGGAGGCCGAACGCTGCCTGTTTGCTGCCCAATTTCACCCTCCGCCCCGCGGGTGGGCAGCGGGGGGCGTGCATCCGTGCAGCCACCATCCCTGCGTCCCCGCGTCCGATGGTGGGACTGCCACGGCCCCCAGCCCATGGCTGAAACGCTGAGGGCCTTGTGCTTTGGCGGGGTGGCTTGGGGGAGGGTATTTCTGAGAAATGGCCCCTCTGTGCTGCCCCAGCCCTCCTCGCTGAGCCTCTCCTCCCTCCCTCCCTGCCAGTCGATCCCTGTCTCCAGCCCCTCCGAGGTCTTGCTCCCAGCCCAGGCTGCCCTGCCGTGTGCTTGCTCCTTTGCAGGCAGGACACGGGTCCCGTCAATCCCAACCTCTGCGGGAGACAATATCAGAGCTCTGTTTGCAAAACCGCTACGAGGAAGGGGCTGGGGGGTGAAAGCCCTCTGCCACCCTTCGCTGTGGGTGAGCTGAGAGGTGCCACGTTAGTCCACGAGAAGCTAACCATCCTCCTCCTCCTCCGTGGGAGGACGCCTCCCTCCATGCGCCGTGGCTTTTGACACAGAGCAAGTCCCGACAGCCTGAGGAGAACAGACCTGCTGCCACCGAGGGGCACCGCCATCCGGAGAGCCTCCCCGCCGCCCAGGTCTGGAGATCGCGCTGGCGAGCAGGGACAGCATAGGAAATGCTACATGGGAAAGCCCTGTGTGAGAGCCCAGGAGCCCCTGCCTTCCCACAGCAGACTTATCAAGGCACCAGTTCGGAGTGGCGCTTTCCATGGGCCAAAAGGGAAGTGCATACACACCAGACTTCTCGGGGTCAAGGATGCTGGGCAAGCAGCGAGCCGAGAGGCTGCAGGGGGCAAGGGAGGGAACCGGGGCGTGGGGAGGGAGACACAAATAGCAAAATGAATGGCCTGAACTTCCTATGTTTTATGAAGGCGAATAAAAGGAGACGGAGAGGGGGAGAGAAAGGAGACCTGAGCGCTTGCACACGCTCTCACGCAGACAGGGGCCAGCCCAGACCCCAGAGCCCGTTGGTGGCCGGTGTGGCACGGCAGCCAGCACCCACTCGGCTGGCCCGGCTCTGGGCCAGCTGCTTCTCTGGCCCAGCGTCCCCCGAGAATACCTCACGAAGCATGACAGTCTGCTGCTTAGCACTCAGTCCTCCCCCTGTCATTATTATTTTGAACGGCAGCCAGTATAATTCAAATTGGTAGAAGGAGGAGATTTAGGGAACATCCAAAGCGTCTCAGAAGAGCATCTGCAAAGCTGGAGGTCCAAACTCCACCCTGGCACTCGCAGGGCCCAGGGGAACCATCATCTCCTCCACGTCCTCCCTTCCACGCTCCCCGTTTCGCAGGGTGGCAGAGGCTGGGCTACCAGGCGGGGTGGTCCTGGCCACGTTCCCCTCCATGGCTGCTGCCTGCTGCAGCCCTTTCTGGTGCAGGACTTGTCCCAGGAGGTCCAGATGGCAGTGTCCTCAGGCACAGGCTGTTCACCAGCCGCTCCGGGACAGATGTGGTGGGAGGTTGTGGGGAGCGGAGGACACGGAGCCGCTGTGGGATACTCTGCTGGAGCAGCACGGAGGGAGCCTGTGCTGGGAGTCACGCTGGTTTCTGTTGGGTTAGGAGGGCCTGTGCCATGAGACGAGGTGTGGAGAGGTCCCTTGTCTCCTCAGAGGAGAAAACGTGATGGTCTGCAAGACAGAAATGCAAGTCATAATTTGGGCCAAATTCACCAGGTTTCTTAAGTGTTTGGACGGAGGATTTTGACCTCGGGGGTTAAATGTCCCCAGTGCCAGGGCAAGGAGCCTAAGGACATGGGACAATTGCAGCAAGGAGGGGGACAAAAGGCTGATCCCTGCCTCTATTCTGAGGCTGGCACAAGCTCATGTCTAGGGGATTGGTTCCACTGTCCCTCTCTTGCTCTTCTCCCAGATTTGAGCTGTCCTGGGCTCAGCAAAGTAACCAAAACCCCTCCCCAAAATCAGTGCTGCTCTGGCAAAGCCTACAGCAGCTGCTCCCGCCTCCCGGCTGGCGTTCGCGGTGCCGCGTGAGGGCTCGGGGTCTCGTTGTTCCCTGGATGGGGTCTCTCGCTGCCCGCTCAGAGCCCAGGGACAGCCAACCTTCCTGTCCCTACGAGCCGTGACCCCAAGGCTGAGATCCTGGAGGCCTGGGCACAGCAGAAGTTAGGGGGTGTCTCAGGACAGAGCTTCCTCAGGGGTCTCGTGGTGGGTAGGTGGGCAAGGCCCAGGAGGGCCTCTTGTCTCTGCCTTCTCCAAAAGCGGAGCAGATTGAGCCTCCAGTGCTTGGGAACAAGCAAAAGGGTGGGGTTTGGTGGCCAATCTCCAAATGCATGATGGTGACTTGAATCTGCTGGGGATACTAGAAGCAAGGAAAGCTGATCTGACTTGATCCAGCCCATTCGCCGGGTCCAAATCAGCTGAGAGTCACTTGGGAAATGCTGTAGCCCAGTGGAAAAAACCAGGTGAGATTTTGTGGGGTTTTATTTTGCAGCTCCACCAGGCTCTGCCTGCCGAGGGGAGCTGCCAGCAAGGCACCACATAAGGAGACTTTCACCGTGCCTCTCGGTGTGCTGGGGTCAGCTAAAGCCCCCTCCCAACCTCTCCTCCGAGCCCAGCTCTAGCGACAGACTCGCCCCCGCTCTGTTTTTAGCACATTCAAGTAGCTGCTTTCACAAGAGGTAAAAGAAAGTTCATGGATCCGTTGACAGATCAGCCCAAGCGGGAATTTCTCTGGGAATTCCTGCAATAGCAGGTTGGCTCCCGCGGAGGTGGAGTTTCCTCTGGATCTACCTCCACCCAAGCTTGGGGATCGCTCTGGCCACCGGCTCCACGCTCCGGGGGCTGGGCTGAGCGACGCCACCGCTGCTTCCCAGCCAAGGTCAGC
>NW_009259033.1:39835-41270 GCF_000687185.1 Egretta garzetta | reverse complement strand
TAGGGGACATTTTCTTCTCCTGCCCAGCAGGCAGTGGTTGGGGCCGCAGGCGTTGAGGATTTCATGCCGTTATGTTCCTCGGGGACCCGCTGTCAACCAGGCAGTCGTGGGGCCTGGGCAAGAACAGTCCGCCGCCGCAGGAGGCCGGCGTTGGCGGGGTGACGGGTTTCTCGCTCGGAGGCAGGGAGCAACGGGGTGACGGCGCTCGGCATCAGTGACTGTGCGCTCTGGAATCCGAGACACGTCCCCGGCCATAGTTGTGGTCAGGAACCATCTTCGCGTTGCAGTGATACAAACCACATTCACGGTGGCAGCAGTGCCGCTCGAGCGCGCCTCTGACGCCAAGGACTGGCGTGACCCGACCCCACACACGGGACAGGCAGCTGCCCGCTTCCAAGGACCTCCAGAAGGTCCCCTTCTTGGGACTTGTTTCCTCCTCCCTCGCAGAGGTGGGCCTCTCCAAAATGGCACCCCCTCGCTTCGCGGCCAGACCCTGCCAAGGGATGGAGGCTTTCCAGATGCTGCAGAGGCTCCAGACGGCGGGTTGGGGGGAACTTGCGTTCGCAAACGTGGGGCCAAGCCAAGAAGTTTCAAGGTAGCTCCCAAATGTCATGCCAGGGAGAGGGTCTGGAGCTCAGGGTTGGTCTGGGGCCACCTCTGCTGGTTTGGGGGATGAATCAAAACGTGGCTTGCACATCTGGGGAGCAGCTCTTGCCCGAAGGGATCCCAGAGGTCCGTCCAACTCTGTGCGAGCTGCCATAAAGAACAGCAAGCTGGCAGGTTTAGGTACCTAACAGGCAGTTTGGGGGACAGCCACCCAGGAGAGGTTTAGTACCTGTCTGTTCGATACTCCCCACCTTTGTGCGCTGGTAAAGCTAAGCTCTGCCCTCAGTTGCCGCAGGACAGAGTAGGATTGGAGCCAAGCTCAGGGAGCCCTGGTTCCCAACAAGTAATTCTGCAGCCTGAGGCCACACATAGCACATCTCCATGCTTTCCCTTGATCTGTGGCCCCGCCGGGGCAGGACACGGCCGCTCTTTACCAGCACAGTCAGGGCCCTTTCCGAAACATCCGCGCTTGGCGAGGGCTGCGAAGCCGGCTGTGCGGGAGGCATGGAAGTTCTCCCCCTGCCAGGAACCAGCTGGAGAGAGCAACAATATTCAGCATCCAGCCCCAGAAGCAGAAATCGTGCAGCTCCCGGGGGTGGTGGTGGGGGCGTGTGCTGTGCTGCCCTCGCACAGAGTACGAGTGCCACCTACAGGGGTGCTCCACGCGCTGGCCTGGGCACCCCAAAACCATCCGTCCCCTCTCCAGCCTTCTGTTCATTAGTCTCATGTCCCTAAGGCTGCACTGGACCGGCTGCATGGCCCCACAGAATCACAGAATCACTTTGGTTGGAAAAGACCTTTGAGACCATCGAGTCCAACCTTTAACCTA
>NW_009259033.1:37856-38125 GCF_000687185.1 Egretta garzetta | reverse complement strand
CCTGGCTGGCAACTCAGCACCATGCAGCCGCTCGCTCACTCCCCCCTCCCTCAGTGGGATGGGGGAAGAGAATCGGGAAGGAAAAAAAAAGTTAGAGCCGTGGGCTGAGATAGAGACAGATTAATAATGATAGTAATGATGAGAATGGTAAGAGAAGATACAGAATGCACAAAATGAATGATGCACAATGCGATTGCTCACCACCTGCCGAGCGATGCCCAGCCCGTCCCGAGCCGCGATCTCTCTCCGAGCCACGATCGATCCCTCTC
>NW_009259033.1:17235-35789 GCF_000687185.1 Egretta garzetta | reverse complement strand
CCAGGTGCTTCTGTACCTGCCTCCTGCACCCCCATCCCATGCAAGCACAGCTTTTGCTAACTCTCATGTGGCCTTTGGAGCGGGGAGGGCTGGCCTTGCTGCTGTCTGCACACTGGGGGTCTGGCAGGGGGTGTCTGGGGGGGGGCAGCAGCAAGGGTTTCCCTGCCTAAGGGGATATGTCAGCTGCTGCTCCTACAAACGGCGTCACGCAAGTGCCATGGCGAGCAAGCGGGGTGAGGAGGGTTTGTGACGGAGGTAGGCTGGACAGCTGTGTTTGGGGGGTGGGGGAGATAGGGGTGAGCGCTGGCACTTGTGTGGCTGTTTTAACAACCCAGGAAAGTGTGTTTGGGCTAAACCGCAGCCTGTGATGTCTGTTCCCGTTGATGGCAGGTTTTCAACGCCATTGTTGAAATAGGAAAGGAGCAACTTTGCAGAATTTACTTCCAAGCTTCATTGAGAAAGAGGGAGCTTCTTAAATGAGCGGTATGCAATGTTTCCTCTCGGTTGGCATTTTCTGTGGTACTGAACTGTAGCGTGTTTCTTGTGTATCGGCTAATTTGCAAACTCTTCCTGCAGGATGGTTGCCTGGAGTACCCGTTTGTTGCTCTAGTTTTTGCGTGGATCCCCCCTTTAATGCCACTGGGCCAGGTCACTCCATTTCTGATAACGGAGATTGGAATCACCTGGTCATTTTGTATGTTAAGGGCTGGATTTAATGGAGTCCATTTGGCTGTTGGAGGAACGGAAAGGTGTGAAGCTGCCTGAGTGGGAAGTCGCTCGTTCTGGGTACGGTAACGCGTGGTTTATGCTGGTGTGAGTTGCTTGTGTGCACGCTGAAAGCTTTGACTCCGCTTTGATTTGGCTTTCTCAGCATCTGTTCCGTAGGGTGGAACTGGCAGCTGGATTGCTTCCCGCAAGGAATCGGAAACGGCCCTTCTACCTAGGGAGGACGGGATCTGAGGACAGGGTCTATCGGTGCAGGCTGCTTCGCTTCCCTACAGTCGTAGGCTCTGTAGGTCTTGTGCTGCAAATGGGCTTGGAGTGGTTGGCGTTTTAAATGAGCTGTTAAATGTGAACACTGGAAGGCCTTGTTTGATAGAAGGGGGATGGGAGGAAAGAGCCAGTTAAATGGAGACAGGCATGCTCCAGGCAGATCAGTGCTGCTGAAGGGGGAGACTAGTGCTTCTGTCCTTGCCATTGCTCTCAGTGACTACCAATTTTGCCTAGTCAGATTCCTTTTTCTTTTTTTTTCCTGGATCTGGGTTCTGAGATGCAGAGCTGATGCAAGGAAACTTGTTATGACAAGTTTCAAGTGACCACCTCTTCAGCTTTGCTGCTTGATGGCTTTGCTCCTAGGATCAGCTCTTGTCCTGAGCAGGGTGGGGCATTAATATGAAAAATAGGGAACAGCTACATTAAGTTTCATGCTCTGACTCTGGACAGTGATTCTGAGCTTTAGGTGGGTGACTGAAGTTCTTGCAACTATGCTAAATTGTTCTTGTGAGCTAATGCCATTAATCCGGGCCTCCAAAATAGTGATTTTGATAGTCCTCCTGCAAGCCAAGTGGTGTGCTGAGGGGGCAGCTGTGATTCGGAGTGTATTTTTCACCTGTTAAAAATGTTAAGCTTGCCAGGTAAGGTTAATCAGCTAATGCTGCAGTTGTACCATACACCAGCAAAGATCTGTAGCGCTCCGGTGCTCTTCTGTTTTGCCCATTCTGATATCTCAGGTGCCTCCAGATTGTAGGATCTACTGTCTGTCTGTCTGGAACAGCAATCCCGGCAGTAATCTTGCTGATGTTTTAGGGAAGGGGTTTTGTTGGTGTTATTCCCTTTGAATTCAACTTTCTGAATTTACTCCCAAGCTGTTGCATTTCCTTACTAAAAGCTGAGCCGCTCATTCTGTTTCTCTTTTCCTCTCCAGGATGGTGCAATGGATTTACTGAAAGAACTGAAGAGCATGCCTATGACTTTGGACTTGCTGCAGGTGAGTTGCAAAGTTAGGGTAAGAAGCTGAAGTCTGCATCCGGATGAGTTCAAAATGTTGTCTATGTGAACTTACTAGATTTCCTCTCAGTTCTTACCTCACTCAAAGCTTCAAAAAAATCCCATTAAATCCAGAAAATGGTACTGGACCTGGGTTTTGGACTGGGCCACCATGCGCTGCCTGAGACTTGTGTGCAGCTGATGTGGCAGATGTGGGTAACTGCTCAAATCCTTTCTTAGGCTTCAAAAAGAGGAAAGACCAGATTAAAGTAGCAAACACAAAGGGCAGTCATGGGAGAAGTTAAGTCTTTGTAATGGTGATATTCAGGACACTAGGGAGGTGTGAACAGAATTACAATTCAGAGATTAAGAGGGGCATCTTGGATTTTTTCACTCTAAGCTTGAATATCGCTTACAGGTGTGCAGAGAAGGTATTTATGGGTGATTGGATGTCCAACTTCTGCTGGGTTTGAGTAAGCTGGAGAGTGTCATCTTGCTCTTCCAAAGCTGTAAGGAGATAATAATTCTGCAGGTCCTCAGATACTTCATATCTCGGTCATTGCTTTGACTTCATCATGCTTATTTCTGATTTCAGTTAGTAACAAATAACGAGTCTGTTCCTGAATGATTCATTTGAATGTTCTCTTGCAGTCCACCCGCATTGGGATGTCAGTAAATGCACTGAGAAAGCAGAGCACAGATGAAGAAGTGATATCGCTTGCCAAATCCCTCATCAAATCTTGGAAAAAACTTCTAGGTAAGAAAATCAGCATGTTCCTGTCAGATTCAACTTGTGCAGGAGCTGGCTTCAGCGGGCGGTTGGCTTTCTCAGGAGAGCTTATCTATTGATCTGAATAGAATATTCTAGCAAATCAGCCTTTCACAGTTGCACCCTCTGTCTTTCAAGTTTTGTCTCCTACCGTGCATTCCTCCAGATTCAGCTCCTGTTTAGCTATAGCTCATCTTTGAAGGAGCATTGAAAGCTTCAGGCCTATTCTTAATGTTCACCTGTCCATATAATAATTAGGAGCATTATTTGTGGAAACAATATCTGCACTCTGAACCCTCCACCCCCACTTGTGTGCTCGTGGCATTATACAGCGTGTGTTGTCAACCTTGTGCAACGGCTTGCAAAGAGAAATGCTGGAATGCGTTTTGGTTGACGACGAGTTGGGGAAGGACCTCAGTTTCACACCTTGTAGACAAATTCACATGGACTGTTTCCTGCGGGGTAGGCTTTCATGGTGACGGATGCTGATAAGCAGAAGCTTGTAATTCTGTCTGAGAAGTCTTAATGCTGATATAGCACAGGCTAATGTCAAAATTGTGGACGGAGGGATTACAAATGCGGTTTTAGTGGTTACCTTTGAGATAAAAGAATTCTGCATCTGCAGCACTGAGATTGGAAGGGCAGCTCTACCGGTGTCCTAGCAAGACCCTGTGTCTTCCACTCTATGCTAGTGGCAAATTCACACTCCCCTGTGTGCAATTCAAACACTCCTTGTTTTTTAAACAGATTTTTTTGGGGCAGCTGTGTGTAAAATAGTGATGTGGTGTTTGAGGCGAAGTGAATTGTGCAGCTGGCTTTAACCTGGACCCCAGGGCTCCCCATTTCTTGGTAGGCTAAATGAGCATTGGAAGCACTGTTCTCCTGTCCTGGCTGGGACTGTCACTAGGCTGAGACAGTTTACTTCTGGGTCAAACTTGTTCTACAGCGTAAGGAAAGTCCTCTCCGGGGCTGTGCTATTGACTTTCAACAGCACTTGGGAAACACTAGGAGCTGTGTTCTTGGAAGGGCTAGCCCCTACTGGCCCTTCGGGTGGTGTTGGCTGAAATGCTGCTTTTAGTGGTGCTTTAGAGAACTTGATCTAATCTGTACTCAGCAGCCAGGGTGTCTCTGAAAGAAACTTTTGTGATGAGGCATGTCTTGTAGGGAAGCTTATCTCCTAGGCAGGGAAGGAGATTGCTCTTCAGTTTGGTGAGGAAAAGCTTTTCTTTGAATTAGTTTCTACTTAGAGGCAAGCAAAAGGTCTGTCGGAAAGCATGGAAGGCTGTAAAGGCGTTCTTCCTCCTGATTGTTTTTGGGGAATAGTAACTTGCCTTAGGCCAGCAGCGTGTAGTGTTAAGACGTGGATTAGAGTATGCAGGGTTGTAGCATAAAGATCAGTTCTGAACCCTTTGGCGTCTGTTTCTCTTCTGAATATAGATGCTTCTGAGGAGAAAAGTGAGGAGAAGAAGAAAAGCCTGTCCTTGCCAACATCTTCCTCGAAGGAGACTGGTAACTCAAGAGACCAAAGGTAATGTTTCCCTTTAACCAAAGACGATACTCGTACAGAATTTGAGTTTTCTTATGGTGCCATACATTAATTTTTATTCTTACACGTTTGAGTTGTGAATTCCTGGTCAGAAACACCAGGAGTCTGGATTTCTTCAGAGGTGATCTGTGTGGTGTTTTTAATAAACTAACACAGAACTAAATGTCTACAAAATACAGTGGCTTTAGTGAGTGTTTTGATTTTAGTCACATCTTATCTCATGTTTTTCTACTTTATGTGTTGATTTTTCCATTAGTAAAACATGTCTCTGTTCTTCTTTTGTGTTGCATTTTTGTATATTTTGCTTATTTCTAACTTTGAACTCCTTAGAAGATTATTTTTGGCCTTTGCAAGTTCAAGTGATGGATGGGATAGATGGGCTGTTCCTGATGGGGAAAGGAGAAGGCAGGTATTACTGACTTGGCTGGTACTGCTCAAGCCAGGAGGTAGTACTAGGGTTCAGAGAAAAAGGGAAGCTTCTGATTTAACCTTTGGAAAATTGACCTTGGGGAATGCTGAGCCTGGAGGGAAGGAAGTGTGAGATTTTCCCTGGGCACAGTGGCAGTAGACGCTCCATGAGCAAAATGAGCTGGGCCTGCTAGGACATCTGGCTTGAAGGCTAAGCCTTGTAGTAATTTTACTCAGAATAGGATCCTGGCTGTAGGTAGGGGCAAAACCCTACTGCCTCCGTGCTTTTTCAGACAGTTATCACGGGGTATGTGAAGTGGAGCTTTCTGGCTTGTGCTACTGCCCCTCCCCTGTGCCTTGAGGATGGGCTGCAGCTACTGCAGGTTTGGTTTTTTCCCCTCTGATGCTTTCTATGTGTATTCAGCCTCCATCTTCTGAATGGCAAGGCATCCCCTTGGTTGTGCAGGATAAACAGAAGCAAATGGATTAGCTTAGCATAGGCAGGCAGAAGTGGTAGCTCCTGGTGTCAGTCTGTTAGGCCAGGCTCTCTTTACAGAGACAGGAATGCTTATTCTCCAGTGCTGCAAAATAAATTACTGGTCTGCCTTGACAAAAAAAAATACTAGCAGCAAAGAGTCTTTGTTCTTTGAAGCAGAGGCCGTGATGAAGGGAGTCTGAGTAGTTGCTCAGTGTGTGAGTGCTGGTTCAGATGAGGCTGCTGTCAAGACACCAAAGAGATCAGCTTGTATTCAGATATTTCAGCCACTTAATCTGATAGATTTTGGCTAGGCCTTCCTCTTCTGTCAGGGAGAAATACTTGAACAGCTCTTGGCCTGAAACTTGCCTTGCTTCCTGGAGCACAGATGTAGAAATCCCTCTGTAGTGACTAGAGAGCTAGAGCACTGCAAGACCTGCAGGCTCCGAGCCAGCCCGCGTGGAGCTGGCACCTGCGAAGTTATATGCTGCAGTACTGTAATCCAAAGCCTATTCTGTTGTGCTGTAGTATTTTCGACCACTGGTGTAGTGCACTTTAATGGGCTATGTCTAATGTTTCTCTGTCTCTGGCAGCATGAGCTTTTTCTTCTCCAGGATTCTCCAAACTGCCTTTATTAGGAGGTTTTGGATCTCTGGCCCGAATTCAGCTCTTCTGTGGGATTCTCTTCCAGTGCAGCCCTGAGTTCTGCCTGCAGTTCCTGGCTGTTGCTTTGCCACCATTTTGTTCCAGCATAGCCTTTTTCATGTACAAACTGTTGCTGCCTGGATAGATTTACAAGTTCTTTCTCCTGTTTAACAGGAACAGTGTGAACCACAAGGATTTCCTGAAATAAGTCTTCTAGGTGTGTTTGAGGTTGATTTCCCAACTATTCTAATTATAAACTAACTTCTAAAGCTTGATAAATAACTTTCTCCACAGTCTTTGGAATGGCTGAGAAGTCAGTTTTATCTAATTTGTGAGCGATCTGTTGTCATCTCAGGGCATGAATGACATGTTATGTGTATGTAGGCGAATATGCCTTTACTCATCAGCTAACAGGAGTGGGATAACCATGCATCTTGTCTAGCTTTTTTCCCCCACCTCCAGGAAATAAACATCTAAATATTTAAGACAATAGCATTTATAGATAGAACCTTCCTGAAAATTAAGTATTACTTGTGCAAATACTAGTTTAAAGACCTGCCTTGAAGTACTGAATGTGGGGAAGGTCAGTGTTGAAGAGTTCACAGGCAGTGTCTTGCTGTGGGAGACCTTAGTGTCACTGTTGCTTGCAACATGAGACAAAAGTTAAGCTAGAAGAGCTCTCGGGGAAAGCTGCTCCTGCCACCCTTTCCCAGGACAGCCCGGCCTCTGCCCAGGCTGTCCCTGGCAGGCCTTTCTCTAAGCTCTTCTTTGACAATCCTAAAAAAAAGCCTCAGGCTAAAACATTTCCACAGCTGCCCGTGGCAGTATCTTCTAATTTCTAGCTCACCTTTATAGTTTGAAACTTATTCTCAGTCAAAACCTAGCTTGCCTAAGACCACTTCTTCATGCTTTTGTATTCAGCAAGTACAGAGGATTTCTCCTGCTGTCCTCCTTTGTACCAAGTTTTCCAGTATTTCAGGACTTGTCTCCTCTACGTCTTCTCTGCTGCAAACCACTCCCAATTCCTCCAGGCTTTCCTTTTATTGTAGGTATGTTTTCTAGGCTTTTTTTTTTGTCTTTGTCCTTTGGGAAGTCTTATTTTTCCAAATTTTTTTATGCAACACACTCAGCTGTGATTTTTAGATGAGTTATTCCTGAGTTGTCTATGCTTTGCTATATGCACCCCCATGCGTGCTGCCTGTGATCTGTGCGTAGCTGCTTAAGCACAAAAGCACCTCATGGCAATTTGTGCATCCCGGGTGGAAGAAGATCATCATCTAATTGATTATTTGCAAGCTAAGTTGTTTTTCTCTTTGTGATATGTGCAGTGTAAATCCTTTTGAATGTTTTGAGCTGTTTGGACACAGATCTGCTCCTTAATAGCCTCCTGCAGTGCTGGCCGGTAAAAGTAGCTGGCAAAAAGTGGCTTGTTGGCATTTTATTTTTGGTATTGGTCAGAGAAAGACAGTAAGCTCACAATATAAGCTCCCTCGTAGAGTGTATCTATTTCATCTGAGCAAGAAATTAATCTTCCACTATGGTTTGAGCTGAATGATTTGCTGAAGGTGCACTGGTGGATGTTTCTTAAAAGGGCCCGGTGAGGTTTTGAACTGTGGAAATCCAGTAGCCCTAATGATGATCTGCAGGCTTTGAGGCACTGTAGAGCCAGCCTGGATTTGAACTTAGCAGCAGCAGGGTCTCCCAGGATAAGTCCCTGAAGTCGCCTGGCTCAGTTCGTGCAGCACCAGATTCGGAAGGTTGCCAGCTTCGCGCTGTTTTGCTATGGGCTGACTAATCCCTCCCAGGACAGAGGAGTGGAAGTGCCTGTTCGTAACAGATTTATTTTTGATGGCAAAGAACAGGCAGTAGTGACCCAGCTTAACAGCAATCGTCAAGCCACTTGGATCTTGAAGGAGATGTCGCCAGTATGGCATGAGTGAAATATCAGGGTTTCTCTTTTTTTTTTTTCTCCCTTTGTCTCTTAATGCATGAATGTTACCAGGCATTGGCCATAAATACAGTGCATTTTATGGCCCTAACACCAAAGTCAGAGCAATCTCTGCTGAAAAAATTGCTGTTCTGCTGCCTAGATTTAAGGGGGCTGGGGGAAAGTTGTATAAAATCATCTGGGAATCATAACAGCCCAAATCTTTTACCAGTAGTATTTGCAGGGTTCGCTAACTCTCTGCGCAGATGTTAGGCTTTATGGGCAAGATGTCTCAACACCGTGGGAGTGCGCCCAGCTGAACTGCTCCGTGAAGTTACTGCTCCGGCATGCAAACCTCGCAGCGGTGAGCTCAGCCCGTGTGGCGATTCCTCCTGCCCTGCATCACGCAGGCAGGTCCGGGTGGCAATTCCATGCCTTCAGCTCCCCTGGAGGATGCCCTGACTGAGGCAGCCACAGCAGGCAGGTGTTGGCTTTCCCTTGCCTGTGCCTATGATTGCCTGCAGGTGGAAATGAAGTTATTTTTGTGAGTGAAGCAGTATTTTAGTCCTGCGCAAGCCGTGTGTGGTTGTGTAGGGGTGTTCTTCTGTGAGATGAGTAATCGGAGAGTCTTGTCCAGATTACAGGAAAAAGGAAGATCCTCTGATGTGTTACACTTTTTTTTTTAATATCAGAGCTGAAGGAGCCATTTTCTTTCTTTTCCTTAGCACCGCAGCTTCTGGAGGGGCTAGCACAGGCTTCTCTGATTTCTGCCCCAGAAGGCAGCATGCTGCACTCCTTGTCAGCTAACAGAGAGCTAAAGCATTTTTTTTTTGTTTAGCTGTTCTCTTTCCTGCTGCTGACATCTTGGTAGTCAAGGATGTGAGACGAGGAACCAGCTCCAGCACCTGCTGAGATTAACCTTGCCCGGTGCCTTCTGCTCCCTTTCTGCTGGGAACAGCTATGGACTTTGTGTCCTGCAAAGTGGGAGGAATCAAGCACCGTGCATCCGTGTGCTCCGCTACCAGACTGAGAGTGCCGATGGTCTTGGGAAGCCCCCAGTATATTGAGTTATCGATGGTGTCTGGCAGCTTCGTAATGTTTTCCACGTGATGCCCAGTGGTGCAGCGGTTGTGATAAGTGTTTGGTAACAAGAGTTGGTTGGCAGGCCTTGCTCCGTGGATTAAAGACTCCATTTACAGCCAGCAGAGTCCACAGGGGAGCTCGTATCTGGGTCGATGGCGTTGGTTGCTCTATCGCGCTGTATGCTGATGCGGGGCACGTGTCTTTGCACTGTTTTCCTCTGACTGGTTTTGTGTTACAATTAACAGGATGCTTGGCCACATACCTGCTGATCCCTTCTCTGCTCTCAGTGACCCAAACTGAGACATTCTGACAGGTGAAGTTTCTCTTTTAGCTCCAACAAAAGGCAGGAGCCTCCGAAGACTCCGACCACCCCCAAAATCACCACCTTCCCTCCAGCGCCCGTCACCTGCGATGCTGTCCGCAATAAATGCAGAGAAATGCTGACAACGGCTCTACAGGCTGATGGTAAGTGCTAGGGGAAACCCTGCATTGCCTGAAGTGCTTCAGAGCTCCGGGTGCCTTCTGATGGAGACCCCTGCACGTAGATCATAGAATCGTTTAGGTTGGAAAAGCCCTTTAAGATCACCCAGCCCAACCATTCCCCTAACCCTGCCATCCCACCACTAAACCCTGTCCCTAAGCACCTTGTCTGCCTAGCTTTTAAACCCCTCCAGGGATGGGGACTCAACACCTCTCTGGGCAGCCCCTTCCAGTGCTTGACAAACCTTTCGGTGAAGAAATTTTTCCTCATGTCCAAGGTCAACACCAGTTCCTCTTAGATCGGCTCTTCTGGAGCAGCCTTGTCAAGGATTATTGCCACTGGCTCGGTCTGGCCACAGGTCACTTCTTTGTTGGGCTGGCTGGTGTGGCAGCGTTTATAGATGTGTGTCTGTAAACCTGGCTTGAACCAGAGGCATGGCAGTGTGTCAGGCAATGGCTGTTAAGAACGTGGGGTCTTCTGCTCTGCAGCCTGGGGTGGTCTGGCCAGAAGTTTCATCTTGAGGTGTGCAAGTATTTGCTTCCCTTTCTAAATCCCAGTCTTGTCTGATTGCTGTCAAGTGAAGCTGTCATATCTGCTTACCCTTGGGGCACAAAGTGAAGCTGTAACTCAATACGTGGAATTTGTCGGTCATGGTGCTTATGCCATCTCCATCTGCTCTTGGATTCCCCTCCCCGTGCAAACTGCAGCCCCTTAAATACTGTGGTCCTCTGCAGACCTGGGGTGGAGTAGGTCTCCCTTGCACTCGGGCTGTGCCAGCCGAAATGAGAGGCAACTGCAGGGGCTCAGCATCTCCGAAAGTCAGATTTTTAAACACCTCAAGCTGAACACATGCTTGTGTCCAAATGGCAGATCCCTTTAGAAAATTGGGGTCTAAGCACCACAGAGCTTTATTAATTTGGAGCCAAGGAATGTAGGCAGCAGATGGAGAAGTTCACGAAGTCTTTATTTCTAGCCTTCCTGTGTGTGCGCGTGTGTTTATGTATAATGCTGCATTAAATACTTTGTATAACTCTTAAAAACCCTTCCCATATGAAGGCTGGGAAATAGTCCCCTCGAGTCGCTTGCTAAGCTCATCCCTGTTCCCTGCTTTGTGGCATTGGTTACCGTCCCCAGCGCCCAAGCTCGTAGCAGTTACTGCACTGGCTGTGGTGCTGTTTAACTGGCAAGAGGTGAGTGGAAGAAAGGGGGGGAGCAGACAGTTCTGAGCTGAGAAAAGAAATGAAGGCTCGACTCCGATGCTGCGTGCTCCGATGCTGTTGGTCTGAGCAGAGCTACTTCTCGTTGACACCAATATCTGGTGAGACTCAATTCCTGCCTGTATATGTTTGATTTCAACTATACCAAGAATATATTGGCAAACCGCATCTTTGGGCAGCCAGGTTCTTGTTAGCTTTGTCTGGTGCAGTCTGTCTGCCAGAGAGGCAGAGGGCATAGACTGCCTGGGTTGGTCTGTTTTCGTCACTGCCCTTTTCCAAAGGGTTAAAGGGCAGCTAGAGCAAAGGCCAAGATGCCATTTGATGGAGCATGTAAATCAAAATAGCAAATTATCTCCATTTGTATCTCAGAAATACCAAGCCTGGGGACCCCTTGCCTGGTTGCAAGTCGTTGACCTCCTGTTTCTCTTGTCTTACAGACGACTATATCGCCATTGGCGCTGACTGTGAGCACATAGCAGCCCAGATTGAAGAATATATCCTTGCAGTACGGGGTGTCCTCGAGGGCCTGCATGCCTCCGTGGCACTAATGTGCTCGGAGGGAAAATGCGACAGTCTGTCTTTGCTTAAATCTGCTGCTGCAGCTCTGAGTCTGGTTCCAGCTCTGCTTGGCTGAGTCCTGGGTCACGAATGAACCACCAGTGTGGCGTTGGGAGCTCAGGGCAGACCCCGGGCTGGTGTGATGGACATGGTTATTTCCTTCCTGTTTGCACTATAATGGACTGCAATCCCCAGTTTCTTCTTCCCATAAAAAAATGCTATTTCCTGCTCTCAGCTCTGCTTCCAAATACATGCAACCTCCCTGTTGAGGAGAGTGTGCCAATATAGGCAAAAGCAATGGGAAAGACGGAGCAATGAGGTTCAAGCTGCATGCCGATTTGAGATAAGCCAGGCTTTTGCTTGGTTTGGGGGCTGTGGGGCAGGAGGTGCAGCTGGGCTCTCTTAGGGGAGGGTTTTATGGCTACCTTGCTGAGAGAAAGAGCAGGTGGAAGAACCTGAGCATAATAAAGATTACTTCCTAAAATAAAGATTATTTCCGGCATGGTGAAAAAGCCAGAACTGAAATCCCCTGAACTCTGGGATTGTGTAAGCCTGCTCTCAAATCCAGCATTAACCTCCCAGAGCAGACACTGCGTTGGGTCCCAGCACCCTCCTCTGTCTCCTGGTGGCCAGTAACGCTCCCCACTGTTCACGAGCGGTGTAGAAAGTGCTCGGAGGCCTCTGGGTTGATTGCAGACTCCTTGACTGCCCTGTACGCATCTACCAAGATGTCAAGAACACCGACATGAAATACAAAAACCGAGTGAGGAGCCGCATCTCGAACCTGAAGGACTCCAAAAACCCTGAGCTGAAGAAGAACGTGCTGTGTGGGGCGATTACGCCCGAGCAGATCGCGGTGATGACCTCGGAGGTGAGGAAGCACGAGGAACAGGCTTTGCTTCTTGCAAGGGACGCGTCCCGTGGTTTAGCTGGAAGCAAGGGGCTGGTCTGCTGCCAGGGTTGCAGATTTCTCAGCAGTCTGGGGAGTGAGCTAGCGATGGGGTTTGCAGTGGTGGAGGCCTTCAGATCATCACGGGGGGCCTAGATATGAACCACAAACCAGAAATGAAAGTCTTGTCTGTCTTAATACCCATCTGTTAGGCCATCCTGTCCTGTTCGACTCTCCACTGTAGTGGGTGTGGTGGTAAAACCAGAGAGATGTGATTTTATTGCTTTTTTTTTTTTTTTTTGGAAAGGAAATGGCCAGTAACGAGCTGAAAGAGATCAGGAAAGCCATGACGAAAGAAGCAATCCGGGAGCATCAGATGGCCAAGACGGGAGGGACGCAGACCGACCTCTTCACCTGTGGGAAATGCAAGAAGAAGAACTGCACCTACACCCAGGTTAGTGTTCTGCTCCCCCAGCCTCCGCGCCTTGGATCTCTGCGCAGGATGTGATCCATCAGGGTGGTGAGCTCTTACTGCTCCCTGACAGACCCTGCAGCACGGCACAAATTTTGCCACTGGTGGAGAGGACGTTTTTGTACACTTGAGGCTCTCTAAAATGTGCTGCTTTCGCACACGGATTTTGCACGCGTTTCCCTGGAGCTCCTGTAGCTTTTTTTGGCTCGGTTGTACAAGAGCAGGGGTTGTACAGCACCAAGGAAGCTTTCAAAAGTACAGCGGTGCCGCTTGCTGCGCAGCTCGGGAGGGCCG
The DNA here is from genome assembly GCF_000687185.1 of Egretta garzetta. NCBI lineage: Eukaryota > Metazoa > Chordata > Aves > Pelecaniformes > Ardeidae > Egretta > Egretta garzetta. The sequence goes on along the minus strand of NW_009259033.1, from coordinate 23,039 downwards.
CACGTTGAAAGCGGGTGCTGGGAACGTGGAGATTCAGACAAGCAAGGAGTGGGTAGTGTAGAGGAGAGAGACTGCAGAAACCGAGGCAGGCACGTTGATGGTATTAAAAGTGCAAATTAAGAATGTAGATAAGCTGCGGCTGGACAAATCCCAACTGATTTAAAATCAAACAACATGAAACAGGTGAAACGTAAGGAATAACAAAGCCGTAATGTGAGCAGGCAGAGGGGATTTTTTTTCTCCTCAATGGACAGCTGCTGGAAGCCTTGTGCATTACCAGTGCTTTTCAGTTCCCATGTTTGTGCCAGGCATCTGGAGATAAATGTGCCTTTGCTGTGAGTCAGTGTTTTAGAATGTGCAGATACCCAAAAATGCACCAGCAGCCACGCGATTGCTACTGAGTGGGTGCACACAAACAGCGTGTGCAAGTGCCGAGTGCGGCTCCTTCGTATGCTTGGACGTGATGTGCAAATGCAGATGAGAGCCAGGGAGCCGAGCAGGGATTTTCCTTTGGCTCAGCAGCAGCCTTGCATCCCGCAGGCTGGCTCAGGCGAGAGGCCCGGCTCTGCGAGCGCCTCCCAGTAAGTCAGCTGGAAGCAAAGCACTGCCTCGGCTCCCGCTCGCCCCAGCGGCACCTGGGGCTCTGTCTCCACCTGTAGTGGTCTGGAGTCTGCCTGGGATTGGGACAGTGTCTTCTAAATGGAAATATCAGAAGGTTTTCTGTATTTTTATTAGTTTTCCAGTGAAATTGCTATTTGGTGACTGAGATGCTGTAAGTTCCAAGTAGATGAACTGGCATTTATGAAGGCATTTGAAACCAGGCAGTGATGTTGGGTGAGAACTAGAATTTAGCTACCCAGCATGCTTGCGAAACATGCTTAATTTGCATTGTGCACATACCACGACTCTTGCATATTGGTTAATTACACACATAGATCACCGTAATTACCCCACGACATAGTTCTGCTGTCTGACTTGTGCAGGGAGTGCTAGTATTTTCAGCGTAGATCTGCTTTGTGGTATTCAAATGCCATGAAAATCTGATTTTTAGCAAAGTATGTGTTTCTGGCAGGAGCCAGCCAGAGGCAGCAGTCACATCTGGGTTAAATATCGGAGTTCCTTGATGGCTCGAAGACAGAACAGACTGGAAATGTGCAAACCTGGTAACCCACAGTATGTTCCTGTGAGGCCAGGACGTGGGACTCATCTGTAGATGGGAAAGGCTTGAGTGGGTTCTTTTTTTACGTGGAGCACGTTCTTGATGGACTGAGGGGTTTGTTGTCCCGCTGCCGGCTGCGTCCCTTCCCAGGGGACAGTACGGGGAGGGACCGGCTGTGGGCACGTCCACCTCCAGAGCCACCCACAAGGAGTGGGCAGCAGAGGGGGGTGAGGAGGGAAATCTGCTGCCCCAAAATGTGTTGCTCTGGTAGTGTCAGCTAGGGAGGGGTCATGAGATGTGTGCAGGGGTGTGTATCTGTGTAAAACAATATCCAGACTCGTTTTACGGGGATGCTCCTTTTGCCCTCCCAAGCCTCGGTCTCTCATAGATTTCTGACAGTGTCACCCCAGCATGGATCCCTGGTGGCTGGACAGGGGAGGGACAAGGAGCTCCCCATGGGACCACGTGTGATGCTTGGCTCTCACTTCCCTCCTGTCCTCCCCCAGGTGCAGACCCGCAGCTCCGACGAGCCCATGACCACCTTCGTCGTGTGCAACGAGTGTGGGAATCGCTGGAAGGTAGCACACCAAGGATATTACTGGCACTGAGGGGTGTTAGGGTGGCTGCACCCACGATGCTGCAGACGCTTAGCGGCTGCCCTCAGAGGTGCTTGCCAAACACTGACTGCCTCTAGCAAGTGATCTTTCCTCCCAGCACAGAGGCAGGAGCTCCCAGGTTCATCCCATCTCTGCAGACCAGTTGGGGTCCAAGTCTCACTCTCGCATTCCCTGCCTCCCTCCTCACATCCCCTCTTCTGCCATGTCCAGCTTCACGGTGCCTTCCATGCTCCCTCTGCCCCCTGAGAGATGGTGGTGAGGACGTTCAGGATTTGAGAACTCCTCTCTTATACCAGGCGCAGAGCTCGGGGGTGAGCAGAGATCTCCCGGGGTATGGCGAGCAGAAAGGGCACCGCTACCAAGTGCCAAAGAGCCACAGCCGAGAGATTCAAACGGGAGCTCTGTCTGACCCCTCATCCAGGGCTGAGCCCTGCCTCTGCCGAATCCCCCAGCCCTTGCCAGCTTCACAAACAAGACCATCACCTGGATCCCTATCTTCTAGGCAGCACGCGCATGACCCGCCCGCTCCCCTTGGCAGCGAGGTTTTTCTAATCGGGGTTTAAACTCCCTTCTTTTGCAGTTCTGCTGATATGTGCCATGGCCCGAGAGCGGCAGCCAAACGCAGATCAGAGCGCAACCTCCATATCGCCGGCTCCCACGGCAATTGTGTATTGTGTCCCGAGTGAGTTTGCATTGTCACGCGCTGAGAGAGCAGCCGCGGGGAGGCCTGCCTCTCCGGTGGAGAGCCACAGCTGTGGGCTGACAGGTTGGCAGGAGAGCTCACTAAACACACTTAGTCGTTACTTTCTCATCTACGCAAGTACGGTCACTTTTTCTTCAAAACTAATATTAAACATTTTTTTGTCAGTTTCTGACTTTTATTTGAACTCCGCGTGTGCAGCGCTTTCCTTTTGCGGCGTGGAACCGCGTGGGAGCTTGACAGACGGTCAGTGTCCAGATGGATGAGGACTGAACGCTGCCTGGACCACCAGAAAGCGAGAAGCCGCTTGTAGGCGAACCCTCAGGGCGCGGAGGCTGCTTCCCAGCCAGCTCCTGAAACCCAAAACACTGGGCCAGGTCCTGGGGTGGCCGGGTGGGCAGTGTGGGTCTTCCTCTCCTGACTGTTGATGGAACACAGCTTCTGGGGCACACTCATCTTGCGCTGTCTGGGTTGTAACAGACTGAAAGCGGGGTGACACCAGCCCCAAAACAACAACCCGAAGGGTTGATGTGGGGGAGCAGGACAGGGAGGAAGGTGTGCTAGGCCCAGGTGAGGTTAATCTTGATATAGGGAGAAGCCATCAATAAAGGTGGTGGAGGGAATCCACTGGCCAGTGGGAGCGTTAAAGGAGTCCAGGGCCCGTTCCTGCTCGTGTATGCTCTGCTCTCAGCTGGATGGCTGAAAGGCAGCCCGAATTGTCAGAGGGACTCGCTGGAGAGGCTCAGGAGGAGAGGAAATGCTGCAAATACAAGAGGTTTTCCAGAGGCTTGGACCTGGAGGAGGTGGGGGTGACTGGTATCGGCGGGAGCTGTTAGCACTGAGCTCTAGAGACGGCTGAGGTTTGAAGCGAGCTCGGAGCTTGTGCTTGGGAGGGGCGAGATGAAGAAAGGAGCTGGTAGGGAAGCAAGCCTTGGGTGCCAGGTCTGCAAGTACGACCCTGTGAGGGGGACCTGCTGGATCTGGCTCTTCCTGGGAGGTAACTAGAACCTGGTGGGGGAATTCTGTCTGCCCTCACAACAGCTTTCAGCCCGAGGCGTAAAAGCTCCTTTTCCTAGGCTCTAACTGGGGTGACACAGGGTTTGGGGACCCCAGTGAGGCCTCTGAGCTTGAGGCTGCTCAGGAGCAGTCCTGTGCGCTGCAGCTCTCAGCAAGCAGTGCAGGAGCACTTGCAGTCACATCTCTCATGGCATTGCTCCCCTTCCAGAGTGAAAAACAAGTATTGCCACTGGCTTCCCAGCGTGCCGGGCGGCAGATGTTCAACAGCGACCTTGGAGATGTTTAGAGAGGAGTAAGCAGCCACATGAAAGCAGTGGAAAATGAGCTCGGAGCCCCTTTGAGGGCTGTGCTGCTCTGGAGGCAGGAGGATCCCAACAGGATCCTTCGCTCAGGGCTTTCACTTTATGGGGTGCAGCCAAGTCTCCCAAGAAGGAAAAGATTCAAAGACGCTGACAACTCATTTAAGCCCCGTGAGTCTTGCAGCAAGTGGGATTATTCCAGCCAGGCTTCAGAGGGAACAGTGTCCTCGCAGTAGTGCTTAAAAAAAAGCTTCAGGATCTGAAACCAAAGCTGGCCAAGGCACTCTGGCTCGTGCACTGTGAACAGGAGCCAGCTCGTTGCTCGTGCCTTTCCTCTGTTACTGTAAGGAGGGGAGTTGGGCTTGGGTACAGCTGGATCCATCCTGGATTGGGTAGGGGGGTCCTGAGCAGAAGGAGCCCCTCAAACCGAGGGAAGGGTACCACATTTGCTGTGCTATTTTCTGGGCTAACTGCAGGGAGAGCCAGCGAGGGGGAAAGCCACTGGATAAAGAGGTGTCTCAGAGTAAAGATTCACTTATAAGGTGTTTAGAAGTGCCAGGTTTAGGAGCAGGAGAATAGATTAATGGGTGGCAGCGGGGTCTGCCCTGGGCTGCGACCTTCAGGGCGTGCAGAGAGGCTCTGACCCCCCTGCCCCCTCCTGAGGGATTTTGGGGATGCTCACCCTCCGGCTAAGGCCCTGGGAGAGGTTTCTTTTACTCACAGAGCAAACCAAGCTCCCAGAACCAAACCCTCCCCAGCGGAGGGTGGGGATGCTCTGCTCTCCCTCAGAAATACATTCTCTTGAACTGTTGTTTCCAGCTTTGCAAACAAAACTAAATTTACCGACATGAATTTCCACACAGTTGTGCCACTAGAAAGCAAGCAAACAAACAAAAAAAAAAACCTGAGAGAATTTTTTTGTTTGTTTAAAAAAATGTTTTCAATAAAAAGAGCTTGTGCTTGCTGCTTTTTTTTTCTCCTTTGGGAGGGAGGGGAGGAGGAGGAGGGAAAGGGGTGGATGAACAGGAAGCCACAGGCAGAGCAGGGTTGGTTTCTGCTGCAGGAGCCCGGCCCTGGCTTCGTGTCAGCACGGAGGGCAGGGGCTGCTGGCAGAAATGTTAATTCTGGGTGCAGGGGCTCCAGGATACCATTCCTCACGCCATACAAAAATCCACAGATGTTCTGTCTCTTCCCTGCACTGTTTCCCATCCCAGGTGGAGCCTGCTTGGTACCAAGCTATTCCCAAGGGATGAGGACAGACCCTGGGGCTTCTCCCCACTGGCAGGGGGAGCCTTTGCTTTTAGGGGTCCCCATGCCTGTGGGTTTCTCAGGAGGGTAAATAATACCTGTGCCATCAGCGGGTGTCTTTTCCCCTTCACCGAGGTCTGTGAAGCGAGGGGGCAGGATGCTCTGGGTTTGGGGTGACAGGCAGGTGGCATCCCAGGGCTGGAGTGGGGCTGCACGATGGGGACTGGGCACTGCGGGCTGGCAGCACCCACCCACCCTCTGCTGCCCAGGTCCCCTCTGGCCCCTCCAGAGCCCCACAGGCAGCTTTGGAGATGGCAGGGGGGCATGGCCCCAGGGTGCTGCCCACCCTCTGCCTCCGTCCAGCCCCCCCAATCTGCCAGGAATGCAAACGGGGCTGCAGCGCTGCCCCCCGCCACCGTGGGCCACTTCAAACAGACGGAGCAATGTAAACCTGACAAGTTTTTATATGTACAGAGACGCTTGTCAAACCCCACCTCCCACCCCTCGAGTCCCCCAATAAAAGCCAACAAAAAAAGCATTTAAAATAAAAAGTTAAAAAAAAACAAAAACAAAAAAACCCAACAACACTTGACCTCTCCCCCCACCCCAAAAAACCCCCCAACCCAGTCCACAACTGGGTCTCAGGTGGGAAATGGGGACGTGCCGTGTCCCCACGTGTGGCGGAGAGGGGATAAAGTGACCTCTTCAAATCGGGGTGCGGGCGGAGCTGGGGAGGGGGAGCCAGGCCCCGGCCGCTCTCCCCC
>NW_009259033.1:15737-17105 GCF_000687185.1 Egretta garzetta | reverse complement strand
AAAAGCTAAAAACGTGGGGGTGGTGGTGGTGGGGTCTGGCAGGGAGGGCAGCAGAGGGGAGGAGGCACCGAGCCCCCCCACCCCGGCCTCCGTGTCCCCACCGGCGTCCCCGCAGCCGGCGGGCACCCTTAGGACTCCGAGGAGGAGCGGGAGACGCTCTGGAGCAGCGATTTGTATATGGCAGAGTTCAGGAAGCGAGGGTAGGAGTCTCTGTGCATGAGCGTGTAGATCTGGAGCTGCGCATCGTCGAAGGTGTGCGAGGACGGCTCCTGCATCTTCCGGTTGATGACCTCCCGCACCCGCGAGTCCAGGCTCACCTGGGCAGCAGGGAAGAGAAATGGTGTGTGTGGGGGGGAACGGACCTTGAGGGACCCCCAGTGCTCAGACCCATTCCCCAGCACCCACCCCTGCACCAGCTCTCGTGGGAATTTGGGTATCGGGTTGGACTAGATGACCTCTAGGGGTCCCTTCCAACCCAAAATATTCTATGATTCTATGATCGGCGCAGCGGGTGGCCAGATGTGGGGAGCCCCGGAGCGTATTTGCACTGGAGCCAGGGTGTTTTGGAGAGGGCTGCAGGGAGGAGTGGGGAGGTCTCTGGGTCCCCCCCATGTCCCCTTGCTGGGCACAGGGAGGTGGGTTGGGGTGCTCCCCCCCCCCCGGGGTGCCTCCACTTTGGGGATGCTGGGCGCTGCGGCATCTCTTCAGCCCGCTGGTGCCCTCGTGAGGTTTCAGCCCCGCAGCACAACCCAGCCCCTGGCCCGCTGCACCCCGGGGGTTCTGGGGGGGGCCGGGGACACCCTCCCCACCGCCATGCACAACCAAACCCCTTCCCCTGCTAAACTCATCACCACCCCCCACCCCACCCCATCCCCAAATTGCTGCAGCGGCAGCCGGGACAGTGCCCCCTTCCCTAAGAAACACCCCCCCGAGCCCCATTTTACCCCGAGCCACCCCCCTGAGGGCGGCAGGAGGGGCTCTGCCCCGTACCTCCTTGGGCGAGAGGATGGAGATGTAGTCCTCGTAGATCATCCTGGCCTTCTCGTCGATGGTGTGCTTGTTGCACTCGTTCTTGAGCTCCTCGCACGCCAGCCAGAAGAGCATGTTCTCCTCGCTGTACTCAGTCCGCAAGAACTCCCGGAAGACGTTGCGACCCGCCGGGCTCTTCATCAGCTTGTCGAAGGACTGTGCCCAGCCCCGCACCTCCTCCGGCGTGGGTTTGGCGCTGCCGGGTCCCGGTGGGGAAGGCAAGGGCACAGTGTTACGGTCAGCCCGGGAGGGCTGCGGGCTCCCCGCTGTGTCCCTCCCCGCACGACTCGGCCGTGCTCATCCCTGAGGTCACATCCCAGAGGGATCCGTGCCCAAACG
>NW_009259033.1:14974-15646 GCF_000687185.1 Egretta garzetta | reverse complement strand
GCTCCGTTTATTACGGAGGCTTTCGGAGGTCGCTCATGGGGTCTGTCCCGGTGCCGCTCAGCCGGGCTGGAGCCTGGGCTTGCTTTCAGCTGAATTTTCCAAGCCGAGATGTATTTTGGCGCTGGCTTTGCACAAACCCAGAAGGGAGCAAAAGCCCTTCCCCTGCAGAGCAGCAGCTCTGAGCTGCCCCAGCCAGGGGAGGAAGAAAGGGAGGCGGCTCCCCAGCAAATAAATACTCATTAAAGCAGGCAGGAGCAATCATTATCAGCGGCTAATTAGCACATCTGACCCCTAACCCTGCTGCACCACTTGCTGCAGAGAGCACCCATGGGCTGCATGCAGGGGGTGGGACCCTTCCCTCAGGGAGTGGGTGCTCAGTGCAGGGCACCCCCACAGCAGGGTGCCTGCAGGATGAGGCTCTGCCCTTGGAAACATGGCCTGCAAGCTGCTGAGCTCCTCGCGTGCCTCAGTTTCCCTTTGCAAGGGGCCCAAAAGCCAGAATTGCAGAGGGCTGCAGCCCGTGGCCCCGGGCTCCCCGTTTCTCAGTGGGAACCAGGGACACGCTGCTGGAAGCAGCACCGGGAACCCCCGGTCCTGGCACCTTGATCCCGCTCCCCGTGGGTGCACCGGCAGGCAGGATGTGGGGCTGGGTGCTGCGGGGGGTGGCAGTGG
>NW_009259033.1:13509-13972 GCF_000687185.1 Egretta garzetta | reverse complement strand
GCTGCGGGCACATCCCTGCCCACGCCACCCCCCCGGGGCTCGCTGCCCAGCTCGCCGGAGCCCCGGAATGGTTGGCACCAGTCACTGCCTGCTCCAGGAGCGGGGCACAGGAGGGATTTCTGTCCCATCCCTGCTCACAGGCTTTTGCAGAGATGGAGAAGGGACACGGGAAGGGTCACCCTGCCCACAGCCGAATGCCACCAGCCCGGGGCAGTGTCCGGGAGGGAGGTGTTCAGGGCAAGCTGCGAGGGGAGCCGCTCACCACGCTCGCTGCCTTGCAGATGTGAGGAAACGAGATGGGATCAGGCGAGCTGGGGCCCCAAGGACATAGCGGGGGTTTGCACGGGGCCGATGCATCAGCGCTGGGATGCACCGGGGCTTTGCACAGGGCTGTGCTCTGGGGTTTGCTGTTCCTCCAAGCTTGGTGCTGTCGGTGGCCGTAAAGCCCAAAGCTGCTGGCAAG
>NW_009259033.1:12306-12691 GCF_000687185.1 Egretta garzetta | reverse complement strand
ATGGACGAGGGCCACCCAGGGCAGGCAGGGCACTGCAGCTGTGGGAAGGCAGCCATGACGCTGGGCAGGGAAACCCCGGTCTCCTCCTGCCCTGCCCGAAACAGGCAGCAAAATCCTCCCTGCCTGCACAGCCCTGCACCCAGGGGTCCCACTGCCCGGGTTGGGGAGGCAGAGGCCGGGCAGCTCGGCCGAGCACCGCGCTGCCTGCAGCTTTGGTGCAGCGCTGGAGGCTCGGGCTCGCTGGGCTCCACGCAGAGGAGAGCAACACGCCACGGCACTGACGCCCACCTGCTCCCAAACACCGCCTGCACCCTTTCTAACCACGGCACCTATTCAGCTCTTGAACCCCGACCCAACGCAAGCACCCAGAGGCTCCGCCTTGGGA
>NW_009259033.1:11139-11567 GCF_000687185.1 Egretta garzetta | reverse complement strand
CGCAAGCACCCGGAGGCTCGGCTTGGCGAGCGGGGCCGGCTCCATCCCAGCTGCCCTCCCGCTCCCACTGCCCGCGGTGCCGTGTGGGTGCTGGGATCTGCAGCGAAGGGCTGCGGAGCACCCTTGGGTGGGGGCTGCCGCAGGAGCTCGTCTCCCTCGAACCCAGGCGCCTGCTTGGGCAGCGGCCACGTCCAAGCTCTCGGTGCTGCACGAAGCACGGAGGACCAGCAACACGCGGGCGACCCTGGCATCTCCCCTTATGGGGCAGGGGGGGCCTTAGGGGACCCTTGCATATCGGCCGAGGCGGTGGGTGGGTGATGCTCGCTGGCACCGTGGGAGCCTCGGGCGGGCGCGGGCCGGGGGCCGTACCATGAGCAACTGCAGCAGCAGCACCAGCAGAAGCAGCAGGCGGTGGGGCGGGGGCTGCC
>NW_009259033.1:8765-9367 GCF_000687185.1 Egretta garzetta | reverse complement strand
AGCGGGACTGCGGTACGGAATACGGCAAGCGGTGACGAGGCTGTGGGAACGGGGCGAGCAGGAGGAAAACCCGAAGGATGGGAAAATCCTGCTTCCTCCTCCCAGCCCACCCCGAAGCAAAGGGGTGTGGAGCAGGAGGACGGGGGGTGGCCAAGGGACAGGGACGCGGGGACGGCGCGTGGCATTGCTCCAGGGGGACTCCCGGGCCCTTTGCTGTGCAGCTGGTGCTTGGCCTGGGCCAGAGCAGACCCGCAAGCGGCTGAGCCAAAACACCCCGGCGAGGCAGCGGGACGGAGCAGCGCCCCCCAGCAAGGAGCATCCCCCTGGGGTGCACTCAGCACCCGGCCAGGAGGCAGGATCAGCTCGCTGCCCATCCCGGGTGCTGTGGCACCCACCCAGGGCCATCTTGGCTGCGTGGGCTACGCCAAGGGGGATGGAGAGGAGAAGGGAGGTGTGGGACCCATGGCACCGAAAGGCAATGCCGGCGTGCTCTGGATTTGCAGGGCCGGTCTCCCAACCCCTTAACGCCCCCGTAGCAGCCCACCCCAGCCCTCCCGGCCGAGGCCGCGTGCCGCGGGGCTGTTTCCGGCTGCCGGGGCCGG
>NW_009259033.1:6977-7241 GCF_000687185.1 Egretta garzetta | reverse complement strand
TCGGGGCCTCCCACCAGCATCGTCCCCGCGACGCCAGGATGTGCCAGCCTGCCCACCACGCAGCGCGCAGCCCGGCTCCCTTGGCCAGCAGAGACTCACAAACAAAGTTGTTTGGTTTTTTCCCGCTTCAGAAAAAAAAAAAGAAAGAAAAAAGAGAGATCAGACGCCCAACCTCTGTTTCCTTGATTAAATTTGCCCTTGGCAGCACTGTGGGCGGAGGGGGCTCCGGCCCCGGCACTGCACCAGCGACCGAAACTGGTTTGT
>NW_009259033.1:6541-6799 GCF_000687185.1 Egretta garzetta | reverse complement strand
TCCCCCAGGGGAGCACCGAGCACCCCCAGCTCGCCGGCCTTGGGGCACCCACCGGCACTGAGGGTTATTTTTATTCTCCAGCCGCCGTGTGAGCTCTCTGCCCCAGGAGGGACCTTGCCTTCACATTCTATGGCTCAAAACCGCGAGGGCAGCTCTGCTGCTCATCACAGACCCCCGTGGGGATCGCTTGGCCGGGGACGATGCATGAGCCCCCCTGGTCCCTGGTGCAGAGACCACCCCCGGCACAGCTGAGCCCCC
>NW_009259033.1:5119-5424 GCF_000687185.1 Egretta garzetta | reverse complement strand
GGGAACCGGGAGGTGCTGCAGCGTGTCCCAACACCTCCCCGGTCCTTCGCACCGCGAGGGCCGACGGCCCCGTGGGCACCTCCCCTGCCGGGAAGGGGACGATGCTCGTGTCCCTCTCCGGTGTCTCCTCTGCTCCCTGCCCCTCTCCTCGCCTGCAGCCGGGCTGTATTTCTGCACCAAGCATCCTCTGAGCCAAACCCCACTGCGAGCCCTCCCGAAAGGAGCGTATGAACCTCTCTGGCACCCGCTGGGAAGAGGCGAGCGGACCCACAGCTCTACCCCAGTGCGGCTGCCATGGCCGAGAC
>NW_009259033.1:4283-4982 GCF_000687185.1 Egretta garzetta | reverse complement strand
GACTCCGCCCCCGGGGCCCCTGCCAGGGCCGAGACGGCCACCGCGGGCTGCCGGGTGGCATGATGGGCACAGCGCGGCCAGCACCCCCCGCTCCGGCCCCGGCACTTGCACAGAAAATGAGTTAATTATTTCATAGCGTAAAAATAGCACCCGCGACGATCAGCTGGGGGATTTAATAAGGCAAGCCCTGACAATTATGTTTCTATTAGTAGAGGTATCGTGGTGTTGTTAAGGCAGACTCCTATTAAGCATTTGGTAATGATCCATGCGAAAGGAGAAGAAGGATCCTGGTAATCGATACTCAGCAGGGGCTACACCGCACGGACGGAGCCCAGTGGCTGCCGGGAGGGAAGGGGAGAGGAAAGGGAGGGATACAGCATCGGCATGGCCAGGGTGAGCTGAGCTGGGTGGGTGGCAGGGTGCTCCTTGTCCACAGGGTGCTGCCAGGGTGTCCCCATGGGTGTTCCCCTGGGGACCACGGGGCAGAGGAGGGGGCATTAGCGGTAATTTGGGGGATAGGGATGCTAGGAGAACAAAGGATAAGAAGACGAGGAATTGCCCTTTCTGAGGAAATGAGGAACCAGAGAGAGAATCAACCCCGGAATGGGGATGAAAAGGAGGGACCCTGTGTCACAGGTAAAGCTGGATCAGAGGGGTCGCTTACCACGGCTCCGAGCACTCCCCGACGCAGCCAAAGGG
>NW_009259033.1:3608-4139 GCF_000687185.1 Egretta garzetta | reverse complement strand
GGCTGGGAACAAGGGGGGAGCTCCCCCCAAACGTCACACACCGGGGACGTTTGCCCACCACGGTTTATTCGCCTGGGCAGCTGCGGGCCCTGCTGCCCGCACACTGCCAGCCCTGATGGATGCTTTTGGGGTCTGGTACCAGGCAGATGTCACCCCTCACCAGTGAGCACCCAGGGCTTGGATGTCCCCCCGGCCCCAGATCCAATGCCACCACGAGACTCAGGACCAGAGCTTGCAGAGCTGAGCTTTCGCTTGCACCAGTAAGAAAACCTCCTCCCACATCAGGCTTTGATCCCACGTTAAAACAGTGAGGGACTGAGGAAGGAATCCCCCAGGACCTACAGGCAAATGCCCATGGCAAGGGAGATCTGGTGACCTGCTGCCCTGTCCCAGCTCCAGAGCATCCCAAGGGACATAGGTGACCCCCGTGCTGCGGTCACCGCAGCCCCACCGGCGTTGGGGCAGCTCTGCCCTGCCCCAGCCGTGACAAGCAATGGGGAGCACTGCGAGCAACCCCTGTCCTCTGAGACC
>NW_009259033.1:405-3418 GCF_000687185.1 Egretta garzetta | reverse complement strand
GCGGCCAGACGGGGCGGCGGGAGGTGCCCGGGGCAGCCGGAGCCTGGCCGTGGGTGGATGCCCATCGCAGGCATTCTGGGCTTGGATCACGGCAGTGGCCCTCGCTGGGGATCTCAGCGAGAACCCCGATGTGACAGGCCATGGTGATGCCCTTCACCGAGCCCCCGGGATGCCGCAGGGCTCGGCCGTACCATCGGAGGACACAGGAGCTCCCCTGCCACCGCTGTCACGGCAATACATTTCCCCAGCCCCAAATCCCCTTTGCGAGCTCTCTCCTCGTGGTCAAATCGCACCAGACTCACGGGCAGCCTCTTTCCTTGTTTTTTCTCATTTTTCAGGGCTAGCTTAAAGCTTTCCCTTCCTTTTCCAAGGTTCCTGCCTGCTAATGCCAGTATGTACCTGGTTGCTCTTCCCCCGCCCTTTGCACTGAAACGCTGCTTGGGCATTTGCCTTCTGTCGGAGGAAACTACTTAAGCCCCAGTTGCGTTCATGCCTGCAGGAGGGGGAGCAATGGGAAAACCCAAATCCTTAACCCCAAACCCCTTTGCTGGCTCCCTCTATATGGAGCCAGCAGTAAATCCGTCTGCCAGCGCACCCACAGCCCGGCCCCACGCACCCAGAGCCATGGCCACACGCGGGGACGTCACGGGGCTCCGCTCCCCCCGTGCCCGTCCTGTTGCTGCCCCGGAGCCTCCGCAGCGTTTCTGCCTCCCGAGCGGGCAAGTGCTGACAAGCGAGTCTGGAGAGTGGCAAAGCTGGGCTCCCAAACCCAGCGGATCTCACAGCCTGAGCAAAGAGCCCTCAAAAGGTCAACTGAGGCTGTTTCCAAGTTGTTAGAGAACTGGAAGGGCGGCTTGTTATAAAACTCTACCGTATATTTTCCAGCTGCCAGGAAACCCCCTTTTTTCCATGTCTAAGATGAATGTTAAAGCTGAACGCTAAAGGACTTTGTTGTTGGTTTTGTTGCTGTTGCTGCTTCCCCCCCCCAGCCCCAGTTAAATCTCTGCCTCCACGAAATGGCCAAAGGCAGGAGGTTTTGCAGGAGGGGGAGCGGCAGAGCGCTCCCCGCCTCTCCCGGTAAACTCATCCGGGATGGCTGAGGTGCCACGGACCTGGAGGAGCGATGGGGTGGGCTGGGGCATCACCCTCCGTGCCCACCCCAGCGGCCAGGGAGGGGGGAAACCACAGACGGGAGATCTCTGTCAATGCTCCCCCCCCGAAGAAGGAACCCAGTGGATTTCCAGCCAAAAATAATAGAAATAAAATAATTCCCCGTGCTCCCAGAGAGCGCTTTCGCAGAAGGGCAAAGGGTCGATCAAAACTCAGGGGTCGCTGCCTTGTTTTACGCGGTGCTCTGGATCCAGCAAGAGCCAGGATTTTGACTTCACTACAGTTTTACCCTGGAGCCACCAGTTCCCACATCCCCAGGCTCCATGCAGCACCCGGGCAGGCTGGGGGGGGCTGCACAGGGACTCACCCCACTGCTCAGGGACCAGCACGGCCCCAGCTTGGCCATGGGCCGGCGGCTCCTGCAGAGCGTGCACAGCTGGATTTAAGATGTTCGATCCCTGTGAAAAGTTACGGCTGTCCTGAGACTCGTGGGCACGGTGGCGTTATTTGCCGCAAACAGGGCCAGGGCTCAACGCTAGCGTTGCATGGCCGCAGCGGTAAGGACCCGGGACCTTCTGCAGGTCACCCTCTGTGCTGCATGGGGCAACCCGTGGCAAAGCAGCAGGGGAAAGAAATGGGCTGGCCGAGCCCAGTAGTGATGGAAAGGAGCTGGAGGAGGCTCGCGTGGCGCTGGGTGCAGGACGGTGTGAAAAGGGAGACGCTCGCGGGGCTGGTTCCCCGTTCCCTGAGCCGGCTGGAGCAGGGGGTGGTGATGGCCATCGCAGAGCAGCTTCCCGCTCCGCGGCGGGGCTGCTGGAGTCCCTGCAAGCCGTCCAGTTTGCTTTCTTCCCCTCTTACACCACAGAAGACGGCGGACACTCTTCCCCCACCCTGTCCTCCCCATGAGCGAAAACCACGTTGTAACGCATTGGGGGACGAAAATAACCGGTGATCAGGTCCAGTATCTTTTCTTCCCCCCAAATTAAGAGGTATCTATGAAATAATGTATATAAACAACTGGCTTTAGATCCACCCCTCTCTGAACAGCTTTTGTAATGGAAATGCAGAGAGATGTGCAGAGACGAATAAGGAACTGAGTAATAGGAAGTCTCGGCGAAGGCCGTGGGCACCGGCTCACCGCCTCGCTCTGCCGTGGCTGCTCCGCTTTTGGGGTGCTCAGGCATAGCCGGGGGGGGTTGGGGCAAGAAACCGGCCCGAGGAGCTGGAGGAACTGGAAGGGAAAGGCAGGGCACCCCACGGGATGGCTCAGGAGCGGCGCCAGCACCCAGCGCGGCTCTAACCTCCTCTTGAGCCGACTTGCCAAAGCAATTTTATCCAGAGGAAAAAAATTTGGAAAAAAAAAAAGAGGAAAAGCCACAGCAGCTTGAGCCCATGCTCTGCGGAGGTGGAGCAGCGACACGGCGGCTGCGTTGCCACTCCGGACCTGTTGCTCCCAGGGAAGAGCCCTGAGCCCTGAGCTCACCAGCCCCCTGTGCGCCAGCCCAGAGGAAACTCAGGAAGCTGTAGCCCAAGTCCAGCCTAAAAATGAGATTATAACCAAAGATAAGCAAAGACAGGAGAGGATGCACTTGGGGAGGTGGCAGCGATGGGCTGCTCCTGCATCTCAGCATTAATTACTCTGCCAAGGTGTTTTTCTCCCTTACTCTCTCTGGGTTCGAGTTGCTTTATCTGATTACCTGCCTTCGGTTCCTTCTTTTTTTTAATAACAATACCAAAACGGGCACCCACACCCTGATTGAGATATATTCATGTCACTAAATTCCTGCTTCTCCACTATAATCTTATGAGGTGGAGTTTGTTTAATTGCTGAAGAACACGACGGTATTTTCATTAGCGGCTTGAGTCATTTGTGGGGAAGGGCTGACGCGGAGGAGCTAAAATC
>NW_009259033.1:0-372 GCF_000687185.1 Egretta garzetta | reverse complement strand
ATATTCTGAAATATGTGCCCCCGGGGGTGACCCGTTTTCCCAAAGAAAACGCTATCCACCGGGCCAGCAAACGCCACGGGCTCCGCTCATCCAGCGTGACACTGGACGAGCGTCTCTATCAACGGGGATGGCGGAGGCGCATCCAGAGGGGAATGAACGCCCCTCGCAGCGGGGAAATCCCTCCCACTCACTTAACACTTTTTGTTTAGTTTCTTAAATAAGGCCATGGCTCCGCGCCAGAGCAACCTCATGGAAGCGGCGGGGAGAGGGAGCTTCCCGGGGGAACCTCTCCGTGCCCAGAGACGCACCGTGATCCACACGCGGAGCAGCTCCGGTGGCCGCGCCCGGCCCTCTCCACCCCTCGGCCACCGC
>NW_009259032.1:3120021-3147815 GCF_000687185.1 Egretta garzetta | reverse complement strand
TTTGTACAAAACTTGCTGTGGGATGTTTAAGGGGAGGAACCGAAGGTAGGGAAGGGGAGAGATCAGAGTGGTTTGGAGAGGAGCAAGTGTGGGGAAAGTAGAGGGATAAGGGGATAACAGGGGTTGGTTACATGCGGACAGGTCAGTGTGCTTGTCTGGCCGCGCCCTGTTTGCGATCACTGTAGTTAGTCCTGTCTTCTCGTTAAAATCCTCTTCCAGCTACCGCCCTGGGTGAGGGGAATCAGTTCTGTGTGCACGGGGGTCTAAGTGCCAGCAGCTGGAGCGAGGACCGGGGGTCCCAGGGGCCCCTGCGTCTGGGGTGCCAGCAGCTGGAGGGACCAAAGCAAGTGGAAAATGAAGTGATGGCCGGCGTGGGCCATGGGGGCCGACGTGGGCCATGGGGGCCAGCGTGCCTGTGCTGTAGCCCCAGCGGAGGGAGTGGGGGTACCAGGGGATGAGCCAGCAAGCAGGTGAGGCGGCCTGGGAAGGGACCAGAGGGTCTGAGTTGGCTATTTGTGCGTGGGACGAGGGCACCTGGTGCCAGCCAGCGGGTAGAGGGTAGGGAGATCCGTGTCGTGTGAGCCTGCGCGAGGGGCTGCGGGCCCTGGGGGCTCCTGTGCCAGCAGGTGAGGAGGCTGAGGGTCCATCCTGGGTGGACTGGGTGTCTAAGGCCAGTGACTGGAGGGTCCCCGTTTTGTGTGTGTTTGTGTGTGTTTGCTGCCAGGGTACTTTTGTCCTGATCAGCCAGGAGGGGAGCTGGAGGCGGCCATCATTTGCCTGCCCCTGGTTCTGGAGCAGAGAAGTGAGTGCGGGCTGGGTGGCAGCAGCAGCGGTAGGGGAGGTAAGAGTTGGCGGTCACCTGGGAAGCAGATTCTTCTTTGGCACCAAAGACAGGTAAACCCCTTCTTGTTAAACCTGGTCAGTAAGAAATATGGAAATGTCAGATTATAGAGGTTTTTAGATGGAAATTAAAACACAGGTTTCTTTGCTGAAACAGGATGCTGAAACAAGACAATTCTTGCTTGTTGTAACTAACTCTGACAGACTGCGATGTTCTTTTGTGAATTAAAAGCTGAGATGACGATAATAATGTGCTCTTCCTTCTCACGCCTGTTTCCAAACTGATGGACTAATGTCTGGTTAGAAGCGTGTTTCATATTTTTGATGGGATTTTTCCTATGCGTAGCTAAGGTCATCTGAAGACTTAAGGCTGCAACAGTTGCTTTTTTGAACTGTCATTGAACCCTTATTTACATTTCCTCATGGGTATTAAAGAAGTTTGAGTTACGCTCACTCCCATCCCTTTAACCAGTGTTAAACTCCATTTTCAAGTTCTTTTCTTCCTTTTTGGTAGTGTGGTATGTAACATTTGGTACCCTATTTTTTTTAGTTTATTGAGTACCTTTCCCTTTCAAAGCCAGTATCACCTGTTAGTTTCCCATGTCAGAAAATTGCTTCTGCTTTTAGGATTTGTCTTTGTTTCTATCAAATGCTGCCACAGTGAGTTGTTTTATTTTCTGCAAGATTACTTTGATATAGAAAATGCTCTCTGCAGGTGTCACGTTCTCTACTCCGTGCGTTCTTCTTCCTCTCTTCAGTATGCCTCTGGGGTCCATAATTTGTCTGGTCTTAAACAAAATTACTCGGCTTACCAACTATCCTTTTTTCCAGCACTGGCTGTAAAAATGGTGAAGTTGTAGAAAGGAATGAAATCTCGAATGCGTGGGACTGCTGCACTAGGTCAGGCTATGTACGATTCTTGGCTCATACCTTTTGCAAAACGCCTTGAGTGCTTTTCTTCAATTACTGACAGGAAATAGCACGCTTAGGAGGTGGCAATTGCATCCAAGTATGTAGTTCTGTTTAATGCAGGTTTAAAGACAGAAGAGCTAGAAGCTCCATGTTCAAGTCCACGTGTATCAACTGAAAATTGGTGGTTTTTTTTTCCTTAGGATTTTCTAAAGATGGCAGAAGAACCGTTCTAGCCTCCATAGGGAATGGATTGAACCATGTGTTTTACCTTGCCCCGGCTTATTTGGGAGCATCAGAGTTTTAGTTAGAACCACCTTGAAACACACGATATATGCAGTTAGAGAATACTGTGCTTTAGCTGCATTTGGTACTGTGATGAAAGAGCGTGACAGAGCAAAGTCTAATAAAACATAGGCTTTTTGGTTTTGTTTTACAGTGTTCTAATCCTCTCTCCACTTTAGGTTCAAGACCTATTTTGTATGTCAGGTTTTGTGTAGATTTCCCCATGTGGTCATGTTTTCCCTGTCTAGATGTGTGCATGGAGTTGGTTTCAGGTGTAGCTGACATTGGGGGAATTAGTCATGAGTTATTCATGACTAATTAGAAATTATATGAATAGCCTGGCTGCTTATGCTTTTGGTTGTCTTACAAGCATGTTCAGGACGGAAAAGTTAATACATGCTAATGCACGCATAGTGGGCCAATTTTGTAAGTGCCATTGAAGGTAGTGTATGATTTGTGAGATGTCTTCTCAGTGACATATCCTGATTATGTATCTATTCTGGATATCCTAATGCTTCCTATATAACAGGAAGAGTCCTTCCATAAGCTAAGTTTCCTTGTTAAGAATCATCTGGAGCATAATGTGGAAAAGACTGGTTAAATAGATTCTATCTCTATAGGAGTTGCAACTTACCCGTCGAGTTCCTTGGTGTAGCTTCCTAATTTTTTGCAGTATAACACTGACGTTCCCTTTCTGAGAAGCTGTCAAGACAAGCAGATCATAAATCAGCCATCAGATAGACTAGTATGTTTCTATCCGTGTCCTGATCAGCCTGGAAGTAGTGCAGAGGATTTTGCTGATTATTCATTTTTCCAAAAATGAAAATGTATTTATTAACCTAAAATACATGATCTCTTAAACTTTGTGGTATAAAAATCATTTGTTTGATGTGAGAGGGCTGAGGATCTTCTTGCCAACTAAGTTACCACTTTAAGGAATACAGCTTACAGGAGTTTTCTGTGCATAAGGATGTGATTTCTGTTTAAATGATTGCTGTGGATAAAGAAGAAATCGTAG
Organism: Egretta garzetta; assembly: GCF_000687185.1. Taxonomy (NCBI): domain Eukaryota; kingdom Metazoa; phylum Chordata; class Aves; order Pelecaniformes; family Ardeidae; genus Egretta; species Egretta garzetta. Next base: position 3,144,763 of record NW_009259032.1, on the reverse strand, counting down.
CTATCTGATGCTCTAAGTACAGATAAATGTTCGAAGTTGTAAGTCATAAATCACTGTCTCCTATCTTTTCTCCTATTGAAATGGCTTGCACAGAGTACTCTGCCATCCCAGAAACTCCAGAAGCCAAGAGGACAAGGAAACAATCTTGCTTCAAGCATCGAAGAGGGGTACAGTTTCTAGATGTGTCTTCAGACAGCGAAGATGATGAACCAAGAAACTTCAGTGCTGCGAAAGGAAACAGGACTCCAAGGAGAGATGCGGTTGTAATGTATGCTTTAAGCCAGTTTTCTGTAATGTTTGTGCAACCTTCTAAATTGAAATGGTGAATTGAAAATCAGAGGCTGGGTTCTGGTTACTGGTTTGTGATTTACCTGCCCCTAACTAAGTTTTACTGGATTTCCAGTGAAGAAGAATCCAGCTCTTAAGCCATTTTCTCGGAGAAGACACTTATAAGGGAGGAGTTCTGTGATGTTGAATGATATGTGTGATGTTCACTATACATTTGTGAATTTGCCCCTCTGCAATCCTTTTAATGGCACTTGAAAGCTTAACCATAAAATATTTTCTTTCTTAGTTTTAAACTATGTTGGAGTTGATTTTAGCTTATTTCACTTTTTAATGAAACCATAGTGGACAGGAAAGCAAGCAGAGATTCAGTGTGTAGTGTAGGAGTTCCTGAGCTAAAATTAAGTATTAGTTGCATGATTTGTTTGCTTAGTGATCTGGAAATTTGTATTTTTGAATAAGCTGGGAGAGAAGAGAAGAACGTGCAAGAGTCACTTGCATGGGTGCTAAAAAGGCTGCCTTGAGAGTGCAGGAAAGACAAGATGTAGACAGGCATCTTTTGCAACCAGTTAGAATGGTTGAAAGAAATCTCTATTTATTACCTGCTAGTTATATGTCTGTGTGACTGAAATGTGGTAATTGTCTTTGCCCCTTGAATGTTCCTGTGCTAAGCACAACAAGATGGCTTAACCTGCTTTTTTTGGTAGTCTGGCTGAACTAATTGGCAGAAGACTTTTATGGGAATAGTGACCTTAACAGTCATAGTCTCTTGTCAGATTTTCAGTCCTTAAGCAGAGCATGGAGATACTGGAGCTTGTCAGCAGAAATGAAATTGTGCTTTCCCCCACTGCTATTGCCTGAAATTCTTGAGTTTTTTTTAATGCGTCTTCCCCAAAGTTTCAACTTAAGGCAGATATTTGGTAAGAAAAAAAAATAAATTAGTAGTTAGCAGAGGGAACTCCTGTTTCTGTCTATGGTTTCAGTTGTAGATTGTGCAAGGATAAAGAGCCGGCAAGCTGGTTGCGTGTACCAGATTGGTTTGTGTGCAGTGCTGTGTAAACATAGTTATACTGCTGCTGGGATCTACCCGATTTGGAAGCAGTACAAGTGGTTTTGTACTGTGTGGAGCCGACACTAATAAGCCATGCAGGATCCAGCTTGCAAAGCCACAGCGTGCTGTTTCTATACTGTATTGCAATTACCAGGAGTGGGAGATGGACAGCGAAGTGGCTCCTAGTGGGATTGATGAACATAAGCTACATCCTCTTGTACTCTTCATTATTCTTGTGTAGCCACTGGTCTCTTAGGCACCAGGCACCTGGACACTTGGGCACGGTGTGTTGGCTCAGGTGCTGATCGATGCATACTGAACCCACTAAGCTGTCTCACCAGTGACGTTCTGATTGAGCTAATAAATGAACTGAGAGCATAGCAGGAGTTAGCTTGGATCTGGCCAGGCTTATGAGCTCTGGCTTGTGCTGAATTTAGCCTGGCTTTGCACAGAATCAGTCAATCGAGTGTCTTTGCACTGTGCATTTTAGTGCATGTGTTACCTAGTGTTTGGGGGTTTTGTAAATTTTTTAATTCTTGCAGGGTATCCCAGCCCCCCTTGTCCTGATGAAGGGATAGAGCAGAAAGCAGAAAGTCCAGAGCAGAAAGCACATCTTTACTAAAAGGAAGTGTGCCACAAGTTTCACTACCAGAGTCACTGTCTGGACTCTGCTGGAAAAAAGCAGAACTCTAATACAAGGTTTTGTGGGTTGGAGTCATACTCATTTAGCGGTTAAACGAGCGTTTCTTCATGCTTGATAAGAATGTGATTATACGGAGAGGACAAGATTTATGATGTGTGCAACTCTGACTTTGTTGACAAACATCTAGATGTTAATCCCGGATAGGAAAGGATACGGTAATTGCAGTGTTATAATTTCCATTTGGATTGATTTTCTTTTTTAAAACGCAGTTTTACTTTTTTCCTTACTAAGGCAAAAAGATCTGAAATGTGCTAATAGAAATTTAATATGCCACTTCACTCTGACTTTTTTTTAAAGTGGATGCTGGATTCACCTTCTGAAGTTTACAATTAGATGGCTTGGTGGATTGAAGAGGAATTTGGGTTGGTTTTTGTTTTGAGGATTTTTGTGTTTTACTCTAAGTCATATCCAAAGAGTCCACATGGCTGTGTGTGCCTTTTGAACAGGATAGGGAGAAGAGGATTATTTGATGAACAATTGTCTCAAAATAGTGTCTCTTCTACGTAAGTGGCAAGTTACTAACTTTTTCGGAATCGTGTTGCCATCTGCCTGTTGCAACTGCTAAAGAAAGCTATTGTGAGGAAAAACAGGTTTATTTGCAGTCTTTTACCTATATCTGTGTGAAGAGACCTGCAGGCAAGCCTTTCTGATGGTGAGGTCCCTACAAAATAGCAAGCTCCATACAGTTCAATTAATTTTCATTCAGGAAAGGAGATTTTTATATGTCTGGAGGGCAGTAGAGTGGGAGACCTGTGCTTATGCTCAGTCTTGTCTGTGCAACTGAATATCGTGAAAAATATATAGGGATTGCTTTTCCTGCAGGTTAGCTGTAATAATTAAATCTTCCAGGAATTTAAGGACTTTTTTTCAGAAATGTTTTTCCCATGTTTAGATGTTTAAGACGGTGTGTAAAGATCTTTGACTTTTTTTTTTTTTTTTTCTCAGTGAGCTGAGAACTAGGACAGAGATGATACTGCACCTGGGAAGTTTTTACAAAGAACTTAATCCAAAGCTGTTTATCTGTTGGGCAAATAAATACTTGCAAGACTGTCTGAGACACACTTCAGATAGTTTGATGTAATTCAGGTAGCTGAAATGATGAAATATTTAAGATGGTTGCTGCTAAATTGGCAAGTAACCTTTTATAGCACAGTACAAGGGTAAGTCATGGTATTTCCCTTGTCTGTTCCTCCTTTCTTCTTTCATTTGCTAAGTTGAAATGTGTTCACTGCAAACAGAAGACTGTGTTTAATCATATATGCTTTATTTTGTCCTGAATAGAAGGTATCTCTTTGGGTACAAGTTGATTCAGCATTACTGAATGCACCTAAACACATTTTGCGTGATCCTGTTGGGTTTGGTTTATGGTAATGTTCTGGTAGGGTAAAACATTCCTAAGCAAAAATAAATTTTAATTCTTTTTCTCCTCCCCCATATATTGTAGCTCTGAACAGTCTGATGATGATGAACAGCCTGAAGATGAACTACCCCAGTTGGCGTATGTAAATGGCGGGGATCAGCTGCCCGCTGTGAAGGGTGTAGAGGAAGACATCACAGATGCAAAGCTGCAAACACTGAAGGAACTTTTGCCCCAAAGAAATGACCAAGAATTAGTACAAGTAATAATGCTCTGTTCTTTTGATTTATTTTGATGACTGTTTTGTACGCAGTATTCCTAAGCCTCTGGCTTTATTAGAGGGAACAGCCTTAATTCTTGTTAGCAAAAGGGCATATCAAAGTAATGTATTTTAGGGGAGCTATATCCATGTAATTTTTCCATATACGCATGCATACATACACAGACATTTATGTATCTGTAAAAATGAGTAAATATGCACACATGCACTTTTTATATATATATTTTAAAGTGTTTATATTAACCCTTTAGATCAACTCAGCAACAGTGAATTCCAGCGTATAGAAATTTTTTCTATTATTTCGTTCTTTTGTGATGTTTAATCTTAGTTATAGCTGTCTTGGTTGATAACCATTGATAACTGCTGTCGTTGGAGTACAGCTAAGTGATTAAATGCAGAATGAGTGAAATCATTGCCAACTTCTCCAGTAGATGAAACGTTGCACCCTTGCATTTATGAAATTTAATACTCAAAACCTTTACGACTTCTAGTGAGGCAAAAAGAGAGTAGGTTTGAACTTACTATAATTTATTCTGATTATACTGACCTGTGAACCTGAGATACTCTTGGTCATTGTCCAATGTACAGTACAAATCTACAGTAACATTATGGTAACTTATTACAATAAAATATCTTCTCTACAGTAAACTATATTTTTAGCAAGGTTACTTTTCAGCGCTGATATGTAACTAGGTTTTCACTAGCTTTAGTTCTCAAAGGTAAATGCATTTAAATTAATCTGTTAAGTTTCCTTGTTGTTGAAATGTCATTAAAGAAATACAGACATTTTACTGGTGTTCCTTGCTGGGTCTTTTTTTTTCCCAGTGGATCAAGCTTTATGTTTAGGCTTTCTACTTCAGAAAGAAAGAGAGGGTTGCAAATAGTAGTTTTGGAGTTTTTCTTCTGGACATTGTGTAATAAAATTTACATTGTAGATGTCCAGAATTTATGAAGTTTCAATTTTTGGCCGCATAGAAAGTATTTAAACCAAAGAGTGGAAACTGTTCATCGTAACTTAGAAACTAGCTAGAAATGACACGTGGTGTGTCTGGCTGCTGTTTTGTGACTTCAGTGGTGTTTTTAACTACTCAGTGGTATGTAGTGCTGATGGTATTTATTCTCAGAAGAGTGTAAGATAGTCCCTGTATCAGCAGAACTTTGTTGTACATAGAGGCCGTGCAAATTTTGTCTGCAGTTACATATACACAACATTTCTGAAGGAAGATGGAGGAATATTAGGAAAATCTATTGTTCCTTCATGAAGGATCTGGAACAGTCTGTCCTAACAAGCCCTACACAACTGATGAAGGCTATTAAGGAAAAATCATGAGCCTTTTGGAAAGGAAATATGTGTGTTTATAGCAAAATTGTAAGATGCTCTTTACCAATGTGGGCAGATAGTTGGGAATCCTGATCCAGCATAACTTCATTTTTCTGTTTTTTCGTATTTGTAACCTTTACGCCATTTGCCTCTGTTGCAGTTATCTCACTTGCAAAAAGCATTCATAAAGTCTCAACATCCAATTAATTTGTAAAAATGATTTATTTTGACATTACACATGGATGGAGAAAGAATATAGGACTGCAAGGAAGTATAAACTTTGAAGCATGTCATAAGTTTCATGCATGTACTTTCAGGAAATCGACCAATGTGACATAATGGTATACAAACATTTTATGAGTTAAGAAATTAGTTTTTTGGATCGTTTTGTGATAGTAACATTGAATAGTTTTTGGAAAAAAGCTTTTAAGTAAACCTGCATGGTATGTTTGTGAAGCAGGAAAAAATTATAATAAATGAGACTGTATTAAAAATATTTTCCAATAGGTTTTTTTAAAGTGTTTCCAAATACAGCTTATGTGATCAGTCTAGGTACTTTGGTACCTGTTAATTTTGATCTTGGATTTTATAATACATATATTTTGAGGTGTTTTTCAGTCAAGTGTTTCAATCATGCGGATCTATCATTGTCTTCCTCTGTTCAACTGGATTAAATCTCACCACTTAGCAGTTGACTTTTTTTTTTGCAGTTGATAGAATCAGCACACACAATGGATGAAGCAATAGCTGCTGAGTTGAAGTTCAATGACGAAGGTATGTTTAACAAAAAAAAATAAAAACAAACTTCAGAAGCTGTGGCTAATCCAGTGAAGTAAAATTGATTGGGAGGTATTTAAAAAGTGGTAAAGCATATGCTAAAAGTTATATTATTGTTTGTTTATTGTAGTAATACAAAACTGAAATTACAGTCTTTGCAAGGGGGAAGATGGAAAGAGGATGTGGACCAAAATCCAAAAATAGAACAAAAAAGGGGAATTTGTTCTGTGAAGCTCAGGATTGCTTTACATGTGGGTCCTTAAGTGATTTCTGTTCTTGCTGGTTCCTTCTTTGCTTGGAAGTTGAGGCAAGTAGTAATGAGCTAGCTATAGTAATTCTAAAGGTTGCAGGTGAGAAATTGGGCGATATGGAAAAAATATACTGGAATATGTAGCCAGTCATAACTAGATACTCTTTGTGCCAAAGCCCATCACAATTTTCTCTTCAGGTTGACTTCAAGACTTGTTCGTAATTCTGAATAAGAACTATTAGTCTTAAACATTAGACAAATCCCCATGGTTCTGCAGCAAAACATCCCCCAAATCACGCCTTTGAGCTCTTGGAGCTTATTTACGTTTTTTCGTTCTGTATCTGAATTTATGCAATCTCATGCTGCTATAAAAAACAAACAAACAAAACAAAACAAAAAAAACCCAAACCAAAAAACCCATTACACGATGTGGGAGTGTGTAGAAAGTAGTAATCATATAAAAGGATCATGATTCTTGGGCTTTGGGTTTGTTTCTTGACATCACCTAAGTCCAGGGTTAAATCTCATCTTAGATCTTTTTGACCGATTTAATGAAGTTGGTGGAGGAAGAGTGGAAGTTTGGTATGGATATTAATGTTATTATAAAAATCAGATCTGTTTCAGCAGTCTCCATCTGTTTGCAGTTCAGTTATCCATGGTTTTCCTGAGAGATCTTCATGGTTAGGATACAATGGAAAAAGCTATTTACGATCACTCTTGATTATTTTAGTTGTTCTAAGTGGTTCGTGTGTCTTTTCATGCAGTGTCCTATGGTTTTGAAAGCAATGTGTCTAGGAAGCTCATTTGCTGAGGGAGAACAGTTTTACTCATTTTCTAAAGTAGAAGGTGTTTTTTGCTAATTCAGTTCCCCCTTTTGTACTGACCATATTTTCATTTTATGATTTTTATATACAGCTTCAAAGATTTTTAACAATTACCACAAAGCTTTAAAACACTGGCCTAACTTTAATGAAGGGTTGCTTTTGTGTTTTGGTTGGGTTTTGTTTTATTTTTTTTCTTTTTAACCAACCAGACCAACATTTTGAGGTTATCACTGTGTGCATGATCAGATTCTATAGATGAGACTTCTTGGATGCTGGCAATAGAAAACTAACAAACACTGGCATATTTTTGAGGGACAGGCCACTTCTGAGTGCTGCCGCTCCTGGAAAATCCCTTCCTTGCAGACTGTGGTTACTTTTCAAGGGTTTTGATTAATACTAAACCAATGTAAGCTAATATATATCCTTAAACGTTGTTGCAGTTCACAGTGTTTGAACTAAACAACTTTGATTTCTGGTATGTAGGCCCTGCCTTTTGGCCATTTTTGTGTTGATGTAAGAATGCTGTTTCTCATCCTTTCAATACAAGCCCACAAAAAATCTTGGCAGCAAAATTCTCACTAATCACAGCTGTTGTATAAAATATTTAGTTAGGCGTAAGCATGCCTGAAAGTGATGCTATAAATCACCTTATTTTGGACACATTTTTTAAAAATTGAGACATTACTGAACATCTGCTTATCTATGTCAATTTATGATACTCTTGTTGTAAAGTGTTGACTGTGTGAGAGGTCAGGGACAAGATACAGTTTTTGCTAAAAAAGTGTGGCCAAGTCGTCCTCAAATTTTTCTGTCCTTTCAGAGTGACAAAAACTTGAATTCAGTAGTTGTACATAGCTAAAACAAGAAGCATTGCAGATGACTTATAGGTAGGAAGATTAGATGTGACACACTGAAAATATGTGCATGAATGAAAGGTGTGAAGTTACAGTAATACCTGCTGCTTGTGATTTGTTTCTGGTGGTGTTTTCTGTACATCTTGAAAATTATGAAGTCTGTGAGGATGCTTCTGAGCTGAAGCCTCATGTAAACCTGTCTGTTTACTGCTTTTTGAACAGGCTTGTTTTTGAACAACTGTTTCTTCTGTAAGGGCAGGGGAAGTCAGTAATAAGGTTATTTTGTAGTAGTAGCAATGAATAACAGTGAAAGTAATTACAGGTGCCTCTCTAAATTTTGAAACCCTGGAGCTGCTTTTTTCATTGCTCGTTAATCATAAAATTTATAGAGAGAACAAGGATTTCTCTGGAAGGCCTGGTGTGCCCTGCCTCCACTCCAAGGATGGTTCCTGTCTAGCAGTAATAGAGTTTTTTGATCCCTTCAGCTGTATGCTCCCCTAGCAAAGGAAGGAGTAATTAAGTGCACTTTGCAAAGTGAATGTCTTCAGAAAGTTGGGGGGAGGGGGGGAGGGAGGGGTGTCGTTTGCAGATGTGATAGGTTTCAGAAGACCACAGGTTAATTTGTAAATAATTATGTGTTGATAGGTTCCTAAGACCATAGTTATCCAGATCCTTTGCTACAGTTTAATTGCCTCTAAAATTGCTCATGATCAGGGTTTCTTCAAAGAGTATTGAGTGCTCAGCCCATGACTTCAAAGCAGGGAGGTCTTAAAAATACTCTTATATGGAGCCCATGTATTTTTTAGGTCAAAGAGGTTTGCAGGGTCACTGTTCATATTCAGAATTATCCATCCTGAATGCAGTTCTAATTGAGCTTAAGCAGCAGTAGCATGAGGCCTCCATGACTTCTGGTGCTTTACCTAACAGCAGGCTGAAAGCCCTTAGCTTTGATATCAAGACAAATGCACAATTCTCAGACTTAAGCTAGTAGCATGGCTTTCCTGGCAATATTATTTAAACAAGGTTCTTGGGCAGAAAGGTCAAGGTCTGAGTGGTGAAGGAGAGCTGCCTCCCCTCCATTGGCACATTCTCTGGTTGCTTTGCACTGTGCCTCTTGTATATATTTATATGTCTATATAGAAATACATAGACTTTGAAAAAATCTCATCAGTGTATTCTGATCCTTCATTTAAGGAAGACTTGCCGATGTTTTACTTTTCTGCCTTTGAGATTTTTATTTTTTTTTCAAATATTTGTATGTCACATCTCTGTTTCACCTCAGAATGCATAGGTCAAGTAGAAGATTTATTTGAAAATATTTCCACACAAAATGTCTTTTTGTGCAAATGTGTGGCTACCTAATTTTCTGTAAATAAAACTATTTTGACCATCAAGGCAGTTTTTTGGATTGGAAAGCAAGCATGCTTTTTGGGTGTGCATGTGCTTGTTCGCTGGTCTCCTTTGGCAGTCTGGAAGGGGAGGTTGGCCAGAGATGCTTGTATCAGACATCACAGCTCTGCAGGCAGTTTGTCTTCCAAAAAAGATTTAACCTACAGTACTATTTCAGATCATGGACTGTGAATTTGTACAATAATTTGGTCTGGTAACAGTTGCTGCTTCAAGCAAAGCTGATGTGCAGAAATAGTGGTAATGTATTCTTGCCTTCATGAGCTGTGCACAGCAGCAGTCAGAAAATGCACCTGACTGGGCAGGTCTTAATGCTAAGACGATAATCTTTTGATAGTCACCAGGGCCCAAAGATATTCAGAAAGTTCTGGCTCATATGAACTATTCGTAAGTAATACGGTTATCACGGATACTTAGTTATCACCGACTTAATATGCATAGTTTTCTTTCAGACACTTGGATTTAATGTTGAAAACTGGTGGTAGCCTCTCTGGTGTGCACCTGAGCCAGAAATCAGTCATCAGCACTTCCAATTTGGCAGTGATGTACATATTCCAACACACGGTTGGGGTTCAGCCTTGATTAAACACCAACTTTCCAAAAGTGGTCAGCTGGAATAAAAACAGACAGATGTATACCCTTATGCAACTTCTGTGTAAAACACTTGGCAATCATACAAAAAAAAAAAGCTATTTCAGTTGTTATATATGAGAGGTAATTGCTTGATTAATTGCCAGACTACTTAAAGAAAACTTACAGGTAAACAAACATGTATTTTCAAGTAGCTGCTTTGCTTGGAGTTTCAATATATCTGTGGACTATAATGGAAAACTGTTATGGGGAGTGTTAAGCATCTTGTGCAGTTAATAAGTAGCTACTATAGTGTTGGTTTGAATGATCGTACTCTTCTGGGGTGAACTTAATGAAAGTAATTAATTCTTCTTTTCTGCCTTGATTCTTTTTAAAGCTGCATCTCGTAAAAGGAAACTAAAAGGTTCTCCCACAAATTGCAAAAACAGAAACGAGCAAGTCGCAAAAAAGCCAAAAGCTAATTATGTAAGTACAGTTTTTTTCTCTCTGTTCATTGTAAAATAAGTGGAATTACCTGACTTGGTCAATGACAGTGGTGTCACGAACTGGTGTGTTTTATCAGAAAATCCAGTCAAATTAAAATCTTGCCATCTGAATGAGGTTTCCTTACTTTCTTCTCCTTGGCAATTCTGAATGGAACTGACCGCTTTGTCCTTTAGCGTTTGTGGATTTGTATCCCAGTAGCCTGTTCACTGCTTTCATGAAAGTCATTGATGGCAGGTAGCAATACGTGAGGCGCCGAGTACCATTCAGTTCTTGTGAACGTCAGTGGGAGTTACGGGCAATGGATCACCTTGCCTCATCAGGTCATTCCTTGTGTTTCCTCAAACAGATGAAGCTCAACATCTGTTGCTGCTGTTTTTTCTGTGTATAGGAGTAATGTTGTTTGCATATATATTCGAAACTATGACTTAGGGAAATCTTTAAAAGGAATGAATTGGTTATCTTTAAAGGAATTACTACTTTGACCTTTGCTAATAAATAGGAACTATGTAATGACCCAGGTGCATTCAGGTTAGTATTTGGCAGATTGTATGCTCAGTCCTACAGTGCTGTCAGGAGGCCAGCTCCCAGGCAATCTGGTAGATGACCATGGAAACCACATATGGTAGAGAAAGGGAATTCTACAGTAAATACTGGAGGCTGGATGGAGGATGGTGACCATCTTTGTGTTGAAATTTAACCAAATGTTGTCCTCAGAACAAAATGAAGAAAACAGAGTTTTGCGTGACAGCAAAAATAATATTACTTGGATATTCCCCTACTTCCTGGAGGAGAGCTGTGAATTTTGAGGCAAGATTTGCTGGGGTTTGGGTTTATTCCTCCCCACCAAACACCTGGATTAGTTTACAAAGGAGACTTTACTGAATTATTACCCAGCCAGCCTAGTAAACAGTGCTTCATGCGACCTGGTTTCATGCAGCAGTTTGATTTCTGTGCTTAACAGTTCCATTTCAGTTAAAAGGGGAACAGTTGGGAAAAGTAAAGCTGAAACATGGGGTTTTAGAATTCTTAATAGAGAATCATAGTAGGAAACTTGCAAGCTTTTTTTTTTTTTTCTTGGTCTTGCTTTTCCTCTAGTTCCTAGGCTGGTTCCTAAGTCTAGAGCATACTTTGCCAGGTATTGTATGTTCTGTAGCTGTACTTTTAATGACACCATAGGCTCACTGAGGAAAGGAACCTTGTCCTCTGTTACTTCTGGGTAATCTGGTTTGGGCTCTTTCAGCAAATAGCATCATTCAGTGAAGTAAATATTGATCAAACCTGTTGGCACCTCTGCTGTAGATAAGTAGATCTGTAACCACTTTGCATTCGAAGCTCTGTGAAGAAACTTGCGTAATTCTTTGTGATGAGTACCTTACAGAGCAGCTTGTGGCATGTAGAAGTTTTGGCACTCGTTAGTAAGAAACCTCCCTTCTTGCAGGCTGATAGTAGCTGTTAGTGAAGCTATTGTTGATGAAAACTTTTTTGCCAGCTTTTGATGTGACTCCATGGTGTTGTGACACAGTGTTATGTGGATTTTTTATCTGTAAATCTTCATATAAATACACCATTTGACATGTTTATAGACTCTGGTGGGTTAAATACTGAACTCTTGGTAATGTAACCGACTGACTGTTAACCCTGCCATCTTCTGCCTTAAGTATAATCCAGAATTACTACTAACTTTTTATTTTAAAGAAATATAAACTAGATAGTTCTAAATTATTTATATTTTGGTATGCAACTATGCACTGTGCTTATCAAGTAAAGAATGCCAGTCTTTCATGTCTGAAGAAGTTTCCTATGCTTTTGAAAGTTTTGATCATATTTTGACCATCTGCTATGTATGAGGAAACACTTCTGCAACTTGTATCTGTCATAAGTGCTTTTGTCACTTAGAGTGGCTTTTTAAGGATAGGCAGTATTGATTAGGTTTGATTGTTTTCAATTATTTTTTTCTGTGTCTTTGTAATTTACATTAGACCTAATAGACTTCTTTTTTTTAATGCAGCTGGATGAGTCAGAACCCCAAAGACAATGGGAGAGGCAAGAGATGCTTGTGAAGAAGCTGCAAAATACATTCCCTGGATTGGATAAGGAGGTGAGCTTGTGTCTCCTGACAGTTTTGACTTCTTAATAAAATTGCAGCTGTTGATAGTCCAAATGGAACAGTACTTACACCAGCAGCACTCTTGGAAAGAGCCCAGGGTAGGAAGGTCTTTGCCGTCGCTGATTTTGGAACGTAACTTGCGATGAACTGAGAGCAGTTGGATGTGATCAGGATTATATGGAATCCTATACATCTTACCTTTTTGGTCCTGTGACAAGTCTGGTGTAGTCAAATTTGATGACCTATTATAAAAATGCATGGGGAAGGTATCCCTCCCTCTCTCTCACACTCTTCTCCCCTGGACAACTAGATATATTGTGTGCTTTGTATTAGTTTAGTACCTGATGATACTCAGCAACTGGTCAAGGCATTTTAATACTGTGCTTTAAATTGTTGGAAGCAAAGCTTGTTTGTGTGTTCTTGCCCTTTTGAAAAAGTGGAGTGCAGCTCTGTCTAAACTGAACGTGTAAGAACAAACTGGAGGATTTTCTCCTTTTGATTTCCTTTATTTTGAATCATCTGATTTACAGGGGTTTTCTTTGCCTTGTGCAATTTAAGATTAAGTGTTTGTGCCTTAATGTCGTTATGCATGAAATACAGTTTTTGCTTATCTTGCCACAGTACAATATTTCTTACCTTTTACTAGGAACTGAGAGATGTACTTCAGGAACATAACTGGGTGTTTCATGAAGCTCTGGAGGCCCTGCGAGTATTTGCAGAAGATGATGAGGGTAAAGACAGATTTATAATCCATTTTAGCCCGAGTTAAGACAGACAGACTGACTTGTGATACAAATCTTTTCTAATGTCCAGCAATGACAGTCCTGACAGCACTATGCCTAGAAACTTGCACTGATATTTGAAATTAGTATTATGGGGAGGATAAAAGAAGGAAACTGATTTTTTTTCTGTATTTTTAAGTTTCATGATTATTTTATATTTTGCTCTGTAAGTAGAGATAAATGTCTTTGCCTTGCTAATACAGATTTACATAAGAAGTTGTAATTACCTATAGGTATATCATAAAATATATTTTGAAATGTGTCAAAGCTGACACCTGCTCCCCTCCTGCTTGTTTAAAAATAAGCTTTGGGTTTTAACTGGAGTAATTTGTAAATCAGTAATTGCAAGTAACTGCACAGGTGACAAGTGACACGTGCTATTTTATCCTTTTCAAATGTATCCTAGGAGAGAAAAATACTAGAAATAGGCCTCAAATTATGCAACCAATTTATAAATACCAGTGCATTAAGTGTGATAGAGAGCAAGAAACATGATTCCAGGTAAATCTGCGAGTTATAACTGAAATGCTATTTAATGAGTTGATTACTTTTCAGTTTTACACAGCTGTCAGATATGTACGTTTTGCTGTATCAGCTATTTAAGTATTCTTGGGATAGGATAGTATTCTTAATTGGATTCTTTACAAGTGGAGAGAGCTATCAGTATGCATGAGGTTGGGTCCTTGCTACTGCTTCTGAGAAGGTAGACGTTGGGGTTGGAGTCAATCAGCAACAAGCTGTGATGGGGCAGAAGACAAAGCATTGCAAGTGCTTTCTTCCAAAGAAGGAAGAAAAACCCATACAAGTCACTTCTGAAAATTACTTGCTCCCATTCTGTTAAATAACCTCTATCTTACTTGAAGACAGTAGTGTTATTTTGGTTGGAAATTCCTTATTCTTCCAGTTTCTTTAACAAGTGCATCTTTTTGTTGTCCTGCCTCTAATCCTGTACTGAGGTGCAGTAAAATGGAAAAAATATATAATTTTCATGGTGACAGTAGGCTTGTTTTCTGAAATCAGCAGAATTAATATCTCTGCAATCAGGTGGAGTGGGGCCAGTATATCATCCCAGTGATACATCAGAGTTCTTAACTATCTGCTTTTACCTCGGAGCTTCTGCAGCTCACACATATTACATAGCATTGATAATCTGTATTTTAAGTTAGTTACTTAAAACCTGCTGCTATTTGAGCAGTATACAAATTAGCATTGCTCATCTTACACTCACAGTTGGTACTGTTTACATGTTTTGAACAGACTTGCATGGTGTTTGCTTTGCTTTTCTTTTCTCTTAGTAACACCTGCTGTTGACTTGTGTATTAAATACTAGAACTGTGTTTTATATCTATATAGGTTTTATTTTGGAAGAATGGTGGGTTTCAATTCACCCTTAACCAGTATGCTTTGACCTGTTGCCTTCTATATTGCATGCATAGACATGGAATTTCCTCCCAAAAGTGAAGCTTCTGACTGGACTGAAGCCTCCGTCAAGAGCAGAAGTGACGAGAGTAAAGAGAAGCTGAAGCAGAAACCTTCTGGGAAAGAGCAGAACGGCTTTCGGAAAAAGGACAAAGGCAAAAGGAGTGTTTGGAGTACTAAAAGAGAAACAGAAGACTCGGAGGATGAGTCAGCTTCTGAAGACGGTGGTAGCTCCCTTGACGAGGACTACAGCAGCAGCGACGAAGTGATGGAGGATGGCTACAAAGCAAAAATCCTCAGCTTCCTGCAGGATGCTTCCCCGAGTGAACTGATGTTGATTCCCCAGTGTTCCCAGAAAAAGGCTCAGAAGATAATAGCGCTCCGGCCCTTTAACAGCTGGGAGGCTCTGGTAGGTCTGCATTCTTCTTTTCCTATCCCCAGCCTGCCTAGAGTCAAGGTGGCTTCAGCTGAAGGGAGGCTTAGATGGGTGGCCTTATCCTGATTAGGCTAAAATGCTATGTTCCTCCTAAGCCAATAGCATTTCAAATAGTGTCATATGACCTTATTTTGAATGAATTAAGGGGTGATTTTCCTGGAAAACTCAAGCTGATTGGCTGACATTACTGTCACTCACTCTGTAGCATAGAAAGTTGGTTGATTTCACTGCAGAAGAAGAAATTAGAGCTTTCACTTGGGAAGGAGGTGTTTGCTAGCCTGTTCTGAGCTCTTGTAGCTGAAAACCCATGCAGGAGGCAAGAACGTGGCAGGACCTTTACTACAGACTCTTGAATAGCAGCAGCAGCTTCCAGGGTAGCTCTATGATTGAAGGTGCCAGCATGGATATTTTCAGTTTCATACAAGAAACAGTTGTGGGTTTTTTTGGTTTCTTTTTTTTTTTTCTTTAATCTACTGCAGCTTAGTCTCTAGCATGGTTTTGCTAGCTGAGCAATGCGGCCATTTTTTAGTGGAGTGAGCTGCTGTGTTTTTATTAATAAAAGGTAAAGCATCAGAAGGCTAAACCACAGTCCACAACAGAAGGGAAAACGGTATCTCTTGGTAAGTAGATTATCTACTGTCACTGGGATGTTACTTTCAAATGTTTCCCATGGTTTGTTTGTTTGCCTTGGTGTTTCATGCAGTTTTGGTTAACAGCAAGACATCAGACCTGATAAAGAGCAGTGTCCTGGTAAGAAATTCAAAGGGCATTACAGCAGGTTTGCTTGGTTTAATTTATTAGTGCTTTGGATTTTAAAGCAGTAACTGTGTGTAGGCCCTCTTACAAAGTACTTGGTATGTTTTTTCACCAGTGTGTGTTCTGAAACCTCCCCCACTGATGTATGCAAGATCCACTTGTCTTTTTTTCAGAACAGACTAGAGCTTCTTCAATATGTGTAAAACAATAACACTTATTATTTGGTGTGTGAAATATTTTACTGAAAAACAGTATGAGATACTAACCAGATTTTTAAGGAAAACAAAATGATCTTTGTATGTTGTGTTGCAAGGCGGGGGGGAGACAAGAGAAGGATACTTGAAAAAAAATACAAGGTGCAGGTATGCTGCAAAAGAAATCCGTTTTGCCCCAAGCCTTTGGCTTCTCGCAGAACATCTGCCACACTGCTCTTCCTTTCTAAACTTGTTGGATTTTGCCTGAGCTTAATTCTTCGCAGAAATATTTGCTACAGGGCTGTTCTCCTTTTCTCTGTGTAACATATTTAACACGAAAAAAAGCTGCATGGACCTGTTTGCGTTCAAAATTTGTCTTTCAGAAAGATTGCTGCTGTCAGCAACCCACATGTTTATGTAGTATTGTGAATACTTGCCCAGAATAGAAGCAGTTTGCAGCAGATTTTAGCAGATGTTTCATGTTGGTGTGGATTTAATTATTTATAAAGATCCAGTAGCTCAGTGACCCAACATTTCTCCTACTAATTAATGAGTAGTAGAATAATGGAGAGAGCTGATTCGGTTTCATCATTAAAGAAACTGGCTTGGTTTAAAGGTCTCTCTGTACTGTAATCTATTGTAACACAATGTAAAGCACTTAGAAGTTGTTACCACTTGTTCGTCATTAGAATTGAGGTAGAACTTAAGACTCTCGGCATGAGATTGAGACTAAAGCCAACTTATTTTGAAATTGAATGTCTTATTCCAGGAAAATGTAAATTAAAATGGCTTTTTTGTTCTAGACAAGCTTTTTAATTTGGACTAGGATTTTTTTCAGATGGATTTAAACAAATTTCAAGTTTGTGAAGTTATTAAGAATGCTTGAAAATACATACTCTTTGGAGCAGAGATTTAAGACAGATGCTTTGACACTTGACCTAGTAACACTTAAAATACACAGGAAAAAAGTTTAACTAACACTGTTCTCAAAAAAAAAAAAAAAAGAGAGCGCTGAGAACATCCTTGCTCACAAGGATTAATTCTTTTGGCAATTTAGAAATGCCCGTATTCCAGCCTTCAGTGCTTACATGTGAGTTAAATGGACCCAGAATATTACACAGAAATTCTGACATGTATTTAGCTTATCACTTTTAGGGGAATGGGAGAACGGAGCAGTCAAAGATGGGCTTACTTGTCCACCACATTTTGTATACTGCAATAGTATATGAGCTAGGAGATATAAACTCAAGGGAGGGTAGCTTTGGTTTTTTTATCATCTGCCATTTTGTTTGGCTGCACATGTACAAACAGCTGAGAAAACCAAACTGGCAGGAAATCCAGAAGCACCTTGCACCAAAGCAAACTGAAGGGAAACAGCAAATGCATTAATTTAGAAATGGGAGCTGCTTAAAGTGGAGCTGCGGTTTGTTGATTGAGATTGAGGCTGACTTTCACCCTGAAGCAGTAAAGTGAAATCCTAAATCACCTTCAAGTGGTGTAAGGTAAGCCCAGGTGGAGCGTGCCAGCGTGGCCGTTATGCACCATGAGGCGCTGCTGCAGCCTGGGGCTCCAGTGGACCTTTCTTCAGAGTGTGCTGTGGAAGCTCGTGGGTTCTCCTATCTGTGGTAGTCTCACATTTTTGGGTGTCATTTGAAAAAAATGAACCTGGGAGGATGTCAGAACCTCTAGTAAACCAAAGGCCACCCGAGGATCTGCTTTGTGTTCTGCATGACAGGGTAACATCGGGTGCTTCACATGTAAACCAGTGGTTAAAGGTTTTCTTGTTGTAACTTGGAGATGAATGTTAACGTGCTGACATGAAACAATACAACTTCTGTTAAATAACAGATGGCTTCATTCTCCACGCCTTTATTTATAGATTACAGGATTTATATTTGTGCCAACCAAAGCTTTAGGCATCAAAACAAATGTTGAAATTTTTTAATTGCCTATTAAAAATCATGTTCTTTATGTCTCTCTTTATTCTAAATAGAGGTATCTATTTAGAGAACTTCTTTGCAAGCATTGACACATGTGCCTTAGCCTGGTTTAACCTATGAGTGTTGGTAAACTTTCTAGGTTTTGTTTAAAATGGAACAAAACCACAAACCAAAACCCCCCAAAACTGTAACAGCAGGCTGTCAGTAGGTGGCATTGCTGCTTTTTTGGTTTTTTTGGAGTCAAAGCATAGCCTACTTGTACACTGCAACTGAGTAAAGCTTGCTTTTACTGTACAGTATGGCAGTATTGATCATTTACTTAACATGTAACAGGTGGATCATATGACGACTCCTTTTTTAAGATAGCAATTCTAGGAGGATATATACCAGTGAATTCTTGTCCTAAATTTTAACAGATCCCTGATTTTTAACATTCAGAAAAATCTGTGTGGAAATTACTGTTGTTTTAACAAAAGAATGACAAATCCAAAGGATCTTGTGCTCTTCAATTCTTTAAATCCATTAATAAAAAAAGAAGATATCTGTTCTTTACAGTGAAATAACTTTATGCATAAATACGTGTGAAAATAATTACAAATACTAGCCCAGTTACTGCAGAAATAAATTTATTAGAAGGTGTTACACTTTCTGCAGATGGCCTTTTATAGAATCCAGGAGAAGCTGATGGGTCTGAAGGCCTGTTTTGACACAGCTTCAGGCTTCTTGGCTCTAAAACAAAGAATATTCATATTGTAGTAAAGATAGGAAGTTTAGAGGGAGGAAATATAAAGTAACTAGTGTGGACTTGAGGAAGCAAGTGGTGGTAGTAAGGCTTTGTGTCAAAAATAATAATGCTTTATAGTTTGAAAGGAAAAACAAATTAGCAAAATTTAAGTTTTAGTTAAAGACACCTGGTAGGCCTGTGGCTGGCACAAGGTTGTGAGAATGAGACTTGTGAGTAGCAATTCTCACAACAAATCATCAAGAGCTCTTGGAGAAAGCATGTGTTTGTGATGGGTGTGGGAAGGATTGTGACATGGAACCATTATTTAAAAAAAAATAATTATGCTAGATTAGATACATCTTCTAGCAAGCATGAATGAAGCAGCCTCTGCTCTTAGTAATAGATTCAGTGTACGAAGCAGCCGAGGAAGTTAGCCTTGGTCAAGGTGGCAACACATATGTTTTGTGAAGATGAGGACATGGTGGCATAACAGTTACAGCACTTAAAGATCTCTTCTCAGCCAAGGTAGGAGGGAACACCCTATGGCAGGATAGGGAGCCACAGTAATACTGAATGTGGGCTGTCCACACAGCTCGGCTGCAAGCTTTTGATTCAAAGACTGGTGTGCTTCATCTTCGTAAACTGGGCCACTCAGGAGCAGCAGAGTGTGTTAGTTTGTGCTTACATTGAGATTCTGGTATCTTGACTTGTCCTCTGCTACCTTGTTTGCTATGACATTTAGAAAATGTATTTGTGTGTTTTATCTCTTTTGTCCCTCTGTAAAATGAGGATAATACCAACTTGAAACATGCATGCACAAAAAAAATTGAGCAGCTGAGTGATGCTGAAACCTTGTTAGGATGATAGTACTGCCCATGAAAATGTATCAGCAAGTGCTAATGACCCGGTATATTTGTGTAAGTTTGTGTTCCACAGATTTCATAAAAGATTGGGTTCACTGCAAGAAAAAAAGAGTTTAGGTGAATCTTATCTTGGTGAAGAAATTCTCCTCCAACATTGAAATGTGAAGAACTGAAAAGATTGAACCAATTCTTGCTGATCTTTTGAGCCTGTCAGTACTTGGCGACCACAAAAATCCTAATGTAGATTTGGGAGACTTCTTACCCCTTAAATTTTTTTTATTTTTTTTTTCCCCCCCCACTCTCCCAAAGTCCGGTTTGAATGTGCCATTTGTGATAATGGTTAGAACCAGGACCAAGTAAAGCTGAGTTCCAGACATATTCATAACAAAATCTTCTTAATAGCCTTCTTCATAGGTTGGTTTGCCTTGATGCCTACATTATGCTACATCTTGTGCCTTTAATATCTAATAGGGGTTGCTTAAAAGGAGATCTAATGATAATCAGTACATGTTTTTCCTTCCTTTTGTGGTTTAGTTCTGTTAGTGGGCCTGGCCTTCAAAGCTTGCTTTGTGCTGTACGTTGCCTCCCCTTGAGGATTTTAAGAGTTTTAGGCTCCAATATTTTACATTAGAAACTCTTCAGAGAAATTTTCTCTTTTATTTTAAGGTATGTTTTACAGTGTGAGGGGCTGTAAAGATGACCTTCGGTGCGGATTCAGGCAGGTTTTGCAGTGGGCAAAGTGTGTAAGGAATTTTTGTTTTATTTTGTGAGAGGAGATGCTGTTGCTCTCCGCTACTTGAATTACTTGCTGCCTGTGGCAGCTGTGGAGTTTCACCATAGCACCTTTGCTGCTATTACCAGTGCTCATAATTTTTTTTTTTTTTTTTTTTTCCAGTTTACAAAAATGACTAAGACTACTGGTTTGTCAGAAGACATAGTGTGGAACTGCAAGATACTGCTGAAGGAGAGGGACGTGGTTCTAAAGCTCATGAATAAATGTGAAGACATTTCAAATAAACTGACAAAGCAAGTAACCAGGATTACTGAAGATGGAGGATGTGGATGGAACATTGAGCAACCCTCCATTCTGAATCAGAGGTATCTTTCCCTCTTTTATACTTACAAGGGTGTCAGATAATAAGGTATACTTGAAGGCTGGGATTTCCAAAACCATAGTCTCTGAAGGTAGCGTTGCAAATGTTTGACACTTGGCAGCTCTCTGTGAGCCAGATAGTGATGTGCAACACTTGAGGGAATCCAACAAATGTTTTTAAGTTGTTGTGGTTTAACCTGGCAGGCAGCTGAACACCACCCAGCTGCTCGCTCGCTCTCCCTCAGTGACATGGGGAGAGAATTGGAAAAAAAGTAAAACCCACGGGTTGAGATAAAGACAGTTTAGTAAAACAGCAGAGGAAAAGAATAACAATAATAATGGTAAGAGAAGATACAGAATATACAAAACAAGTGATACACAATGCAGTTGCTCATCCCCTGCCGACTGATGCCCAGCCGGTCCCGGGCATTTTTTCGCTCTGCCCCCGGCCAACTGCCCCTGAGCATGATGTCATATGGTATGGAATACCCCTTTGGCCAGTTGGGGCCAGCTGTCCTGGCTGTGCCCCCTCCCAGCTTCTTGTGCGCCTGGCAGAGCAGGGGAAGCTGAAAAAGTCCTTGACTGGTGTAAGCACTGCTTAGCAGCAACTAAAACATCAGAGTGTGCTCAACATTCTTCTCATACTAAATCCAAACCACAGCTCTATGACAGCTACTACGTAGAAAATTAACTCTATCCCAGCCAAAACCAGGACATAAGTGTATCAGGAAGGCTAGTGAGGAGAAGAACATAAAACCAAAAAGATACAACAGTGCTCGATAACTTGTTTTACTTGCTCCAGTTTTTGATGAATGTAGAAGAGGCAGCCTTGAGCGATGGGATCATGAGTTGTCAATTTATTTCAAACAAAAGGCCAAACAAAATGGCTTCTGTAATGGGGGACCTTACGTTTCAAAGATGCCAAATTGAAATGCGTCTGAGCAAACTTGTCAAGTTTATCAGCTGGACTGAAGACCTTGGTCAGGAAGTTCAGATGTACAAAATGATCTGGAACTCCGTATCCAGTGGGAGGGGCACCAGGGATGTGTTGGGAGGAAAGATTTATTTCAAGGTGGTGAATTGGTAAGGATCTTCAAATGGATATTGGGAATAAAGAGAGAGGTTGTTAGTGGTAAATAGTAAATAGTAAAAGGATTTTCAGCTGTGTCAGAATAAAACCTGAGAGGAAGAAGGAACTATTCAGAGGGAACTTATCCATGATGTTTCTTCTTTGGCAAAAAATGTTGAACTTGCTGACTTGCTGTTGAGCGTGTTTTGTGGGTTGTGTTTGTTTGGTGCTGACTCCGCCAGCAGTTGTACAATAGAGCAAATTTAGTGATGTAGCTGCTAAATGCTACTTGACTTTCTGTGTGTTTTAAAAATTAGCAGTTTTATAACTGCTTTTAACTGTTTGTGGATCACTAATTTTAGAAGAAAGGTATTTATTGTAACGTTCATTTTGATCATCATGTATGAAAACTCGGATAAATTACTTTGTTCAGAAGTGCTCTTTGGTGTTCAGGGGACTGAATAAATAAAGCTTGTGGTTTTCACTACACAAGGCAATCTGGAGTGCGTTAAAATATAGGCAATGTTAAACTTACCATTCTGTGATTAACATAAGTGTAAAGTTGTGTTCCATGGAGAAACAAATAAAAGATGGTAACATGTTAAGCTTGATTTCTTAACAGTTTGGAACTCAAGCCATATCAGAAGATTGGTTTGAACTGGTTAGCACTGCTGCATAAACATGGATTGAATGGCATATTGGCTGATGAAATGGTAAGTGTGAAACTGACTATTTAAGAATCGTTAAAAGTTTTGCAAAAATGACTTTGTGAAATTGTTTAATTTCCTAGAAATCCCAAGAAGATTATAAGTAATTTGTTTTAGCTAATATAACTTAAATTGCAAACAGTTTTGCCAAATTTTTAGAAGCTGCTGAGCTTTACTTTTAAATTGAAAGTCAAAGGTAGCCTAAGATTCATGGACACTGATAATTACGAGTCACGTGGTGTCTTCTGATGCAATGAAAGCAGTTTCTGCCACAACAGATTATCCTCAAACCATTCATTTTTAATAGCTACTTGCCCAGAAATGTAATTCATTCTACTTGTCTGGCATTTAGTTGTAGTGAGCCTCCATCTTCTACGTTTCTCCATCAGTTTCAAAACAGGTAGTTAACAATACAGAAAAAACTAAGTGACTAGAAACCTTTTCTGCTTCGTTACACTCCCACTAAGTCTTTTAAATAAGAGACAAAAGCTTGTGGCTTTGAGGTTTTGTTTGGTGCCAACACCACCAGTAACTGTACAACAGAACAAACTTAGCGATGCAGCAGCTTAATGCTGAATGTGTTGCCACACATGTTAATCCTGGCTACTGTTCATCTTATGATGAACCATGAGTGAATGGATGGGTTTACTTCACTAAGGCTTAGGCAGTGTTTCTCAACTTCTGTATCTTTTGTATTTGTAAGAACTACCTTGTATGAATATTTTGCAGTAGATAATTTTTTAAATCCACGATACAGAAGGCAGGAAAGTGAGTATTGGCAGAAACATAGGGTTATCTTAAAGAAATCTGATTTTCGTATTAAATTCCACTTCAGAAATAGCTGGAATATCCTTTGTACAACTGGCTCAAATGGAAAGAAACAATTCATTTCTAAGTAATCATTTGTCTGCAGCACTGTTTCAGGAAGGTAAATTTTTGAAGATTTGAGGGATGAACTTGAACTAAAATGAAAAACTTCATAAATGGAAAAGATGAATCCCTGATGCTCAAATGTTGAGCTGAAAAGATAATTGAGTTTCACTGCAATTGTACTTAAGAAGGAATTGTCTTCTGCAAAACAATGCAGTTAAACAGAACAATTTTTCTATGCAGATTTGTAATCTTTAGTTAACATTGACTACACTGTAATTCTCTTAGGAGTACAAAACACTATTATGTTCAACAGATTGTAAATTTTGTTTAAATGGATTTGTTTTCTCTTAGGGCTTAGGAAAAACAATTCAAGCTATTGCATTTCTAGCTTATCTCTACCAAGAGGGCAATATGGGTCCCCATTTGATAGTTGTGCCAGCTTCAACATTGGGTAAGTTACAAGCTTCAAAATTATTTGTTTGTTTAAAAATAAAAAAAAAATCATGGACAGACTGTGAAACAAAGATAATTTTGTGAAAGGAAACTTAATTTTCTTATGGTGATATTCAACTCCTTACGTAATTTGAATTGGAATGCCAGCCATACTGAAGGCATGTTGGTTCTGAATTAATTAGACCTAACATGGATTTTTTTTTTTTAATATGCTCTGTATGCTTCACAAAAAATAAAGCTGCTTGTTACAATTTAAGCTTGTTTAGCAAAGTAGTCTTTTTTACTTACTGAATATTGGCTGAAATTCCTATTCTTCAGGCAGTGTTTAGGATTAGGTTTCATGGCATTTGAGACATTCAGTGTCTCTTTTTCCTCTTTGCTGCACAGAAAATCCTAAAGCAATGAGGCTGACTGTCTTTTATTTGTATGTTTTGATTATTTAATGACCTCCATTTGAAAGTAGGAAGAATATGGTGGAATAAAATATGTCAGCAAAGCTGATGAGCTTGAGCAGAAACTAGCTCTCTGTGGAGTTAAATTTGGTTTTGTTGAACGATTATGGAAAGGAGAAAGTAGCAAGTTTAATTTAGAAAGAAAATGCTGCTTTTAATATAAAATACTTATTTGGGCTTCAAAAATTTCTCAGTGCACCGGAAGAATTTCCAGTTGTTTAACATCAGTTTGAAATTGCCATTTCCAGTGTGCTTTTAAAATCCACTAGAACATTTTTTTTTTTTTCTTAAAAAATAAGTCTTAAGAATGCCTGTTACTTAAAACATGAGGCGTACATAAAGGTGTAAATGAAGGTGCTTTTGTGAAGTGAATCGTAGAGGCTCATGAATGGTAGTGGCGGGTTGGCCCAAGCCATCCAGCACGGGGATGCCTGGGAAGTCTGGTCTACCTACAGCATTCTTGATGCTTCTCTGGAGGCATCTCCTCAGCCCTGGTCTGGGTCTGGCCCGGGTCAAGAGGTATTTACCAGAGACACCTTTCTGCTGCTGTTTGGGGTCAGCATTCATGTTGGCTGTCAAGGAGCTTGCCCGGGCACGGTACCGTCGTGGGCGGTGGCTCTGCTGGCTGCTGCACAGCCGGAGCTGGGTCGAGTCGTCAGGCTTCCTGGCCTGCTCCCACAGGCACTGT
>NW_009259032.1:3098744-3119315 GCF_000687185.1 Egretta garzetta | reverse complement strand
TTCTGCATGCAAGTACCAACAAATCAAGTGATTTGCTTTCTGAGGAATTAACTGTCTAGGGAAGAAATCAGGCTGAAAAGTTAAGCGTTGTATTGTTTTTCCACCGTGGTTACAGACCATGCAGGGTCTGTTTCTGTAGACGTTTAAAGTGCAAGCTGGTTAAGCGAGAATTACTTAAAGCCCAGTTGTGGGTTGTTTGATTTCCCTAAATGTTACCAGTTTTCTCGTCTTTAGACAAAAAGTTTCTTAACATTCAGAAGAATTTAAATGGTTTTGCTTTAGAATCAGATGTTTGGTTTAATGCTGAGGTGTGTCTGAAGTTAGGTAAGACATAATAAAGTATAAATGACTTGTTTTTCATTTTAATGATGTCTTACAGATAACTGGATAAGAGAAGTTCATTTGTGGTGTCCTGAACTGAATGTCCTTTTTTACTATGGTGAGGAATATAATTTAGAAATTAATCCAGTAATACAGTTGCTTGCATGGTCAGATTAATCTAAGAAAAGGTTAATTGCTCATGGAAGCATTGTTCTAAGACAGTTTAAAGACACATTTATTGCTGAACGCATTTCTGTGTACTGTCGTAATTTTTATATGTATATAAACATAGGTAATTGTACTCATTTTATGTTTTGTCCTTTTGTAGGATCCCAAGAAGATAGGAAACATCTCAGGGTGGACATTAATAATAAAGTTGTCGATTTCAATGTAATTGTAACTACGTAAGTACAGTAATTAAATAACAAGCGAGATTTTGTTAGCTCCTACTGACCTCTAGTGGTAGAACACCACAAACAATGTTTGGAGTTTGGTGAGATGGGAAGAGAACTTATTTTTGTTTTCAGGTAATGGTTAACTAGAGTTTTATTAATGTGTAACAGATACTATGTAATAGATGCTTTAGATATTATCAATCAGATAATACATGCTAATAGATACATATTAATTTGTAATAGATTTGCACAAGTTTTTGGAAAGTGTTACTGAGAGCACTGGCTCTTGAAGTAAACTGCAATTATTTGCCAGTAGTAAACTGTGTTATGGTTGGTTACTTCTAGGCTATTTTACTTACTGCCTCTCATGTATTCTCTCCACAGCTCTTAACAATTTTAGAGAATTTAATTTGATTGCAATAACAGTATGTCCGTGTTAAATTTGCATTTAATGTGTCTTTTCTGATACCTTTCTCTGACAGATACAACTGTGCAATTAGCAGCTCAGATGATCGAGGGCTGTTTCGCAGGTTGAAGCTTAACTATGCAATTTTTGATGAAGGTCATATGCTCAAGAACATGAGCTCTGTACGCTACCAGCACCTTATGACAATTAATGTAAGAGGTTCAGTTATTGTTGGGTTAGAGAGAGCAACTCCTGTTTTTTCGGTTTTGTAGTTACGGGCCGAGGGAAAATGGAGTATTAACTAGAAAGTACATATACAGATAATGTTCCAGAAACTATAGTATGCGAGTGGATGTAGGTGTTGGTGTGGTCTTAGGAGTGGATCCTGCATTCTGAACTCTTTCAAGGAGACAAGCTCCCAAATAAATGTAATAAATTTCCTATGGCATCATTACAGTGATGGTAGTGGTCTAGTTTCAGTATTAAGCAATCTTCCAGTTTTATCCCACAGTACTAAAGCTTGTAAAAATGCTGTTCAGATGGCTTGCACTGGAACATTTAGTATTTAAGGCCCTACTCTGATATGACCGTGCAAGAAAAGCTAACTTTAAAATAATTTTTTCTTGTAGCTTGCGGCTTGAGTTAGCAGCATTTTGAAAAAGAAAAAATTTGATTACAGCTCTTTGATTGTTGTGATTTAGCACTGTAGTATTCGTACAATAATAATATACTTAATATACAAGAATGATCATTCACCATGACTTATTTTTTGAGATCATATTTTCACCAAAACCTTTTTAAGAAGCTGATCTTTAAGCAATTAAACTATGGCTTGTGCTTGCAATTCAAAACTTCTGCATAAGTACTGTATGACATTAGAAAAGATATGACATGGGAGCAACAATTAGCACATTAATTAAAAAAAAAAGCCACACCAAACAAAACAAACAAGAACCACCCTAATAGAGCTGGGAAGGCTTTTCTTACATCTGGATTAGGCTTCTTGAATAGTCTTAAAATGATATGTGCTCGGTTTCCCAAAGATCTGTAAACCATTTTGTTGACTTAACCAGGAAATTATTGCATGAGATCTAAATAGATATTAAGTTTTAAGTAGTTATAATTTAAACCAAGCTCATTTTCTCAGTTTTCCGTAGCTGTGTTGTTTCTGCCAATATTAATTTGTAACCTGTTCGACTAATGTTTCTCATTGATTTTTCTCTACTTTGGACAAACAGGCAAAGAATCGCTTACTGCTAACAGGGACTCCAGTTCAAAATAATCTGTTGGAATTGATGTCTCTCTTGAATTTTGTCATGCCACATATGTTCAGCAGTAGCACAAGTGAAATCCGAAGGATGTTCTCTTCAAAAACAGTAAGTATTGTATATTCTTTTCTTGAAAACAATATTTATTTTGTTTGCTAGAACACTGCTGTTGCTGCATAACTTCTGTTTTATTGGTGTCATATGGAAACAGGTAATGTGCTTATGAAAATCTAGGAAATGAAACAAAATAAACCATTTAAAGTAAGAATGTGTCATAATGGGATATCTCAGAATGCTAATGGTCCTGTTAAACCCAGCCAGAACAGACAGATCTTTCATCAAGTTAGAATAGTGTTGTTACAGCTGAAAACTTCACATTGTAACTGAATTCTTGCAATATTTCCTTAGAAGAGTGCTGAAGAACAAAGCATATATGAAAAGGAGAGGATTGCACATGCAAAGCAGATAATAAAACCATTCATCTTGAGAAGAGTAAAAGATGAGGTAATGCTTTATCTTTAAGATAATGGTTTTGTATTATCAAAAAGCCTGATAATCTTTGAGACTAACAGTAGAATTCAAGGTCAAATTTTGTCAGTGCTAGTTCTAGCTGTTTATCTAGGAAGAGGAAGAAACTTGAGCTATCTTTCATCTTTCAGGAGTTTGCAAGTAAAAATGTGAGCTGCTGCAGCTTTGGGTTTTGATGCTTATTATTTGCCAACAATTTACAGTTCAGAATTTTACTTGGGAGAGATCACCAAAAGATGATTCAGTGCACTGCTAAGCAATAAGTGAGAAATCCTCCACATTAACCACAAAAATATTTTTGACTTTATAGTAATGACATTTTATTTTAACTGAAAGGCTTAAGGCAGTGAATGTGCGTATAAGTATTTGTGTATATGTATGACTAGAAAGTAATTTTAAGTTATTTTGCTATCATCAAAATGTTTCTTTTTCATTCTAAAATCCAAAAGCTATTTAAAATCTTCTATTTAGAGTTACATATATAAAAGGAAGGGAAAACTTAATAGTGATCCTTGCATACTTAAGTAGTCAGTGGCTTGAAGCGGGTATCTCTGATTAGCAGGGGAGCAGGTACCAGGTATTGTGTGTATTATTATCTCGTGCAGTTTTGGAGTGTGCAGACCATGTTACTTGACCGGGGGTGTGAAATTTTGAATAAGCCGAACTGCTGACTCAGTGAAGTTGCAGCCAATGGAAGGAATTGGGATGGGGTGAATGAATAGCTTAAAAGCAGGATTGTAAGATCATACAGAATTACTGACTGTTCACGTCAGTACAGTTTCTACCTGGTGTGTTTTTGTTTTGTCAGGTCCTTAAACAACTACCTCCCAAAAAAGATCTCATTGAGTTATGTGCCATGTCTGAGAAACAGGAACAACTATACTGTGATCTCTTAAACAAGTTCAAGAAAACTATTAACAGTAATGGTATGTGAGGGTCTCGTTTTCTTTTGCTGGATATTTTTGATGCCCAGACATATATCGAATGTGACTACAAAGCCTTTGCTTTGTAGAAATGTCTAATACTTCTAAACTGACTATGTCCCTTCTCTAAATTTTTCCTAAGTTCAAGTAATAGCTGAAATGTCAAATTCAGTTCTCACAAGTAAAGATCTCCTGAGAGATAAAGATATGTTGGATAAGCATCTGTGTACTACTTCTGAATATACTTTTGTTTCTTTGTTTACAGAGAAAAATTCTGACATGGGAAATGTAATGATGCAACTTAGAAAAATGGCTAATCACCCCCTCTTACATCGTCAGTATTACACGACTGACAAGCTCAGGACGATGTCCATGCTTATGCTCAAGGTAAGGTGATGAGACTCAGAAGCAATCCTTAATTTCTCAGAATTTTTAATGCAACTTAAATAGACTTTGGTTTTTTTTTATTGTCAGTCTTCTGGTCAAAAGCGTGTCTTTGCGAAACTTGATTCATTGTTGCTGCTTTTTATTTCTCTGCATCTATCCAGTGTTCTAATCAAGCTCTGCATGTGTTTAACACCGATTTTTGTATCGGGTATTAGAATGGAGAGAACAGTTGTGGGACTGCAGTCATCTCCTTTTCATTAGGTCCCCCTTAACACCTCTTCCCTCCACCACAAAATTTAAAACTGAAGTACTTAGGGGAAAAAAAAAATCTTGTGTGGGCATTTGAGTTTACTAGTATTTTCTGAGTAGCAAGAAATCTAGGCTGTATGGAACTAAATAGGGAAGGCATAAGTATTGAACTGTTGAGGACATTTTTTGGTTTTAATTTTTTATTATTTTTTTTTTTTTTGTAATTTGGCTGGGGTTAATGCCTGTGGAGTTTGGGGATACTACTTCTGAATATACTTTTGTTTCTTTGTTTACAGAGAAAAATTCTGACATGGGAAATGTAATGATGCAACTTAGAAAAATGGCTAATCACCCCCTCTTACATCGTCAGTATTACACGACTGACAAGCTCAGGACGATGTCCATGCTTATGCTCAAGGTAAGGTGATGAGACTCAGAAGCAATCCTTAATTTCTCAGAATTTTTAATGCAACTTAAATAGACTTTGGTTTTTTTTTATTGTCAGTCTTCTGGTCAAAAGCGTGTCTTTGCGAAACTTGATTCATTGTTGCTGCTTTTTATTTCTCTGCATCTATCCAGTGTTCTAATCAAGCTCTGCATGTGTTTAACACCGATTTTTGTATCGGGTATTAGAATGGAGAGAACAGTTGTGGGACTGCAGTCATCTCCTTTTCATTAGGTCCCCCTTAACACCTCTTCCCTCCACCACAAAATTTAAAACTGAAGTACTTAGGGGAAAAAAAAAAATCTTGTGTGGGCATTTGAGTTTACTAGTATTTTCTGAGTAGCAAGAAATCTAGGCTGTATGGAACTAAATAGGGAAGGCATAAGTATTGAACTGTTGAGGACATTTTTTGGTTTTAATTTTTTATTATTTTTTTTTTTTTTGTAATTTGGCTGGGGTTAATGCCTGTGGAGTTTGGGGAAAATTGGTGCTTCTTTCTAAAGTATAAACAAAAACTGAATGTGCAGCAGGTGCTCTAAGAAAGTTGCAGCTGGCTTTGAATACCTTCACCTGTGTTTTAAAATAAAGCTGGTCAAGGTTGGGGGGAAGGGAAGAAGTGACCCATTGGTTTATGAAGGATTTTTGTCCCTTTTTATTCCTACTCATACCATCGTACTCTCCAGATGTGGCTTTTCTTTTCCTCTTTCTTCCAGGCATGACATCCCTCTACCCACCCTACATCTTGGGCTGGGCTTCCCATGTCTTCTACCATCTATCCAAGGATTGGACCTCCCTTTTAGGGAATGTGTCTTCAGGGGAAGAGGTCTGATACAGGGGTAAAAGGTCGTAGGGCTTGATGGGAACTAGGTAATTGCTATGGAGGTTGAGCATGTACTACTTAGGTTTTGGTAGTACAAGTTCTTGTAAAAGCTAAATTGCAAAGTAATGATCCTCTACTATAAACCTGGGGTTGCAGAGTTCATCTTTTGTTGCTTGCACGAGCCACGCTCTGGCATTTGTCCATGTCTAGTTGTGCTACTTTGTTCTTTCAGAAATTTTGGATGTTACTGTGTGGTGGTTTTGTTTTCCTTGTCTGTCTGGTGAGATTGTGTATTGCATTATTTCCCTTCATTTTTGCTAACAGGAACCCACACATTGTGATGCTAACCCTGACCTTATCTTTGAAGATATGACAGTAATGACAGATTTTGAGCTGCATTTGCTTTGCAAGCAATATTCTCACGTCAGTGACTTTAAGTTAGACATGGATCAGATCTTGGATTCTGGAAAGTTTAGAGCACTGGAACGCATTCTCTCTGACCTTAAAGAGAAGGTTGGTACTACAGATGGCTAAAACATCTTTTCCTGTCCATTTAAATGGTGGCTGTAAATAACTGGTTAACATCTGCTAGCTGTATATGCAACCCAGTTGCTTTTCTGTGGAGTATTACAATGTGATTTAGTGCACGTGCAGTATTGCCAAGCAATACTTACAGCTTTTAATGTGCAGTCCTGCCTATGTACATCACTTTAAAGACAGCTGAAATAAGCTTTCTCATTTTTCCAAGCTGCAGAATTATTTATCCCAAGTTAACACTACTTTCCCAGTGTTCAGGGGGCTGGCATCATTTTCACAGCTTATGAGCTTTGACCTTTGGCAATTTAATTAGACCATATTACATTATAATAACCATGTATGTGTTAAGCCAGTGTAAAGGTAAGAGGAGGTCACTGCTTTGAGACATAGATTCAAACTGGCTTATTTTACAAATAAGCATGTATTGTGCATCTGTTTAGATTATTTCAGACAAAAGAGTGCTACTGCTCTGTATTGTATGGAAATAGCTTAAATTTAAGTTTTTAATCAAAATGATGATGTTTATAGATGGAATAGATCTGTCACTTAGGCATTTGACATGTGATTTGTACATTGCTTCAGTCACTGAAGTACAAAGTAACTAAAAAATTACTGCACTGACAAAAGGTGGGTTAATGCAGCAGAAATGCTGGATACAGTAACTTCGCTGAAAGTCAGTCCTGACTTGATGAATTTCAGCTTAGTCTTTTAGTTTGGAAAATAGAGATTCAGTCAAAGTAAAATCACGTATTTGCACCAATAAAATATTTGTGTAGTTCGTTATGCATAATTGACGTGTTTTAAAACTTTTGTTTTGCTTTGTTGTTTCCAGGGTGACAGAGTTGTATTGTTTAGCCAGTTTACTATGATGCTGGATATCTTGGAAGTTTTTCTAAAACATTGGCAACATAGGTACATTAGGTTGGATGGAAAAACACAGATTTCTGATAGGTATGTGACTTTTTTTGCTGAAGATGAGAGAGAAAAAATGGATGTGTGCGTGGAGGGGGGGAAGTGACTTAAAACCCTTATCTCTGTTTTCCAACATATAGAATTCTGTGGTCACTGGGCATTGACTATAGAAAGGGTTTAATGTTGGATTTCAGATTGCCTTAGTAAGGATGAGGCTGAGAGGTGAGTTTTAGATGTTTAGAGGTTACAGTCTTAGCCATCAAAATGGAAAACTTGTGTCTTCAGCAGTTCATGGTGTGTTTTGATTTGCTTGTGTGTTGGCATGCCGTAACGAAAGCTCACCTATAGATGTTCCTTGGAAGTATATTATATCTGTTACAACAGGCAGATAAGCCGCTCTGTTTCTTTAGGACAAACCATTTGCTCTGGCCTTCACAGCTGAAAATGTTGCAGTGCTGTTCTTGTATTTGAGCTGTGCTGGTTTTCTGCTGTTCCCTATCTCATGATTTATTTTTTTAATTTTTTTTAGATGCTCTTTCCTTTGTTTCAAAAAAACTGTCATTCTTGCTGTGGTATTACTTCCCACTTACAGCTGAAATATGTTACTTCCCTTCTATATGCAATTAGTACAGAAGACATCCATGAAGCTAAATTCTTCCCTACCCTCCCTGCCCCAAATTGATTTCCTGTACTTCAGTCTTCCCTCATCTTCCAACTTGCTTTTTGTATTCTGTGATCATCCAAAATCTTTTCCAAGCCTCTTTTCATTCTTTGCTATCGATCTGTCACTCTAAGTAAGCTTCTATGGTCACTGCTGAGGACTGTTGATACCCTTTTTCCTTCTGTATAACATCTGTATTTCTGAGCTGCTTTGCAATGCCACTGTCCTCCCTTTCAGAAGATCATCATTCTAACCTCTGTATTCAGCTCAGGAGCCAGTGTGGTGTTTTCTCCAAGACCTGATGCATGTTCTCTTACATTCTGCAGGATACATCTAATAGATCAGTTCAATACAGATATGGGTATATTTGTATTCCTTCTGTCAACCAAAGCTGGTGGCTTGGGAATTAATCTGACCTCAGCAAATGTTGTTATTCTTCATGACATTGATTGCAACCCATATAATGATAAGCAAGCAGAAGACCGATGCCATAGAGTAGGTCAGACAAGGTAAGAGTTTTTGATTATAATGCTTGGCTTTTCTTGGAGGTAAACTCTCAAAGGAGGCTAAAAGGACAATATTTTATGATTAAAAATTCCATTTGAGGCCAAGACTTGCATAAACCAGCTCTGGGTTGTGTGGGAGCTAGGTAATTGTAATTGTCTTAGTGCGTGTTTCTGTCAGTACAAACCTTATTTTCTCTATAACTCTCAAATTCTCTATCATTCTCAAATTTCAAGGCAGACCTGAAGTCTTTGGGACTGTTTGGCAAAGTTGCTTGCTCTCTTTAGGAGACTTTTAAGCTCTACAGTGCCACCCTATCGAAAAGAGTGAAACCATGGACTGTCTTGAGATTCCTTCATCAGAATAAGCTACTGTGAGCCATAGAATATGTTTAGTAACTGGTATTTCAAGTGTAGCATGGGATGAGGAGGAAGTTGAGTTGTTTCTGTCAACGGAGATTGTTGTGATCGTCCAGACTTTGCGGTGGCTTGGGAGTGCAGGAAAAAACAAGTTTTCTGGCAGTACAGAGCACAGTTGGTCCAGACAGAAAAACTGGAAACTCTTTGTATTGCCCTTTTGTTCATTTCCTTCTTCTTGTTTTAAACCGATGCCAGCTGAGCCAAAGGCATAGCATCCTTCCCTTTTGCACTAATCCAAAGAAACTATAAAAATGGATTTTTCCTATTTTGTGGTTTTCAGAGAAGTAAAAGTCATAAAGCTAATCAGTAAGGGAACTATTGAAGAATCCATGCTCAAAATCAGCCAGCAGAAATTGAAGTTAGAACAAGATATGACTGCAGCAGATTCAGGTAAGTCTCTTGCACATAATGATGTCCACTTAAGTGAATTAAGGTTGCTGCAATATATTATTCTGGAAAATTGAGGTTCTTGATGCAGACAAGCCTTCCCTCCCTCCCTCCCCCACATTAAATAAACTAGAAAGATGTATTTGTGCTGATTATTGTGTGGTTTGACAGGAAGCGCCCTCTGAGTCTGACCCACAAATCAGGGACAGACTCCTACAAGTAGAGGGTTTTGTCCAGTTTGAGGGATCTAGACCTTTGTCTGTTCATGTGAAATATTTTGAGCTGTACTAACGCCTGTTTTTTTCCTCAGGAGAAGAAGGAACCATTCCAGCAGATATAGCCACGCTATTAAAAGCTTCGTTAGGTCTCTGAAATGTAAATATGTTGTGGAATTCAAGGAAGAAAGGTGATGTTGTACCCCAAGGACTCTTACGTTACTGATGACCATGAGTTTTATGAACATTTATAACTTTTTGTAGTTTCTTTATTGTATTCCTCATGGTATTGAAAATTTTTAACACCGATAGCATTCTTTTGATGCTTAAAAACATAACTGGCCCAAATGTGCCAACATCCGATGATGAATAAACATTATTTTACAGATCACTTTTCAAAACGGGGACCTAAGTAGTAATTGTTTTAACAAGTCTGCTACTGCTTAAGATTTGTCAGTATTTTTGTAATTATTTCTACCTCCAAATATATATATAAACTGTCTGTTTCACTGGATTACGCGTGTAGATTTTTTTTATATGTGCCTTATTTGACAATGCTCGCGTCTGTTTCTGCTTGTTTTGGTTCATTTGATGTACTGTACTGGTTTTGTATCGACTTGTTCAAATAAAATTCCATAGATTAACAAAATGTTTTCATTTTGTTGTTATTGGGGGGGGGGGAGGAAGTGAGGTAACTTTCATGTTATAAATCAAATAGAAAGCTTTCAAACCAGCTGAAATGTTCCATTTGAACTGACTTAGTTTTATCCAGCAGTAGTTAATTACTAATGTTTCATTATATGCTAATCACAGTTGTGGTAGGATATTACTGTTAAAACCAGAATTCCTGCCAAATGGAACTTTCCACCCAGCTTGCAATTTTTTTGTCAGTCCTTGGTGTAGGTACCAGGTCTGTGCTCTGACGATGAAGTGCTTTAAACACAAAGCTTATGTCTTGTTCTCGAAGTTTCAGTCAATTTTGAATTAATCTCAAGGAAATTAAGAGCTTCAGTGGCATCAGCAATGAGGCGTGAAGTTTATAATCTGCTGGCAAGGATGTGATTTGAGGGGGTAGGAGAGGAGGATGTTCATTTCCCTGGGCAGAGGAAAAGACAGAAATTTGGTCTTTTGAACTCAGACTAGTTAACATTCAGACTGCTGCTTTTTTAGAAGCTGGGGGAAGGCAAAGTATGGGGAAGTCCTGATTGTCCCTGCCCTCGGTTAAAGCCTCAGCTGCTGTACGCTCTGTGCAGAGCTCAGCAAATCTGTGCCAGGCTGAATCTCTGAAAGGACCGAGTCCTAGAATTCACTCTGGTTTGCAGTATGGGGTTGATCGTTAGGTACTGCTTTTCTATATGTGGTTATCACAGTCAGAAGACCCATGTTGCATCTTTTGAAGGAACTTAAACAGCTTCATATGAAGAGTAGGGAAGAGGAGCTGGAGTCCATGGTTGCGCAGTGTTCCAGCCTGTCTTCAGATACTGCTAGCGATTAGGCAGTGAGGTGACCTGCGAGGGGGACATCTGGGTTTCTGTTTGGTTATGGCTGTGGGTATTTTTTCCCCAACTGTGTGTGATCTCTGCAAGTACAAAATGGATGTAAAATAAAAGCTTTTAAAATGTTTTCAAAGTTGGAACTAAACCTCACTTGGCTTTTATTAGAAATCTTCTGTGGCTGTGCTGCATGTTCGAAAAGGCACAGCTGAAATAGGGTGAAGAAATACTTCATTATATGGGAAGGGAGAAGGGTAAGAACCAGTTTTGTCTACCGTGCTTCTTTAATTCCGCCTGTTTTGTTGGACTAAATAGTGGGATTTAACAGACAACCACACGTGTTCAGTGCTGCAGTTAATTAGGTTGTCTGTTTCTGTTGAGCACAATCCCAGCCCAACTCTTGTCCCATTGTATTTGCATGTTCTCACCCCCTTGCTTCCATTGTGAAATGAAACCAAATGCCTGCCCTACAGGGTGGTTGGTGTGATTTGGTTTGTGTATGTAATCAGTTAATGCGGTCTGCCTGAGCGTGGTTACTCCTTAAACAATCCCTGGACCCCTGGAGTCAATACCTGTCTTTAAGTGCCATGAAGCTTGTATGTGTTTCTGCCTTTTCTTCCTGTTTATTGTCACTGTTTCTACCCTCTTTCATTGGGGATCTTAAGCGATTGTAGAGTCACCATCCTGGGAGATACTCAAAAGCTGTCTGGACACAATCTGGGCAGCTGGTTCTAGGTGTCCCTGCTTGAGCAGAGGGTTGGACCTTTAACCTCAGCCAACCTCAGCAGGGGTCGCTTCAGCCTCAACCGTTCTGTGATTTTGTGTTTCCGGTTAGGAAAGATGAACTGGGGAAAAAAATACAACTATCTGAAGTCTGTGGCTTGTGGAGAGGACAGTGGGAGCTGAAGAAGAGAAAAGTCTGTAAAGAGCTAGAACAAAGCGTGCAAGGAATTGCAAAGCAGGTAGTGGAGATAGCATATTGGAATGAGCAAAAGCTGGACCTTGCTTTCAGTTCTGCCTGTACCTGGTTTGTCTCT
The DNA here is from genome assembly GCF_000687185.1 of Egretta garzetta. Taxonomy (NCBI): domain Eukaryota; kingdom Metazoa; phylum Chordata; class Aves; order Pelecaniformes; family Ardeidae; genus Egretta; species Egretta garzetta. Next base: position 3,107,408 of record NW_009259032.1, on the reverse strand, counting down.
GAACTGGTGCTGGTTGGTTGGTGTCATTCATATGATTCAGTGCAATAATACTTACGGTGAGAGGGAAAAGCAAGTGTGAAGGGAAATACTTTCCCAACAGTGGCCGTTTTCAGCCCAGAGGATTGCCCAAGTTGGTTGTGGTTTATCTGCTTACACCACACAGTGGAGTCCTCTTGCAAGCACTTGTCTCCCCTTGAGTTTGTGTAAACTGATTGCATCTACAACCATCCATGTTGCCAGGATTTCCACCCACCTGTTTCCCCCAGTGCTGGAAGAACAATCTGTTCGTTCGTTCCTTTGTTCTAAACCTCGTTTCCACCCCTGCCACCCCCACCCCACCCCAGTCTGTGTCTCCTGGCTGGAATTGATACTGAGCTGCTGAATGTTTTTGCAGCTGGTGTGCTTATGGAGACCTGGCGCTGGTGCGGGCACCAGCTCAGCTGGGCAGCTGCTTTTTGGATTGTTTGGGGGTTTTTTGGTGGTGTGGTTTTTTTCTTTCAGTGGCAAAGCATAAACTTCAAGAGGCTAAAGAAAGTGCTTGAGAAGCTTGAAGTTTGTTGACTAAGTGGGTCGGTTTTTTTTTCCTTTTCTCTTTTGCTTAGTGTCCTTAATCCTTCCACACATGTATTCTCTCTTTTAATTAGCCTGCTTTCCTCGAGATGAAAAGTCTACAGTAAACAAAGTATTGTTGAGATTGCATCTCTCCAGGAAGGTTTATTCATCTCTTCTCCCTTTGAGAGCCCACAGAAAACTAATGGGGTTGATCAAGTGCTTTATTAGTTAGTAGTGGGGGGAATGTGATTGAAACCACACCTCTCCCTCAGGCTTTACTCTACTAAATCAGCTTTTTAGATTCTCTCCTATAAATGGATACAAGTGGTAGACTTTGATTTGGTATAGCATACCTGTATGAAATTAATTTAAATTATTCTAAAATTAATAACTTAGGTTGCTTGTCACGTTGAAAACTAAACATGCATTCATTTTTTTCCAGTCTGAACAGCTGATCTACATTATTGTCTTCGGTCTTTTCTGGATCCAGGCTGCAATAGCTGGAAGTGCTTGCACTCTGTCTCTGAGAGCCAGAAGCCTGGGGTAGTTGTCTGCCAGGTCGGGTTTACAGGACAGAAGTGTCGTACTGCACACATCCCAGTAGAAATCAGCCCATGTTACCTGATGGAAGTGGGTGAGAAAGCAGTAAATTTTAGTTGGTCATCTCAAAAGCTAGGACTACTAATATTCTCAGCAAACTGCAGAAATGAAACCTGAATTGATCTGGTTTGTGTGTGTGTTCTTTTTTAAAGCCTGTAATAACAAAGCTAGTATTTGGTTTGTGATGCAAGGACTAATTAAGTAAAAATTGGTTAAAATAAAGCCCTTGCTACAAATATTATTTGCATTCTGAAGAAAAGTGTTTTAATTAGTTTCCTAGCAGTTTGGGGTAAAAAGGGGGATTACATTTTCATAGAGGTGTTTTTCATATTGTCCTATAAATTGATCAACGATTATAAGCAGAGATCTAAACAACTCCCATATGTATTATCTAGTACAAAGGCATTCATAATGTTTTGTGTCAACTTACTTCTAAACTGGTTTAGAGAATGCAGATCCTAGTCCTGTTTGCCTCACTTTTCTAATAGTATGGGAAACAATTTTCACGTTGCAATTGAGTAACCAATTGTGTCTTGGTAAGAACGAAGTGTTACAAGAGCGAGGAGAGTTGTTTCATGGTGTGGCATGAAATCCAGTAATTCAACAATTAGTTGGAGTACCGCATCCAGCTCTGGAGCCCTCAGCACAAGAAGGACATGGGACAGCTGGAGCTGGTCCAGAGGAGGGCTACTAAAACGATCCGAGGGCTGGAGCTCCTCTCCTATGAGGACAGGCTGAGGGAGTTGGGCTTGTTCAGCCTGGAGAAGAGAAGGCTGCGGGGAGACCTGATTGCGTCCTTTCAGTACCTAAAGGGGGCCTATAGGAAAGATGGGGACAATCTTTTTAGTAGGGCCAGCTGTGGCAGGACAAGGGGTACTGGTTTTAAACTAAACCAGGGTAGGTTTAGACTAGATATAAGGAAGAAATTCTTTACAATGAGGGTGGTGAAACACTGGAATGGGTTGCCCAGGGAGGTAGTGGAGGCCCCATCCCTGGAAGCATTCAAGGCCAGGTTGGACGGGGCTGTGAGCAACCTGATCTGGTTAATGGTGTTCCTGCTCACTGCAGGGGGGTTGGGCTAGATGACCTCTAGGGGTCTTTTCTAACCCAAGACATTCTATGATTCGATGAACAATAGTCAATGATTTTATTTTTCTGGCAACCTGGTCGGAATGGGAGAAACAAAAATTATACTTACAGACTTCCCTACCAGCCAGTTGTTATCCCCTAGGAAAGTATCCAAATCTTTCAGTAACTCGGGTGCTTTGTTGGTGAGGATATCATCAAATGCTTGTTTCTGGGGAAGAACGAAACACAAAGATGCGCACCAATGCGTAAAGCACAGCAGTCAGCAAAATTGAATTTGGGGCGTTTATTACTTGTGAAAAAGAAAGGTGAAATCTGAAAAAGGTGACAGTGATATCATTTGGTCTGACCCAAACTTCAGAGTACTCAGAGTTCTCTTTGGTAGAAGCAATGTGTTAACATCCAAGTCAGGGTTAATACAGCAAACAGCAATTGCTTAAGACAAGAAAAGAAGTGCCGAGGTAACTCATTTGGATATGTGCAAAGGGGCACTACAGAATTTAGGAAAGCTGAGGTGATGACCCATGAAGCGGGTTAGGTGCCCAAAGCATGGCTTTGGCAGTGTCGTGAGCCATGATTTAAGCCAGCTGCTGCCTTAACAAAGACCTGAGCTCCTGGGGGCTGAGACAGGGTGTGTGGGGCAGTGCTGCTCGGTTGTCTGGGCTAATGGCCACCCAGCCATGGCAAGATGGGAGCCCTGCCACATGTTGAGAAGAATCCATCTATAAAATATGTTCCCAATGTCTTACGGTTATTTTGGGGGGACTCCTTTGGATGTTATGTTTTCTAGCTATGGGGTCTCAAATTTCCAGAATCCCTTCAGCTCAGTCTTTCTGTGCTGTCAGTCAGACGCTGGTCGGTTGTCTTTCCTTACCGGCCCTTCTTGTGTGAGATGTGGGGTTTGAGCATTTGCCGGATTCATCTTTGAACTTTTACGTTAGCAGGTTATTCTGCTTTTTTTTTTTTGTCCCCGCAGCAATGACATTTGAGGTGGTTAGAATACGTTTTTGAAGGCTAAAGCCTGCATTGAAGGGTATGCGCCTCAGTATTTGTACGTTACTGGATGAAAGATGAGGTTGTGTATGATGGTGGTTCTCTGCTAGCTGTTCCCCACAGCAGAAAGTTTTAAGGCTGCTTTTAAATGGTTAGCTGTTTCCTTTGGAGAGGGAAGCTGGTTTTGGTTTTCTCTTCTCACCTGGATGGAAGGAACTGAGATTGCAGGCTGCTGTGATCATCTCGTCTGACCCATGTGACATGGTGTGTGCAGTTAATGTGCTTGGCCTAATTTTGGAGGAACATAGGCTTGGTCAAATAAGCACTGCCACACAGGAATGGAATTATTTCAACAGCTTTGAAATTCAGGTTAATGAAAAAAAAAAATGTAGAAGAGGCAGCAGCCTAAATGGTGCCCAAAAATGCAGGCTGAAATAAAACCCGTATTTCTGCAGACACATTAGAAGATTAGACATAATTTTCTGCTGTCTGTCGATAGGTTAATAACTGGATGTTGTGACTGCAAGTCTGCAGTCCAGAAATTTCATGTATGTATCTTGTGCCATAGCATCGCCTTTTTTTAGGTAAGTGCCCTCCCCTGCAAAAAAAAAAGCCCATGCTATTGAGTGATCATGACGGTAATGACCTCCACCAACTACAGAAGTCCACAGTCAACCTGTGAAGCTGGTGGGGACATGACCAGGATCCACCTTCTGGAGTGGCAGCACCTACTTTTCTCAACCCTGGAGCTCTCCAGCAACACATGACAAAGCTGTTACAATGCCAGCTATTTTTTTGGGGGGGGGAGGGGAGGAGGTAGGGTGAAGGGGGAGAGTCTGTGCCTGGCATGGAGGGAGCTTCCACGGACAGCTTTCCACCTCTGCTCCCTTTACCTTGCTTGGTTTTCTCTTAGCTGCTGGCTAGGTAGCGTAACACATCCTTTCATCTCTCTCTGAGGGATGCCTGTTCCTGTAATCACTCGTCAGGCCTGGGGAAGCTTTCAGGCTTTACCATGTGTAAATTACTTAAATCCGGCCCTGTGAGACCATGAGATGCCTTTTCTACCACAAGGTGGTGGCAGTGGACCCGGGAGGAGAGAGGAAGACGAGGCAAGAGTGAGAAAAATTAACGAGATTCCCAGAAAGTAAGTTTCTTGATCTTTCTTGGCTTCCAAACAGTCCTTTGCATGCATACGTGCGTACAGGCATGTAAGGGTTGCCTGTGAACTCATTTTCCTTTCAAATTAATCACTGGTGACATGATCTGGGTCCTTAGTTTGGAGAAATGCTTGAGTATGAGCTGGGACACACGCAGGCGTTACTGTGGGAGTTTCCCTGTGAAGGAGTAGGGGGACTGTGGCAGTAGTGCTCTTCTGCACTAACGTCTTAGCAGTCATGTGGCTGTTCCCAAATGATTAAAAATAATGAGTCAACCTCCCCTCCCCAAACGATGAAACTTTAGGAAATCACTAGGAGATTAAGTAATTCATATTTTTGAATACCAAATCCTCCAAATAGAGAGTTTTCCCTGCAAGATTTCAGAGCACTTTCATATCGTTTCATTATTTATTATTGGGTTTGGTCAACATTTTGTACTCTGTAGTTTCTATAATAAGATACCCGAGTCTACCTGAAATGTTACCTTTTAATAAATGCAAGGGGGCTGCGCTGGTCGTTAATGGTGAGACCTATTACACTCCCACTTTCCTAGAAGGTCATCTGCTTGCGTCAGAGCTGCGTGGAGCCACTGTAACTCCGGAGCTAACTCCTCTGTCACCCTCTTCCCCAGCAGCTGATCTGCGTGCTTGCATTTGGGGCTCTGGGGAGAGGGGCTGGACTGATGCAAAAAAAAAAAAAAAAAAAAAAAAAAAAGAACCCCACAGAAAACCCCAAATGCTGTAGGACTTGCCCGTGACTGTGTGTTAAAGTAGCCATGGCAGCGTGTTAGCCTGGCATCAGTATTTGCAGAAGCACTGCAGAGGACCGAGGTGGAGCCACAGGGATCTGAAGAGCACGGGCGCAGTGACGGTGAAGGATGTGCTACCTCCTCTCTCTAGCAGTGCCTGCTGTCCTACACTGCCCTGGTAATAGAAAAGCATTTGTCCCTGGCAGCTGAAGTTATTGAAGATTGATACTTATAAAAAGCCAAGCAGAAATCAAGATGCAGAAGAGCAAGAGGAAGGTGGGAGGGATCTGTTAATCCTGTTCAGTAAGCAAAAAGAGAAAGATTTGCGCTTATTCTGTTTGCAACAAGATACAGGTATTGCACAGGGCCAGCTGGGGTGGAAGTGTCCTGACTTTCCCCTTTGAAGAGCAGTTTGATGTATGCACATATGGCATCCTTGATTCAAGGTCAACCAGCGAGGGGCGGCTCATGATGGCCTCATCATTGCTTCCACCGAGGGTGAAAAGAATCTGGTGAGGGAAGAGGTGGGAGGGAGCAGAAGGCCTTGGCTGGATCAGTCTGGAGGAAGAAGCACAGAGCTCCTCCAACTCAGCTTTGCTGAGGTGAGATGATGGACCCAGGGGTTGGCACACGGCAGTTTCTCCAGAGGAGAGATGCTCAAGTACAGAGACATGGCTTATGTGCTATCTTTGTTTAAATTAGTGATTGTCTTACTCTCACGTCCTGGTTTTTCTCTGCCCAAGGGAACAGCGTCATGAAATCATCTATGGTGTCCACAATGGCATCAGCTAGCGCCTGTTCCACAGGTGTCTGACCTGCCAGACCTGTGGGAAGTGAGCATACAAAGGGAGGTTAGAGGCAGCATCAGCAGGGATTTTTGATGCCCCGAAGGTAAACTCTGTGCATGCTGCCATAAACATACGTGCTCTGCAGGGCTTTTTTGATACTAACAATGTGCATTTGACCCTTTACATCCAGATGCAATCTCATCTACTTCTGCTTTTTTTTCGCCGTCCAGCCTCATAGAGCCATCCGACGTAGTGAGTTGTTCTTTCCATCACCCGAGCCCATGGCCTGACTACTGCTTCTTTACCCTTCTCTCTGCTTTCCACCACCCCAGGATATTCAGTGAGGGTCAGCACTAATCTCTTTCTATTAATCTTTCCCCTATCCCAGCTTTCAATGCCCTTCTCCATCTTGTGGTCTTTTCATATCGCAAGACAACCTCCAAAAGTGCTTCTGTGAATGTCTGCTCTCTGTCCTGCCCCATTTTGAACCTTCTTGTGACATTCTGCTTGCTTTTGATTACTTCATGTTAATCGGACACCTTAGCCAAACTTTCTCTTATTTACAGATCTGCTTTCCTCCCTTCTTGTCCTTTGGCTTGCCTGCAGTCTTCTCAATGCTGCTACTTTTTTCCCCTCACTCTCATTCCACAGACCTGCGTTCATGCTTTCACCTCTGTGGTGAAACCAGGTTGAACCTCCAGCCTCAGCTTCTTTTTCTCTCTCTGTTATTTAAGCCTCACCTGGAAGCTCTGTGGCTCCCATATGCCTTCCCTCTGCCAAGTCATCTCCCTTATGGAAGCTTCGTGCTTTTGAAGGGAAGGGATGTGCATCTCCTTTTGGGCATCAAGTTCTGTGAGCCTTCTGTAAAGAGTTGTTAGTGATGGGCACCTAAAAATGCATTTCTTGATTTTAAAGGTTTAGCGACACATATGTGGACTTAACAGCAGAAGTAGCAAGTTTTCACTATGAATTTGAAACATTTCTTTTTCCCCTTCCATGCATGTGCTTTTTCCCGCTGTAACTGACAGCGTGACTAACACCGGAAGGAGAACAGCATGGTCTGGGTGTACTAGGATCTGCCAGAACTTTGTGGCTGTTGCAAGCCGGTGCAAAAGGCGTTGGGGGAATGCCTATGTCGGAACTCCAGACCGTAAGGAGCAGGAGCTCCAGATCAGCCTCCCGATAGGAGACAGGGAGGGAGGCAGCGTGGGTGGAAGGCAAGCTTTCTCATTGTTTTTCATTACCAGGCGGATGCTTGTCATTCTCTTCTCTTGCAAGTAGTAGATTGTATCAAGGATGGAGTAAATTAGCAGGAATACAATATGCAGACGTACTTGAAAATATGTTGTGCTAGTGCCTTGAAGAGCAAGGCTCTGCACTTCTGCCTGTTTCCTCAGTTGGAAAACCTGAGATATTTTGAAAGGCAGGTTACATCTCTTTGCTTGGAGCGTAAAAAAGTAGAATAGTTCTCTCTTCCTAGGCCCTCTCTTTAATTTGCTAACATTCAGCACACCACAAACACATCCGCCTTGGACCAGACCAGTTTTGCAGATGGTTTTGAATGACAGCTTGCTGATCTAAAGCAAGCCCTGACTATTCTCTTTGATCACTTGCATTACGCAGTCTTATGTCACTTTATCTAACCGGTCGAGGTCGAGTACTTCCATAGCATGTAAGTATTTAAAGATGCAAGTGATGTCACCATCTGATCTAATCTCCCTGCCAGCTCAGAATTGTTGCCTAAATCTGCTTCAGAGCGCTCTGTCTGCTGACTCTGATAATCTCTAATGTTTCCCAAACCTCCTCCTCCTCCTGGTTGTGTCTCTGGTTAGCCTGGCAGCTCGAAGATTAGCTCCAGGGGAAACTGCCCTGAGAGCCTTAGAGAAGCCACAGGTACACGCTTTCTGTCGTGCCAAGACAGGTGAGTAGAGTTTATCAGCTGGAGAAGTCAGCCCAAACCCCAGGTATTGTATGCGGAGGGGAAACTCAATCAGACGTGAGGGGGGATTATTTCCGAGTTTTCCTTTAGGTGTATATGCTTACAGTGCAAACACAGAGCTCAGCCATGTGACTTCAGCTCTGAACATCGTAGCATTTCACACTACAGGTTGTCACTTTCAATCTCCTTTTTGTCTGTTTTTTCACTTTCTACACGACATTCGAATGACTCTAAACCCGGTTGTACAGCAATGCTAACGGATGTGCCTTGCTCTGTTTCTTCTTTCTCATCTTGGAACCGTGGGGAACGTAGCCTGAGAACTCATCACAGTTGCCACAGCAGCCCCAACCCAGCAAGCAAAATTGGCACCAAATTACGGTACGGAAGGCTGCTGAGCACGAGCATGCCACCCCACAGTGCTCTTTAAACCATCGCCCTTCAAGTGGCGCCTCTGATAGTATCCTATACGGTACGCTGTGTTTCTGTGGCCAGCACTTGGCACTGGCAGACAAACTACAGATGCAACGAGATGTATTTTTGCTGAGCATTGAAGGTGGGTGCAGAACAGAGCAAGAAAATAGTCAAATCTGTGTTACCTGATTCTCTGGCAAGGTATCTTGCTATTGCCAGGCTCTGATGTATGGTAACTCCGTCTACTTCCAGAATGGGGATTTTGCCGAATGGGATAGCTTGGAGGAGAAAGAAAAAAACAGAAAAAACAAGGAAAAGTTAAATCATAGCCCTTAACAGTTGGGAGTCTGTAATATTTGCACTTTTACCGCTCAGAGGGTATGTGCTCTT
>NW_009259032.1:3058460-3098688 GCF_000687185.1 Egretta garzetta | reverse complement strand
AAGGTTAAGGTTATAACCAGATGGCACTGCAAGAAACCAGGTATTGCATTTCCTATTCCCTAGCCTTGTGCTGTAAAGGCTGAATGTGCTCCTACATATCCTGAATTCTTTATGCAGTGAAACTGTGGAATCTTGGTTTTTCTTTCTCTTCCTTCCTTTTTCCTCCCCAGGAGAGCGACTGCCAAGGTTAAGCAAAGTATTACTGAAGATTGTGTAGTGCAGGATCCAGCTGGGGTCTGAAGTAAGAGACTGGGTAAAGACTACACAGGTACTTTTTCATTTGCACTTGTTTTAAATTCAGAAGCAGTGACTCAAAGAAGTATCTGTATTTCAGAACTTATATTCTGACAAGGCATTTCACTTGATAGTCATCACCAAGAGGCAAATATAGCTTTCACACAGAACCTCAAATGCTAAGAATATACTCAAATTTACTTGGCTTGGCTTGCATTCAAAAATAAAAAATCAGTCAGTCATGGGGAAGAAGCCTCCAGACTTTAAATACAGGGAAGAGAAACTAAGCAGGCATCATGGATATCTGTAAGAGAATTTGAGATAAGAAATCAATCTTATTTTTCAGTTATTAATTTAGTAGCATAATGTATGTGAAAACACGGGCTGCTGTTTTGCCATGCTTTGGAGAAGCTGCTGGCGTGGTATCAAATGGGGCTGGAACCTCGGAGCAAAGCTTAAGCTGGGAAAAGACGTCACGTCTGGGGCAGTGAGAATCCGCTCGTGGGAACCTGGTGCTGTTCACTGGAGGAACTTTAAATCTCTGCATTTCAAAGGGTGCTATTTCATAAATTCCAAGTACACGATTGCAAATCCTGGTCACAGCCAAATGGTTTGTACCTGATTTTCATTTGGATTACACTTTATGTAAATAAGATGTATTGCCCATCTTAAGACTGTCTTGCAATGTAAAAGGGCAGTAGCGGAAAAGTGAGAACGTCAGCTGCTGGAAACATGCAAGGTGCTTTCAAATCCAGGAGGGCTGTCTTTATGGGACAGCTGGAATGATACCTCTATTCTGCGAGGCTTTTTAGTTCTTAATGAAAAGGGGAAAAACATGCTTTCATGACCTGTTTATCAAGGAAGCTTCATGTATGATGAGCACTGCCATGTGGCTCTGGCGTTTAGCGTGCAGTATATGAATCACATTAGGTATGGGATCTTAGATGTCAAATCTTTATCTGCAAAACTAATTTGGCAGCTGCACAAGGCATCCAGGACTCTTCTGTGCATTTTTTTTTCCTGCACCTGAACACAGTACTCACGATGGCTTTTTTTTTTTCCCCTTAGGTTCAGCACACTGTGAAGATGGTGTATAAATTTTGATGCTGATGACTAGCAGAAGCAAGAGAGCTCGAAGAGTATCAGCTGCTGTATCCCAGGGAGAAAGCGTGCACTGCTAGTTGTCATCAAAACAGTAATAGACTTGTTGCACAGAAGACTTAATATGTTTATCATCTAGAGAACAGCAAGGTCCTGGCAAGTCCATGTATTGCTTCACTGAGAATCCAGAGAGAAAAAGATGCATTCCCGAATGCTAAACAGAAAAGCTCTTTAGTTGTGAAAATGAGAAGAGCCTTGGTTCTGTGCTGTGGATTAACGGTGCAAAGTGCCCTGGGCATCGCTGCCACCAAAGCCACACAGCTGTGAAGTAACCCTTGCCTATTATGCAGGATACCAGGGCACCTTCCAAGCAAGCACGAGCAGAGGGGGCGAGAGCGTGCGTGGCTGCTGGACACCCCGGCATGGTCAGCCTACAGCCGTCTCCAGATCCCCCCAGACCACACAAGGCTGTACACCAACGCCTGACAACAGGTAACAGCAAAAGTGCAACTGGCTCAGGAGCAATAACCGCCACTCCCGAAGGAGTTAACTGGCCTTTTTCAGAGGCCCCAGTAGGAGGGCCACTGGGCTGATGTGTTTTTGGCTAGGTCAACGTGACTAAGCCAACCTCTGTAGCAATAACTGTCAAAACACCATGATCACTGCTCAGGTTGGGAAACTACCATTGCTTCATCTAGAAAGCGAACAGGCCATTTTCCACTGTGTTTACATGCAGGGGAAAGTCTAAAAGCCACAGCTTTGACTGGTGCTTCACTTTGTGCGTCACTACAAGGAAAATGAAAGCCTGTTTGTTTGTACAGATGAATTATTTTTTTAAGAAACCCTTGATTACAGGAAAAGGAGGGAGGCATCTTTCTGATGGTTGAGGAACATGGATTAAGGTGGGCGGCAGGGTGGTAGTAGTGTCTCATGTTCTGTTTCTCAGGAATCTGGCTAATTCTGGTTTTACTTTTTTTTTTGTTGTTTTTTCACCTAGCAGTCCAGACCATTCAAGGGAATTGCCATTCATTCATTGAAAATGTGAGTAATGCCTACAACGTGCTTCCTCCTCAGTGCTGAGCTATTTTCATTAAGAGCTGGTAATCCTTTCCTGGAAAAGAAACTGATTTTGCAATTAAAAATATACAAATCCAGCTTTGTTTTGTGTGCAATAGAAATATTTATACACTTGCATGATTCATAATGCAAGTATAAAATTCATAAATGAGGGCAGATTTTACTGCACATTGTCCTGCGAGCCTTCAGTGTCCAAAAGACATTGCGCTTTGATTTACAGTGAGGCTTAGAGGTTTCTTGTTAAGAGGCAGCATGTCTCTTGTCAGCATTGCTAAGCAGTGGATTAGTTAAAGCATAACAGGTGGGAAATGGGAGATGTTCCTTCTTTTCTTGTGTGTTCAAAATGCCATTTGATTTTTTTTTTCTTATAAAGAACGGGAAAAAATTGTGATTTGAATATAAATATTTTTCTTGCTGATAGAGTGTGCATATATATGACAACACACTGACTTTTGTTGAGTATTGAGTTAATAAGCTGTAAATGAGTGCAATTCTGAGAGGTTTGAAGAAAGTGCACTTGTACTGGGCAGATCATTGTAAAAATCTGTCATTTCTTCTCAGGTGCTGGGCATGCTCTTCCTGCACACCAGAAAGTATGGCAGATATCCAGGCTGCTTTATAGCTGAAGAAAATAGCAGAGAACAGTCAAGGGGCAGAAAATATTTATAGTGCATCTCCCTCATATTGAAGGAGGAGGTATAATGATTTATAAAGTTGCATTTTCAGTCTGGAAAAGTTTAGGGAAAAAAAAAACCTCTTTGCCTTTGAAACATTATTATCCAATATTCATGTAACAAGACCAGTTTTTAGTAACCTGCAGTAAAGTATTTTTTTGCTCTTGTAACTTAAGAGAATGATTTCCTATAATTCATAGCAAAACCAGGAGATTGGCTGTATATATAAAGTTTGGCTGTTGTAGGCAGGAACATGTTCCTTGTGAAAACTGGAGGCTTCTTTTTCCAAGTGGAGAAGAGGGGGGTGGATTTGCGTCTTGCAGTTCATCCCAAGGAAGGATGCAAAGAGCCTTTACGCTGGATGGGTGCAGTTTGATTGCTGGAGGCAAGGTCAGAGTTTGACAAATGACCTCGATGTGGCCTCTAGACACCTTGCCCATAGCTCATTTTTTTTGAAGCACAGCAGAAGACACAGCCAGGCCATCTACTCAAGGGCTCCAAACTACAGCAGAAAACCAGCTATCTGTACGTGAATTTAAGCAGAGTTACCCTTAGACGCATGGGTATGGGCTCCTATGGCTTGCTTTGAGCCTCCTGTGGTGCTTTTGGCCCCAGCTCTGCCCAATGACAACACATGTTCAAGGAGCCCCTGGGGATGTCCGAATGTGCCATGTGTATAAGCGTTGTGTTAAAACTGCTAAATTTTACACATTTTTGGTGAAAGGCATGGTTCGCGCAACTCCAGGTGAACAAAGCATGTAGGGAAGTTTCTGCCAGGCTCCTACATTAGATGAGCAAGTGAAAGAGGAGGCACGTGAAGCTGGAGGGATCTAATCTGGGTAGGATGAGGGTTGTGGGGGCAAACCATGAAAGAGCATGCGTTGGAGAGCACTCGTGAAGGAAGTCAAGCCAAAGCAGTGCAGGCTGGAAGGACGTGTGTGTCACTTTGCTAGTTTTTCTTTAACCTTGAGGATTAAGGGGCTGCTTCGTACTTACGTCAGTTTATACCCTTGTGTATCCATATGGATGTCCTTTCCATGTTTTTCAAAACAATGTTGTCTTGTGAAGTTTCCGATTCCCACATGAGCAAATACATTTTAAGAAGGAAAACCAGAAAAATCTGTTGCCGTCATTGTACAAACAGTGTCATTTCTCAGGCATGCACAAAATATATGACCTTTCCCTTTTAGTTTCTGCTTCCTTTGTTGCTTGTCTGAAGTAGAAGATGCTATGAATGCTTGTGCTGATTTCCAGGTTTAGATTGAAAACTCGCTGAAAAGAGGAACAGGGTTCTTAAAAAGCATGCTGTTTAGATAACTAAACCTGTAATTGTCTTTAAAATGAACTTTCATCACCAAATTCTTGCTTTTCTTGTTATCTTCATTATGCATTGTTTTTAGCATTGCATGCTGGAATGAAATCTGCACAGACTTTACACTCCCCACGAAGAAAACCTTGAGAGCGGGTGAGTGCAAGTAGTCAGACTGGTCTGCAGTCTCTCTTCTCATTTTAGGAAGGGCTCACTGAAGTATCTGTGCAATGCTTAGGAGTTGGATGAATTCCTTATACATACTTTAATTTTGCTTGGCTTTTGTGACTAGAACTGTGATGTTTATATTATCTCTGCTGGATACTAAGCAGGAGAGATGAGGCCTGATGTGTGTTATAAGCAAGGACTTCTGTATAAATTGTCTTCATCCCATGGAGTCCCTAAGGGCTGTGATAACTATTCCCATCCTGGCATGCCTATAAGTTCTCACTAGTGTCCAGGCCTTACCTTTGACCATGAGCTCCTTGCTTATCCTCCTGGGCACGACCCAGTGGATGGTGCTCATGTGGGCCTGTTTTTTTGTCAAGGACAGGAAGGGGAAACACAACACAGAGCTGAGCACAGTTTTTTCTGAGCCTGGCAGCTAGGCTGGCTGGCTGCTGGTGTGGAGAAACCAGAGCTTAGTGCTGTGCTTGCTTCTCACCGCTGCTCTCCCCCAGCCAGTGAGGAGCCCCTACGCAGATACAGTTAATTTTCTCCTTCCCTTAGTGCTTTCTTCCTTTTCCACTCAACTTTGTCATTACTCTTCTTCTCCTCATCTTGCTTCTTTCTCCCCACTTTTCATAGAATCATAGAATGTTTTGGGTTGGAAGGGACCTTTAGAGGTCATCTAGCCCAACCCCCCTGCAGTGAGCAGGGACACCTTTAAACAGATCAGGTTGCTCAGAGCCCCATCCAACCTGGCCTTGAATGTTTCCAGGGATGGAGCCTCCACTACCTCCCTGGGCAACCCGTTCCAGTGTTTCAGCACCCTTTTATCCTGACTCGCCTCAGCTTTGCTCCCAGATGTGAGTTCAGGTTCCCCTATTTCCCCCAAGGTGACCTGCTCTTCCCCACGCTTCATCCTCCCTGTATTGAAATTGTCCATGGCCTTGATGCTAAGCAGCCTGCATTTAAGCATTTCATTGTTCCTCAAAACCTGAATAATTAAGGGATTTGCAATCAAGCAGCTGAGATTGATGCCATAGTAAGGCAGCTAGATTGGTCAAAGATGGGGGAAAATAAATGTCTCAGCCCTGCTTCTTACTACAATATCTCTGTCAAAATAAGGGATGATCGGGATGGTGCTCTGATCCAACCTCAGCCCAGCTTTAGTACTGTAGCTATGGCAACTCATATTCTCCTTGGAAGTGATTACTAAGCCCTACTTTTTACCCCAGGATAGCTATTTACACATCTTAGCTAGAGCTACATGACAGCAAGTCAGTCGGAAAACAGGACAACTGCTCCCTTGAGGAATTCTTGTTTGCTCTCAGGTGCCTCTCAAGATTAATCTATTGTCTTGGAAGTATTTTCAGTGCAATAATTAGCCTGTCAAGTTTCCTGAGGACCTTTCAAGCACTGTTGCACCCCTCCTAAAGAGTTTATGGGGCGTTTACAGCTGTCAGTGCAATGAAAGCATCCTTGCTATGACGATAAAGTCTGTGTAATTGCCATTGCTTCGAATTCCCTGAATAAGCCTACTATCTCAAGGGGATGGTAACGTTGTGCAGCGTTACAGTGGATTTTCTGCTGTATCATGACTTACGTCAGTGCAATGATGCTTTTTCTGAGGAGCCATTTATGTGGCACAGCAGATTTCGAATTAGTCTATTATTTGATAGTGTGATAGATCTGGAATTGAGTATGGTTTAAATGATGGCATGGTCAAGTTAAAGCCTGTTCAAAAGGAAATGTAAAATGTGAGTTTGTTTACTTACTTTAAAAATTATTGACATATAGAGTGAAGGGTCGTGTAAAGCTGCTACTCAATACTCAACTGTTTTTTTTTAAATTCTGTGCTAAAGCTGTCAATGCTAATACTTATAAACAAGCTTAAGCAAGCTAGTATGCATTATAAACTGTTATAAACTACAATCCTTGCCTGAAATCAGCAACTGGAAAATCTACCAAAAATGATCTGATTAGTGACCAAAGGGTAAAAAAAAAATTGAGATACAGAAATTTAAATTTCAGAGTGTATAAAGCAAATGACACAGGTTTTTATGTTACAATATGCCTCCCTCTCGCACAAAAAAAAGCGCACCACTTAGGCGTAAACAAAATCAAGTGAGGTAGTTTTTCTAGGAGCGAGGATTTACTTATTTGCCTGAAGGACCATTAAGGCTACAGCTTACTGGGGGAAGTCACGTGAAAAATGCCAAACCAAACAACAAACCCCATCACACTCTTCAGTCCAAGTCAAAATTAAACTTCCAGCAGCTGCAAGTCTGATTTCTAAATGGCCTTTCTGCACATTAATCTTAATGCACCCATTTTTTGTTTTTCCATCAATTTTACAGGAGTACTAAGAAATAAGCCTTTTCTTCAGATTAATGACAGTATTTTCTAGGTTATGATGATTTGGCTGGGAGGTTGGTATTTGCTGAAAAACCTTACTTCAGTTTTGTGAAAACTGAGGAAGCAAACCTATCCTCTGTGCAGAGACCTGGCTCCTTATGTTCTTAGACAGACTTGGATTCTTTGATTTGTTCCCTTCGTAGCTCAAGAAACGTGAAATGCTCTCCTTGTCCAAACTTCTTCCCTAAGTACTTTCTTTCTTTATCTTACATATTCATACCTGAAGTTTTTAAAAAAGGGGGACACTACGTTGTGCTTGCAGACTCTGCAGTCAAAACTGGTTTCAGATCTTTCATAGGCAAGTTGATATATGCAAGCATGGTGTATGCAATTGTGCAGAGCAATTTTTGCTGGTATTCCTTAATCTCACTTCAGTATATAATTATGTAATTAGTTCAATTACTTGGACCAATTTTGATGATTTTTGAGGGTTGTAAAATAAGCAATGTACCAAATTGCTATTACATTAACTGCTGTTACATCAAATGCAGCTGTAATTCCCCCTATCATCGCTAAATGCTTACCACCCTTTGGTTTTCACCAGGATGAGACTGGCTGAAATCTGCTACTTTGTTTCTTCTTGTTGAAGTAGACCCAGGCCAGGCCAAATGGGGGGAAAAAAATAATCCTGGGCTTCCTAAGGAAGATCTGAATGCAGAATATGAATGACAGTAGTGTAGAAGATCTCTCGGCAGAGTGAGCTATGCCTTCGTATGGGCAATGGGTTGGATGGATCCCCTCATTTCATATTTACTGTTGAACACAGCAGTAATTGAACTTTTTTGGCAAGGTTCCTGTCACCTGCTTTCCTGAGGACCAGTACTTTTCGCTCTTCAATCCCTGCCTCCATGGAGGGCGCTGAGGCACTTTTGGAAAATTCAAGATGGTAGAGAATGCAAGTGGTTT
Organism: Egretta garzetta; assembly: GCF_000687185.1. Taxonomy (NCBI): domain Eukaryota; kingdom Metazoa; phylum Chordata; class Aves; order Pelecaniformes; family Ardeidae; genus Egretta; species Egretta garzetta. Next base: position 3,090,807 of record NW_009259032.1, on the reverse strand, counting down.
GTTTTCCTTACGGCGATGGTGCATCTCTGCTGTACGCAATACTGTTGTAGTGTTAAGACAGACAAAGCCTACACGACCTAGTCCCTAGCTAGGAGGTGACCATTTCTTGTGTTGAGTCATGGCCTGCAAAGTTAGCATTTAGGTACCTTGGGGCAGACTGGGGCAGTGGCTGCTGGTCTTGTACAGGATAAGGCTGTTTACTGCAAAGCCCTGTTGCTACCTTTCGTTCAGAGTTTTGCTGAATGATTTGCCTGTGGGAGATTACTTTGTCTGGAAATACCATGAGTAACGATTGCTTCACAAAGGAGAAGGAGGAGGAGGTAGTCATCAGTTAGCTGATCTCCAGGCAATTTCCTTAGCAGCGTTACATTGTTATGCATACAAACAAGATACCTTTACTCTCGTTTTAGTTGATGAGCCTCATAACTTGCATATTGTCTGCAATCTAGATGCCACTGGTTGCAAATGCCACCATTACATTGGTGCTTGAGCTAGGATTCAGGGAGCCTTCCAGAAGCAAAACTTTAGCATCCTGGTATGAGGTGTACTAGCACTTTCAGACATGCATTCTTTGTAGGTGCACATTTTCCCTGTCAATTAGCACGATGCATTCCAGTTCCCATCCACTGACTGGCTGACTGCGTGCCTACAGAAGCCTGAAATTCAAAGAACTCCTAGGCCAGCATAAATTTTGCACAGCTGATTACACAAATCTGGGAGCAACAGCTCCCACATTTTTACTAAACTTCTTATCTGCTTTGGAATTTTGTCTCGGGATCACTCATAGTAGAGACTGCTATGAAAAGCCATTATGCAGAGAAAATGAAAAATCTTAATTAACCCTTGGTAAACCTGCTAACAAACTTTTCACATCACAGAAAGAGAAACAAAGTCAGCCAAAGGTTAAAGGGCTTAACCAACATTCCTTAATGCAACAGATACAGCTACAAACTGTATGGCTTAGAATTTCTAGGGTGCCTTTGCTCACAGTGTTTTGGCGGTTATGGTGTTGCAGCTGGGCATACACTGTAGTGAATAAGTACTGTACATACAAATCTTCCCTGGGAGGTTCATGACGTGAGCACTGAAGAAAAGCATAGGAAGAATTTTCCTGCATTATTTCTTGGACTGGCTTGGACGTTGGGGACATCATCAATATTCAGAGAGAGATGCAACGCCTTTACCTTGCCTGATAATCTGCTGTTAGAACACCTTGTCCTAGAATACGAATGTCTCTGTAGTCTTTAAGTCACTACTTCTGCTTTTTCTTTTTAATTTGTCTTACTGCAAAATCAGTATGCAAACATCTACATAGAATTATACTTTGTTAATATTCTCTGAACTTTGTTTCAGGACATAAGTGGGTATGTGTACGTGTGAATATGTGCATAGTTAAGCATGAAAAAGGCCTATGCAGAGCTTTCCTCAGTTCATCTGAATTCTCAATCTCTCCTTTAGTTTCTACCCTGCTTCCCTGAGAACTGCAGTGGGAGAGAAATAAGCTATACCACATGGTCAGCAGGCTTAAGCTCTTGCAAAGAAAAGGTTTCTGAAGTCAGTCATCCCTAAATGAAAATACCTCCGTTTCCACGGCTTCATTTACACTCTGCTCTGTGGGTTGCTAGCCAGTGTTTTCTAGATCTGATCACCACAGGTGGCTTCAGCTGCCATGTGGAGAGCAGAAGTGCTTTTGAGTATTTGTCATTCAAGTCACTGCAAATGTTACAGGAAAGACCAAATTTAGCTTCACCCTACAAGAATTTGGTAGCCCACTGGCTGGGCTTATTAAAAGGTAAGAAAGCCTATGAAGAAACATTGCTTAGTTAATAGAAAGCACCTTGTGCATTAGTTGTCTGTCTGGACAAAAAAATTCATATAGGCTTAATTAAAGCCAGGAATTAAACGTATTTCTGCTCATGAAACATATAGGTACCTCTTCAATTGCTTCGTTGTTTGACAGCATTTCTAGCGGAGCTTTGGATGTAAGATCCCATGCTACTTACTTGGTTTGATTTTGGGCCAGTCTGCTGCTTCTATCCTGTGGTCTTCATACTTCTTGCCCGAATAGGCAAACAGGTAGCGGCTGATTTCTGCTCGTCCTCGCAGATTGAAGTATGTCAGCTTGTACTGTGGCATGCTGGATCCCTGAGGGGAAAGGCACCATGTTGCTTTAGGGATGAGTAACTCAACTCCTTTTTACAAAAGCACACCAGATGCTTGTTTTTGAAAGACATGCTCATACAATGCAAAGGACATATTACACTAAGCCATGTCGTGTTGCACTTTGCAATCATTGCGTTAGTGACACCTTTTTGTTCTGCATTTGTCAGCCACAATATTCGGATGTGGACGATTACAGTTAAAGCTGCAGTTCCTCCTTGTGTATCACCAGAAAGACGGCTTGTTTTTTTCAGATAAATTAAGAACTTTCAAGTTTCATTTATTTTTCTTGTGACTCCAAACTCAGGCCATTTATATAAAGTGTTTTTCAGAGTGCCAATGTAAAAATCGTATACTGTAACAGAAGATGGTTGCTGTCTTGAGCAGCAATTTTGTTCAAGCTTGCCCTCATTAACTATTACCCTAGTTGTGTAGGCAATCGACTCAAGTTATTTTAGAAGGAAAATTTGCTATGGAAACCAGTCTACACTGTTGTTTGGAGAAAATCGTCATCACATTCTCAGTTTTTTTGTACAGAAGCCAAAAGAAAACTTGAAATGACTTTGTTAGGTTTTCATGTGATTCCCCCCTCCCCCTTCAGCTCTAGTTAGGAATCATGTACCAGGAAGGCTCCATTTGTTTGGCTGTGTAACAGGCAACAAAAGAAAATACTCACGAGTTTGTACAAGAAGGATGGTGCAGGAAAGGTGAAGAGCTAAGGTAACTTTAAACCAAAAGTAAGCTTTTAAACTCTGCACACGTAGCACCTCAATAAGAGAGATCTGTGAGCTCAGCTGAGATTTAAATGTACTGGTTAAAGGAAACTAAAACAACAGTCCATGTCCTCCCCCAAAGCAAAACTGTCTCATTTTGGCCTTAAAGTAGACCTTGCACGTCATTTACCACTCTTTTATATCCATCAGATTCAGAGTGTTAGTAACAAAGCATGCAACACAGATCATCTGCACTGGGAAAGAAAGGGAATTTTTTTTTTTTTTTTTTTTTTTTTTTTTTTTTTGAAGTGCTACTACCTAACTTTGTAATAGAAACAACCCCCTATTTAGTCACCTCGCCTTTGAAAATGTGCTTGAGGGCAGATGTATCACCAGCTTTCACTTTAGAGGCTCTTTGTTCAGAAACTGGGAAAGCTTGCACTGAACTCATGCTGAAAAGAGCAAACTGCCTTTGCCACTTTCTCCTCAAAAGTCGAAACATCTACTTTCCTTCCTCAGAGTAGCAAAGGCAAAATAAAAAAAGATCACAGCAAATGAGCACACTGGAGGCTGCTGAATTTATCTTGGAAGCTACCTATTCCCCTACAGCATACAGCAGGGTCAGGGGAGATTATTAGTAAGTGGAGATTTGTCACAGCTGATGGCCCAGCAGAGAAGCAGAGTTACCAATGGAGATATCTACAGGTGCTTCAAAACAAAAGACACCACTACAATTATTTTTTAAGTCAAGCAAGTGTGTCCCTTTGCACTGTATGCAAGAGGGAAGCTGCAGGAAAAATGAGTTACATTAGGATGTGATTAGTGTTAATTACCAAAAAATACGTTTGCCTGCTGATTGGCAAATGCTGCTCACAGATTACAGGTGTAACTCTCTCTCTAGGAGAGAAATTTTGAGATTTCCAAATTTTTCAAGAATGCTTTAGGTAAATGGCAAAACTTTGCCACTCTAGTTTCAAATTTTGTGTCCAGATTTATTACTTATTATGCTTTACTGTGCTTATATAATACTACTATATATTATTATACTTTATTATTTATTTATGCAGGTTGAATTTGGATTATAGAGAGGATGAGACTGTGGCTTTTCTTTTTCCCATTTGTCCCTGCTTCTGATTTTGTATGGTCATTTGAGAGCGAGGAATGGTGTTTTTAAAAGAACATGTGATATCTGAGGTTCAAATCAGACATGATTTGGGAGTAAAAGGGGAAAAACCACCTGGCTTGATTCTTACTTTCCAGCTTGTTTTAGAGGCAAGCGAATACTCCTGATTTCAGTCTGTGTTTGGAGAGGACATGACCTCTAACATGCGAAACCCACAGTGTCTGTTCCCCCTACTTTAGGGGTGTCTGCAGAGCTTTTTTCATAATCAGCAATAGAAGTTCCAGTGTCCTGGACTTCATTCACTGCTCACATGTGGCTCCGATGTCTCAGCTACCTCTAGCCCCCTAGTCCTGTGCTAGCAGAAAGTTGTCGACAGCTGGAAGGCATTTAAAAGCAGAAGGAAAGAAGGTTTGAAGGTGGAGTTCATGAGGAAGGCAGTAGAAAGCTGGATACAGAACGGGCTGGAGATGAGTGAAGTGTCACATTCCTGGTGGCAAGTATCTTGAAAGAGACCAATTCTTGCTGTGGGAGAGCTTTATATACAAAGACATGTATAATCAGGAGTAGCGAGATGATGTAAAGAAAAGGGAATTTTGGCCGAAGATCAGGAAGTCTTTCTGGCTGTTGCAGTAGACTGCGGAATATTTTGGTCTGTCAAGGAAGCGGTGGAAACGATTGTTTGAAAGGTCCAAAACAAAGCCAAACAAATTTCTAACGAATACACCGTAAGGAGTAATCAAATACTTGCAGCGCTGCAAGGAGTTTACCAAAAATACTTGACATTCTAAAGGCCTCTATAGCTTTATTGTAAGCATGTTTTTGTAAATGTTTGTAGGTTTTATTTTTTATTTGTATTCATTGTGAAATGTCAGGAGTAGTGCTTCCTAAACAATTACAGATATGTTTCTAAATGAAAGAAATGGTTGTGTTCGGAATAGCTTTTTGCCAAATATACAAAGTAAGTTGTTGGTTTTTTCCTTAATCTCCTTTACCTCATTTTCCCAGTGTGTTTTGTAAAAGTACTCATCATAAGAAACAAACCAAAGCGATTTAAAAAATGTCCAACACTATTAAATGATTGAAAAATATCACTTCTAGGGGAAAAAGGTCTATTTTGGGTCTTTGGGTTTGTGCTTTTGTCTTGGGGGGGGTTGGGGGGAGTGGGGAGGGAGGCAGGGGAACCTTTAAAACTACTTAAAATTATTTCTCTTTTTCTAGGTTTAGCCATGGCTTAAAAATGCTGGAAGATTGTACCTACCTCTACACCTTCCCTGCCTGACATCAATAGCACCTGCAGAAACCTTGACCCCAGTTTTACTGCATCCAACTTTCAAAGCAGCGAACTCAGCTGGTCTAAATTTACTGTTAAATTAGCTGTAACGCTTTGAAGTTGTTGACCTGCTTAGCTGATTTCCTAGCTTTCCTCTGTGGCTTTCTTAAAGCCAGCTTAACTGGCTTTAACATACCTTTAAACAGAAGATTAGTGGATCTTGTGATTAAATTCAACCTTTGGAGCCACACAGTGACAAAATCAAACAAAATCTGAGAGAAGGTTGAATGTGTAGGAGGTGGCATCCTCCACGTTGCTCATGAGTCAAAATTCAGGTTGAAATTACAAGTGTCTCAGACATCTTAGATTTCAAATAATTTAAGACTGCTCACGTCTTTGTGGAGATACCGTACTACCTGATGAATTTGGGATGATTTTGTTCCAGTTGAAGCAGGGCCAAGCAATTAAATTGAAAACTTCAGGCAAGATTAGAGAGAAAAACCAGAGCCCAGGAAGGAATCTGCATCATCCTCTGAGAACTAAAATGCTGAATTTCAGATAGCGCTAGTACAGGAGGAGAGAAAAAGCACTGGCAGACTGGAAACTGTATGAAGGTACCAGGAGGGTACCGAAAAGCAGACAGTCCTGGTGTCTGCAAGGTATGCAGTACCTTTGCTTTTACTGGATGGCAGCGTATGTGTCCCTGCTCTGTTTTAAAGGGTAAATCCCAAGCGCACCGCCTGCATTTTGCTTGCCCCAGATGAGTTTTGGGTGTGTGCCCAGTGCAACCCAGAGCAGGCTGCCTCTGCCAGTCCTGCATGGCCAACCTGAGCCCTTGTCCCGTGAAAGCAAACACCAAAACTCTGCTGGGCTTTGTAGAGGAACAGTGTTTCATCTCTGTTTTGGAAAATCCAGCCCACAAAGTAATACAAGAAAATATTCTTCAGGCTAATAACAGACACCAAAACCTGGATGCAGGTATGTATGTGAATTCAGAAAAAACAAACAAACAAACAAACAAAACCAACAAAAAAAACCAAAACAAAAGGCAGCACTTTGTCTCATTTTCTTGGATAAGGTTATGAATACTTGAGGCGACAGGCAGCCCAGAGCTTTTCCCTGACCTGGGAGCAGAGAGGGAAGAAACCAGCTAAGCTGAGCTTACTCGTTCACATCCATCCAAAGTCTGACAAAGAACCTCGTGGTGCAAAGTCCCCTTTAATTGTACTTTGCACTGTGAGAAATTAAGGGTTTTCCTGCCTTAAGGTTTCATCATTGTTAGAGGATTTAAAAACCCCAACTGTTCCCTCCAGCAAGCAAGACCGGTAGGGTTGGGTTAAGGTTTATCTGGGTATTTCTAAAAATCTGGGACTCGAACTGTCTGTCTGGAAGAGGCAAAGCATTGCACTGTATGTGTTATTATTTAACACGAGGGTTCTTCATTAATTTAGGAGTCACTTACGGAAAGCAGCACTGCTAGCACCTGACCCAGTGCTGCCCCGGCCATGGCCCTGCCAAAAAGGGGAAGCTGGAGGTCTCGGCTGCCTGGTGTCATCATCCTCGCTTGAATTGCAACCAGACCAAGACTTGGTCCTTGGGGAAGCTCTGTTTCATTTCCCTGTGCAAATATAACTGAGGGCTGCCTCTGTGAACCCAGGGCCTCTCATCGGCCACCAGGAGAGCGGGCTGGACCTCAGGATCTCCCGGAGGAAAGCCAGTGCCCACTGAAGGGCATGAGAAGGGACGGTGCTGCCATGTCTGAAGAGGAAGGTGAAAAAGTCCCTCCAAGGACTAGTTGAGTGAAGGTTCTGTTAATGGATACGTCTGTTTATTTTATTATCAGATTAAGCTGTTACATCCGTTTGGAGTGTTTGGGTTGCTGGAGCTGATCTTATACGTTCCATTTTCAGGATTTTGTGAGGCGAAAGTATAACAACAAATCAGCTTCCACTCACGTAAACCTACAGGTATCTTTCTGCCAAGAAGCATCCTGCTTTATGAAGTGTGAAACAGAGTTCGTGCCCTCTCTGAGCGACAGCCTAGCCGAGGCTGAAAAGCTTGGTGGACGTCTTTCTTTCTTTTTGTTCTTAGTACTACTTCTTTTAAAGCAGTTGCTTTCTCTTTACAAGGTGTTTCTTTAAAGTTGGCCTGGAAATTAGATGGGTAGGTTTGAAATAGATGCATACCCAGCAGCCTGATTTGGGTACCTTACTGGGGTGGAGGTGACACTGCAATTTCAGCCACCTCATGTATTTCTGTGATGTCCTAGAGGTACTGTGCCACGTTTACAGCTTGAAGTTCTTATCACCAGTATCAGGTGAACATTTTCCATTTATGGTAACACTGGGATTTCAGAGGGAAAACTATTCCTTCTCTTCCACTACTGGGCCAGTCACTGGGCCCAGTAGTGCTAATGTCGATTAGGAGACTCGGTTTAGAAAGGGAAAGGAGAGATGAGCTGGCTGGGTTTACATTTTTGGTTTTGTTTTTTTTTTTTTTCTTTGTATATACAGACAAAAGAGTCTTTACACATTAAAGAAGAGTTTTTCCTTAGGCTATTATCTCAAGAGTGACCTATCCAAATACAAATTTTTGGTTCTAATCCTTACGGGTTGGGGAGAGTTGTGCTACTTTATGGAGTACAAAGAAAAATTTTTAATGAGGAAAGAGACTTACTCTGCTTTATTTCACCTGAGAAACATTAGGAATACCAGTTTTGCCTGTTTTGCTTATTGTCCTTCTCAGATACATTAATTCTCCATCCCTGTAATTGGAGAGCCGAGTATTAAAGCAGCTTTCTCCTTCCTCAATTTTAAAAAAGGTTTCCCTGTCCAAGTGAGTCTTCCTGCCTTCATTTTTTAAGTTTTCAGTTTTCAGAGGAAGGAACTGGAGACACAAGACTTAAATAGCTATTGTAGAAGGCAAGTAAAGAAAAGCTCCCACAGCTATAACTTTATAAAATCCAAGGTAGGAAAGATAGAAAATGTCTGTGTCCAGCATTTCTTCCTTTTTATTTAACCAACCTAACACAACGGTCAGGAGGGTTTGGGGAAAGGCATGCTTGCTTACCTTCTCCTGCTTGAGCAATGCCAACAGGGCAGGAGCCAGCTGGAAAGCAGCCTTGCCCGTGGTGAGCTCTCCTTCTGCTTGCTGATCAGATCGGTTGCTGCAGGAATGCTTTCCCTCGGATGAAAAATTGTTATCTCTAAAGACTCTTGTGTTTATATTTTATGTCTACATACAGAGCTGAAATTGCAGACAGAAATAGCGATGTATTGGCCCTTTTTGGAGAGAAAAGGGTTTGATGGTGAGAAATCTGTGCCAGCAAGAACCAGCCACGGGGTGGCTGCTGGTCCCCTTCTGACTCCTTGCTTGTGAGGAAGGTTGGCAGCTGCTTGCCAAAGGCACTGGCTTAATCCAAGCTGTTTATCCGGATGTAAGTGACACTAAGACAATAACTTTTGCCTTTCCCTGGAAAAATCTGAGGGTCACGGTAGGTACCTTATGTGATGTACTCCCTGAACGGGAAAGCTAATGGCTTTGGGATTGTCATTAGGAAACAAAGACTTAAAGAATGGGTTCTTTTTTCTGCTAAGAGGTGTTTTTATTAATTCTTTTTTAATGAAGAAAATAAGAAAATTTCCACCCCCCTTTTGAAGGAGAAGGATTGGAGAATATGGGCAGATTAATGGAAGACTGTAAATCTTCCAGTGGAAGATTTCCACAGCAGTCTGTGTTTTGACAGAGAATAAAATGAAAGCATTAAGTAATTCTGTGTAATTCCTGTCAGCTCTCAGTCTGTATAAACTCTCTTCCGAAAAGCGATGGTCTCTTTTCCTGCTCCACCCCAGTTATAGAAAAATAAACATTTTCATTTGATCCCTTATTTTTCTATGCCAGATAGCAATCTGGACCTTGGAGAGAAAAGAGAAAAAATCTGCTCACTCTTTTTGTGTTTAATACACAAAACAGCTGAAGTAAATGTTTATGCAATTTGATGTAGGGTTGAGTTTTGAAATAGCAACTCCCAAATGTAATGGTTGTGGCCTGACACTTCTTAGCATGATTTTCAAGATTAGATAAATGCATGGCTTAAAGCAATTTTTTTTTTTTTTTTGAGTGGGATTTTGCATGTCGTGGCCCCCATGAGGGAGGCCTAGGAGAAAAAAAAAAATTGCAATGTGTTTGTCAGTTGGGTTTGCTTTTTTTTTTTTTTTTTTTTTTTTTTGAGTGGGATTTTGCATGTCTTTACCCTGTATGCTGGTTATTTGCAACCTGTGGTGGAAATTAGCCTCCTAACATCAGAAGAGTTTTTAAGGCATTGCTGTGAGTAAAGCTCTGCTGTGCGAGCGAGGGCTTCTGAAAGCCTGATCTGTCAATGTGTGGGTTTAACAAAAGAGGCTGTAGGAGAGCTCAAAGCAGTAATCTGTCCAAAGAAGCTCCAGGCTTGGTTTGCTGATGTGGGAAACCAGAGCCCTAGAAAAATCCTTCAGGAATACAGGGAAAAAATACATCTTAGTGAAGGAGAAGAATTAGAAAAATACCTATTCTGAGAGGTTTTTTTGAAGGCGAGAGTCCAGCCTGACTGGATGGTGAATGGGTGGTCGCCGTGTAGACGGTTGTTGAAGGAGAACACCAGCGTCCACTGGGTTTCTCCAAGCTGACTTCGTAGCTGATGCTCTTCATGTGAGTGCCCCTCAGGCTGCTGCATTCAAAATGACAGGAATTCAGGTATTTGAAGTTCACCCCATTCATTTTAACTGAAGGGAATGAGGGAGCGCTCACATCTCAGCAGGTACAAGGGCGGCAGAGAGGCGGTGATGGACAGGGCTTTGCTGGGCTGTCTCAGTGGTGTGCTGCTCCTTCTGCCTTGTGTGCCGGGCTCTTTGGTTTAGGGCCTGACCACCTGTGATGACTTTGCTTTCTGTCTGATCTCAGGCTTTTGATTTGCAGCTGCTTGGCCCCAGTTTTATGTAAATAACTTTTAAGATGGCTTTGTGTGGCCTCCCAAGCTGTAATGAACTTCAAATAAATAAATGGCACACCTGAGACCGTGACATACTGCTAAATAAAATTGCAAGAGGAGAGATCTCAGGGAAGATGCAGACTAAGGAGCGGTTAGGATAATTTCTCAGGAGAGACTATTTAAGTCTCTTATTTCCTCGTCAGATATTATAAGAATTCCCTGAAGCGTTTTGTGGTAGAACAAAAGCCTAAATAATCTTAATTCTTGCCAACAGCAGTCGTTCCTGTAAAATTCATGCCTTGCATCTGCCTGTAGCCTTCAGATAAATCAGCACCCCCTCACAATATCCCTACAAAGCAAAGAGTGCAAATGCAAGTCATGTTGCTCTGTCTTAAGCGGTTTAGTCAGCTCTCCAAAGGCAGCTGCTGGTTTTGCCAGGACGATTTCGTGTCCATTTCCTGAACCTCAAGCTTGTCTGGCACAGCAATTTGTATAACAACAGTTCTTGGTCACCCAGCATCTTCCCTCACCTGTGAAAAAATTAACTTTTCTTCCTATCGCAGCCACCTGTACGTGTGTGCGTGTATGTACAGGGGGAGCACAAGCACCAGCTCCTTCCCCCTGCTAGCCTAAACTACTTTGTTCCTGAACTGTCACATGTTATGAATCCACTGTACAACTTGCCAAAAATAAACAAAATTACAGGCATGAAAGAAAAAGTATTAGGTAGGTTTGTCAGGACAATATATGTTCCATGTAGTCAGGACAGGTGAGACCAGGCAAAGTTTTATTCACTTAGCAGAGTTTTCCAGCAGCACCCACCAGCTCTCCTGCTCATGAATTCCTGGGGTCCTCTTCTTCTGCCCCAGGGTGCTTGGCACATACCACCCCACCCGGGAGGCACCAACACCCTGGGACAGGGCACAGATCTCGTGTATTTTCAGATATTTTGAAATTGTTTTCACAGACAGAGTGAGCCTGATGAGACCCAGGAAGCACTCTTCGGACATTGCCAGGCTTCTTGAGAGGACCAGCACTGGGAAGTGTGGACCTACAGCCCTGAACAACGGCTGTCCAGAAACTTGGGGGAATCACCTAGATTTGGCCATAAGCTGCCAACGTCCAAGACCCCATGGCTTATGGTCGCAAACTGCTCGGTATGTAAAACCCTAACCTATGTGTCCCCACACTTAAGAAGAAAGTAGTGTCCGAGCAGCAGTTTGCAGCTGATTTCACCTTGGCTCATGGGGACACCAAGGCAGAGTCTGGCTCTGGGGCAGTGCCCATTGCTGCAGGTTCTTTGCTCTGCCCCAGAGTACCCTGGCACATAATTCCCATTTACCTGAGGTGTACAGTTACAGAGACTGGCATCCCACAGTTGTTCTTTCCTGTTGTCAAACCCCAACTAAAGAAAGATTGCGAGACCTTTCAAACCATTCTTTCTGTATGTCTGTCTTTGTCCTCCTTCTCCCTTTGCCATCTGCTACCCAAATCCAAAGTGTAGATGTCTGACACACCTGAAAGTCCTTGTTTTCTCTCTTATCCCATTTCATGCTCATGCTTTACAGAGTCATTCCAGCAATGTTTTTAGTTGCTTCTAAAGAGGTGCAAAATTAAGCATTTCATTTTTTTCAGTTCATTGTAGTAGCTTTTTTTAATGGGAATTTTAGTAGATTGACTCCTCATAAGTGAGGTTCTTTAAAATGACAGCACTTAAAAAATGTACATGTGGGATTTGGCAGATTACTCACCCCCTCACACACACCTAGTGCTAAGTGGCAAAAGGGTGAAAAATTCACCTGTTGGAGATTTGCAGCATAGATGATAAGTCTTCAGCTGATGTGAGTAAGCATAGCTTATAGTAGCATGGGATGCCGCTTGCTAATCCAACACCCGCAATATGTCAGTGACTCGTAGGCAGCGTAATTACTTCCCAGTGAGATTTTGGACAAAGGTATTTTGAAAGTGGGTGCCGGCTTCAATTGCTTTGGCTTTCTAGCTGCTTAGCAGAAGCTTGTGTATGGCAAACAGCAACCAGAAATCGTAAGAGCCCACCCTTAAAGCAGCAGAGTGTGGTCACTGGTGACGCAGGAGCGTGCCGCATGGAAGGCGACTGGCTAACGTCCTTGTGTTTGCACAAATCCAGAACTCTAGTAATTGCTTTGTGTATATTTTCGGTTTAAAATTTGGAGAGCTTCAGCCTTATTTATGCCCAAATTGATTTGACTGTGTGTCTGGGTGTGTATGCATCTGCAGCAGGGAATAATTCACACTATGTACACATTTTTAGGGAGATGTGGATTCTATCTTGGATTAAATAAAGCAAAAGAATATACAAAAGTAAACTTACAAAAGACCTCAGTGTCTAATATTTTTTTTTTTGGCTTTACAAAAGTCACAACTTTTGTGTACAAAAGTACTGGTGTTTACAATCCGTTCTAAGGAGCATAGAAGCCCGGAAAAATACTTCATAGCTACAGCTTGGTTGCTTGGATAGTTTGAAATGAGCAGTGAATAAAAGATGGCTTTTAACCAAGGAAATGCGACTGGGAGGATTAAGCACACAGGCAAATGATGGCAGTTAGAATTTAAAGAAATTTAAAGAAATTAAAAATTTAAAGAAAAGTCCTGAACAGATATTCAGAATATAATTTTGAAGTACAAGACAAAAAACAACAGAAGAAAAAAACCCAAACCCTGTGAGTTTTGAAAATGAGAAAAATACAGCAAGTGGAAGCAGATGCAGGAGGTTTTCCTCTATAGAATAATGGTGGGAATTAGGATGAGAGTATGCTAATCCATTGGTGAATCACAAGACAGAAGTTTGAAAAATGGACAGAACAGTGCACAAAAATGACCTGGAAGGATTGGTTGGTGCTGCTTAATATTCATCTAATTCCTCTGACATTAACCTAGATTCGGTTTGGTTACAGAAGTGGATGCGTGGAAGTCAGCCTTTACATGTCATGGGATATTGCTTTGAAACGGTTTTTCATGTACTGAAAACTCCCTGCAGGATGCCAGGAGCCTACCACCCCAACGTCTGGCTCCTGTGCTGGTGAGGTTGTCTTTTCTTTGGAAGGTGGTGTCTCTCTGACAAGCATCCTGATTATCAAAGTGGCTCAGTACTGATAGCATCAGGCACTGGTGAGAAACAGGAGCTTGCTGTAACGACAGGCTGGTGATCTGCCTTTTTGCCTCCGGAAAAGCAGTCCATAATGTTTGAAGTCTGATTGTAGCAGTGCATGTGGTTGTACAGGTGCCTGAAGTACAGCAGGCAGGTCAAAGATGCCTGTGAGCAGCAAAGAAGGTGCAAAGCTGGGGTACTTGAGTTACGCTTGCAGCCGGCGTGTAGAGCTTGTGGTTAGCCCTCGCTGTGCCAGTAAGCACTAATCAGAGACTGACGCTGAATAAACCTAAGAAAACCCTAAAAATGAAATACTCTCAGCACGTGCTCTGCATGTAGCATAATTGACGAGAATAACCCCCACGCAGCTGGTGAACCAGGAGCCCTAGGGAGGGCAGAATAAGATCAGAAGAAGGAAGGGGAAAGAGAGAGGAGGCAGGCTGTGGCAGGAAGCAAAGCCGAAGCAGAACTCACTCTGGTGCAGCGATACGTGGTCCTTCCCTCAGCGCCTGGGAGTCCCTCTGAGTGCCGGCCTCGGTGGAAAAGACTCATATATGCTGTTTATTAACATGCAAACCACTCCCCGTGACAAGCATGCCATCATGACTCTCTCTCTCCCCCTCTCACACACACACAGGCAAAGCAAATGCATCGTTCTCTCAGACAGGCAACCAAGCTTTGTGACTTTTTTGGACCAGTGCAGGAAATTGGGTACTGGAGCTTGTGTTCAAGGGCAAGAAATACTTTATTATTATTTAAATGGCACTTTAATAAAAATAGATACTGGGGAGCTGAGTCAGATGATAGGTGTGGTTTTTAAAATGTAAAAAGTTTGGAACAAGCCAAGAAACAGCTGTCTTTTAGATTATTTCTAACTAATGTGAAGCCCTCCAGTATTTGCTCTAATTGTAGAACAATGCCTTAAATGGCTGCAATCTCATTAAAACACAGGATCCAGAAATAATTAAAAAAAAAAAAGTAATTTCTAGGGCTTTGTCATAAATAACAACGTAGTTTAAGACTTTTTTTTTTTGCCTTTATCAGTGAAGAAGGGGACAGAGGATTTGAGCAAAGGCTGTCCATGAGTAATGCACATTAGTTGTTAGAGCTCTGTGATGTTACTGCTTTTCATCACCCGTGGATGTTGTGCTTTTTTGTTTGTTTTTTCTTTTTCCAATTAATTTGTACCTTGACCTTAACAAAGTCCATTCGGTGTTGCTGTGCTTTGCTTTGTTTTCCTCTTTGCGTGCAACCAGAACCTAGCAGCATTGGAGAAAAGCTTTCTGGAGCTAAAGAGATAGGTCTGATGTGTACCACACAAATCTGCTTTGAAGCCTTATTCACTTTGTATAAATAAACGGTTGTGGGTGTTCTTTGCAGGTGCAGAGAGCAGCAGTAACCAAAGCGCTCTCCCCTGGGATGAGGAGGTGCCAGATCCTGGCAGATTCCACCATTAATCTGCAGGTCAACTCACTTCCATGCAATACATGTTTTCCCCTGGTGTCAACAGCTGAGATTTCAACCTCCAGCAGCCTTTACAGCTAAGAACAAGTTTAAACAAACAAGCAAACAAAAACCCAACCTACCCAATTTGTCTTCTAATTGGGACTGGTATAATCTGAGTTTTGAGCCAAATTGTCAAGGCCGATGTTAATTGTGGTACTTCCTTGCTTTTGGACTTGCCTTGACTGCAGATTCATGCTTTAACACTTCTTTTCTCCAGCATGTCAGTGGGGGTTGTGGTGTGGTTTTGAGTACATCCTAAAAAGGGACATTTAAAATGTTTTAACTTAGCCACTATTTCACCAGTTTTTAATTGCTCATTGGACATAAAACAGCCTCTATGGGTCATGACAGTTCCTTCCATTGCAGAGAAGGAGCTGAGATTTTCTTTCCCCCATTTCATTAGCAGAAAACTGAAGTGATATTTTGATATTTATGGTTCTCAAAAATTTTGCTCTTGAAGTAAATGGAAGTAATATGAAACAAATTTATTTTACAAATATTTGCAAGATTTTGAGCCACTGAGAAGTTCAATTTACTTGATGTTGGAGCAGAGAGTGAACGCAGCAGTATGTTGTAGGTTCTGGTTCTCAACCTTCTCAAGGGGGAAGCAGAAGGTATTTTCCAGGAACTGTTTTCAACAGATAACAGTTTCCTCCTACCTTGGCAGGGTTGCCAGTGATAATACGTAGTAAAGCATTAGTAAGAACATTGGTAATCTAGCTTTTGCTTTCAATGTGAGGTGGTTAATGAATTAAAACTGTACTTCCACTCCCAGAGTTCCCTTTGTTGAGTTGGTATGAAGCACAAGCACTTCTTTGCACTACAGTTATATCTCAAATGAATGATGAGTTAGTAAAAAGCCCTTTCTCCTTTTGCCTGTAGGAAATCTTTAATGCTGATCCAGGAGAAAAGCTTTCCAACCTGTGGCAGAACTGCGCTGAGGACCAACTCTTTGACTTTGTATTTTCCAAGGGGTAACTTGGTCCCTGTCCAGTGGAAGCCGTGCTTAGGCCATGTGTCACGGGCAGGTGTTATTCCCTCCCCTCTGTGCTGCTCTGGGCACCTCAGGGTCTGGCAAAGAGTGTGATTATACAAACAGTAGGATTTACAAAGGCTGCTGCTCAGGAGTACCTACTGCCCAGGTGAGTACAGCTCTTTACAGGATCAGGAGGTAGGTTTCTTCTCCTAAAGAAAAAAATAATTCTTCCTTTCTGCCAGATTCTGCTCACTGCATACGTGAACGATCAAATAAATTCCTGCACTTCCTAAAATGGGAAGTGATTTGTGCCCACAAATTTAAAATAATGATGAAGTTAGTAATGTGCTGAACTGGCTTAACCTTAGCTCCCTCTGTTGAAGATTTCTTACAGATTAAGCAAGCTTTACATTTCTGTTGCTTTCGGCCTGCAACAGCTGTTGACGGCACGAAAAATATGCTAACCACCAGTTGTACGCAGTCAAGCTGGGACTGCGTATCAGTTTGTTGCACGAGGCTCTTCGCCTGAAGTGTCTTTGACTTCTGCCCAGCTTCTGGAAGCTTTAGGACTGGGAGAACAAACCAGTCAAGATCACCATCTATTAAACGAAGCGTGTATAAAACCTGGGTGGAGAGACATCCATTCAGGTCAGACACCTTCCCCTTGGACTGTGGCAGAGGCAGGATCTGTGACGAAATATGACATACATAAGTCCATGAAAATACACAAGCCCATAAAAAATGGCATACGTGAGTCCATGGGGCCAGATGGGGTCCACCCAAGGGTACCGAGGGAGCTGGTGGAGGTGCTCACCAAGCCCGTTTCCATCACCTGTCAGCAGTCCAGGATGACTGGGGAAGTTCCACTTGACTGGAGATTGGCAAATGTGACACCTGTTTACAAGAAGGGCCAGAGGGAGGATCCAGGGAACTACAGGCCTGTCAGTCTGACCTCGGTGCCAGGGAAGGTTATGGAGCAGATCGTCTTCGGTGCCATCACACAGCATGTCTGGGACAATCAGGAGATCAGGCCCAGTCAACATGGGTTTATGAAACGCAGGTCCTTCTTGACCAACCTGATCTCCCCCTATGACAAGGTGAACCATTTAGTGGATGAGGGAAAGGCTGTGGATGTAGTGCACCTGGACTTTAGTAAAGCCTTTGACACCATTTCCCATGGCATTCTGCTTGAGAAACTGGCTGGCCATGGCCTGGACAAGCATACTCTTTGCTGGGTAAAAGCCATCTGGATGGCTGGACTCAAAGGGTGGTGGTGAATGGAGTTAAATCCAGTTGGAGGCTGGTCACAAGTAGTATTCCCCAGGACTCAGTGTTGGGGCTAGTTTTGTTTAACATTTTTATCAATGAACTGGACAAGGAGATCGAGTGCACCCTCAGTAAGTTTGCAGACACCAAGTTGTGTGGGAGTGTCAATCTGCTCGAGAGTAGGAAGGATCTACAGAGGGACCTGGACAGGCTGGATCGATGCGCTGAGGCCAAGTGTATGTGGTTCAACAAGGCCAAGTGCCAGGTCCTGTACTTGGGTCACAACAACCCTGTGCAACGCTACAGGCTTGGGGATGAGTGGCTGGAAAGCTGCTTGGCAGAGAGTGATCCGGTGGTACTGGTCGACAGCTGGCTGAGTATGAGCCAGCAGTGTGCCCAGGTGGCCAAGAGGGCCAACAGCATCCTGACTTGTATCAGGAATAGTGTGGCCAACAGGAGCAGGGAAGTGATCGTGCCCTGTACTTGGCACTAGTGAGACTGCACCTTGACTACTGTGTTCAGTTTTGGGCCCCTGAGTTCAAGAAGGACATTGAGGCACTGGAGCATGTCTGGAGAAAGGCAAGGAAGCTGAGGGAACTGGGATTGTTTAGGCTGGAGAAGAGGAGGCTGAGGGGAGACCTTATCAACCTCTACAACTGCCTGAAAGGAGGTTGCAGTGAGGTGGGTGTTGGTCTCTTCTCCCAAGTAACAAGTGATAGGATGAGGGGAAATGGCCTCAAGTTGCACCAGGGGGTGTTTAGATTGGATATTAGAAACAATTTCTTCACTGAAAGGGTTATCAGGCACTGGAATGGGCTGCCCAGGGAAGTGGTCGAGTCCCCATCCCTGGAGGTATTTAAAAGATGGGTAGCTAAGATGCTTAGAGACATGGTTTAGTGGTGGACAGGTACAGTTGGACTCAGTGATCTTAAAGGTCTTTTCCAACCAAATGATTCTATGAAATGTCCCATGACTCAGAGGGTTGCATTTTGACAATTTGACCTTTGGTCACGGACCAATATCTAGTTTTCTTGCGGTCAGCTGAGCCCCGAACAACTTTGAGAGCATGTGTCTGGTGATTGCGTGGAGTCACAAGTCAGTAAAAGGATGCTTTCTGTGCATTTTATACAGGAACGTGAAGACATTAACTAAATCACACATTTTCTTTCTTGGTCAGCACAAAGGCTGTCCTCTCCATTTGAAAGCCCTAGATAAATGCAGAGGAAGCCATGTGGATTAAAATTAAACACAAGATTTACTTCAGCAGATGTCCCTTTCAGAGCATTCACAGGCTCTTATTGGATCTGTACACTAAAGGGCAGGTCTCTTGCCCCATGATTCCTTAAAGTGTTGCGAGATCACTCTGCCTATTGACTCATGGTCAGCCCTTCCCCGCCTCTTCTTTCCCAGTCACCGCTCCACCTTCCACCCTAGTCTTAATAGTTAAGCATAAGATTTGAAACAAGACACAGCATCTCATGCTTTTGCCCATGTTTTGGTGTAAGTCTCTATGGTGAGATAGCTTGCTTACTGTGCGTGTCGGTAGAAACATCTGCAGCAGAAGCATTTCCTGACGGCTGGCTTTGGGAGCAGTAAGGGCCCAGCTCCCCCTGAGCCGAGATGGGAGTAAGTGCATGACCACACTGCAGGCTTTTCCCTGCTGGAAGGGAAATCCCAACCAGGCTTTTATGGTGAGCCAGCTTTTTCACTGTACAAGACATGACCACCTTACCGAGACAGGTAACCTGCAGTTAGTGCATCTGCTTGTGTGTCCAGGAGAATAAGTCCACTCAAGCCAGAAGGTTCACTATAAGTTTAGGTATAGCCATCGTGTTCAATTCCTTAGTGTTCAATTCCCCATCCCTGCCTTTTCATAGGAAGTGAAAAATGATACCTTTCATAAATTTTAAGCCTCTAATGAGGGGTATTAAGCCTGTATTTAGAAACCTGCAAATGCAGCAAAGGCACTTGACCTTTTATGTTTATGTGTAATAGAGCTCACCAATTTGCCTTCTCTCTTAGCAAGCAGCAAATTCAGTCAGAAAAATTCAGCTTCAGACAGACCTAATGTTTGGCAAACGCAAATTAAGTTTACGAACAGTTTTGCTCAAAGGAGTGCCATGGGGCATTGAAAATACCAGGTATTTCTTTTCAGAAAAGTTGGTGTGTTTAAAGTTTTTATTGTCTCAGATGCTGGTTTTATACTTGAGAATATGAGCAGGGTTGTAACAGCTCATTTAGTAGAAGCATTTGGAATTACTTTTTCTAGTGCATTTGCTTCAGCATTTCATGTCAGGAACGCTCAGTCCTGAGTCAGCTGGCAGACTGTTCACTTTCTTTATCTTAGCACTGCTATTTATGAGGTAAGGAAAAACCGGTTACCTTACAGAATGCATTTATCCTAAGAGCTTCTCCGGCTTAGCGGGGGAGCAATGACGCTCTCCCCAATTCACAGGGAGCTACATGCATACATGATATTTAAGCACAAATTCTTGATGAATAGCCAGGGAACCATCTATTCAGAAGATGCAATTCAGCCTAGAGACACAGAGTGGAGGTCATTGGTGTGTCAGCTGATGGCTGACCCAAACTCGTTTGTGGTCTCTGTATTGATGCTTTGATTCCCTTTACACCCTGCAGAAATTCTCTCATGAAACTGGAAAAACCACAGAGCCAAGTCAGGGCCGGTCAGCTGCTTTTCTTATTTCAATTAATGTTTTGTTATCCCTCTGTAAAAGGGAAATAAAAGTTAAGAAATAAACATCTGTGTACAAGTTGCAGCAGATAAGAGAGCTTTGTTCTTCAGTTCATGCATGTGGTCGAAGTATTGATGAGAATTGGAGATGCCATCTGTTTATGTTTGGATAGTTAAATCACGAGCTTTCGTCCCCTTGTGGACCCTTGCAATTGCATCACATTGTATGAACGACTACGGAAAGGACTCAGACGTGCTTTATGAGTCGTAGACAATCTGTGATTCACAGAAGTAGGCCAATGCAATTAGTGAAATGTTAAGCCTTGTAATGTAATGTAACATGTGCTGTCTGCCCGATTCCATCCACACCGGTTTCAGCAGGGATCACATTACACAAATGTGTTACTTAACAAGCAAATATCAAAAGCTTTTAAAGAGAAGCCTTCCTAAAAACTTTATGCTGCTTTGTGAGAAGTATTGGATGGTCTCACCAGAAGCCCCCAGGGAGTCCTGAGCAGGCGCAGGACCTGGGCAGGGAGGGCACGCTCTCTGTTTACAGATACATGCTGAAAGGCTGAAGGAGGAGAAATCCTTCACTTCCACCTTTCCAAATGTGAGAGTTCCCCCCAAAAATCTCTCCATACCACCCTTTGTGATTCAACAAATGAATCATTCGATATCACAATCGCTTTCAAGGAAACTGAAGTGGATTAAGAGGATTGAGGAGAACAGGGTTTAAAAACTTTGTTAGTTTTGGTTTGGGTTTTTTTTTGGTTGCTTGGTGGTTTTTTTTTTCTTTTGAGCAGTTTATTACTGTAGGAGAAGTTTTCTGTTCCTGGAAGTATGTGAGGGTGATCTGGCAAAGTGAGCGAGACAAAAGGATCAATGTCTGTGCCTTAGTTTTGCTACGATGCAATAGAGCTGTAGGTGCCTTGTGAAGCACATAAGTGAAGTACTTCATCCTGCCCAAAACCCAGAATTCTACTTTTAAAGGAGCAAGGCATCCCCCATGGCTCCAGTAGTGACTTTCCAACAGCAACTGCTCTAATTGTGAGAGGAACCTTAAATCCAGCATAAATGCATTAGGGGAATACTTGCATTTGATACCAGATGACAGAACTCACCGAGTTCCTGCATCGAAAGCTCACTATGTCCCCAGTGTATTGGTCTGCTGAAGGAGGTTAGAGGAAAGAAAAAAGAAGAATAAGAAAAAAATTAAGAAAACTCTGTTGAAAATATTAGGTGAAGAAAGAACTTGTCTAGCTGAAACGCTGGATGTCTTTGATTAGTGGTTAATCTTGAGGAAGAATTAACACCGAGAGACCAAGGCAGTTCTTGGAACCGATTGCGGAGACAGGAGGAAGAAATGGTGAATCTCTGTCTCTGTGCACCAGAAACAAATTTGAACTCAAAAACCAGGGAAGTTTTGAGTATGGAAGTCAACAGAAAATTAACAGAAGTGAATAGAAAGCTGTCCTGGGTTGATGAGCAAGGAAATAATCCATTTATTCTTTTGTGCTTAAGGAGAACAGGAGTCTGCATGTCCTGCTTCTCAAAGACCATGGCAAAATAAAAATAATCTCTCATTCGGATTACTAGTTGTTCTCCTTCCTCCCCGAATTAAGCAATAGTCTGAAGTGCTTAAACAGCAGTTACTCAAGCGTTCTTTGCCTGAATTTATACCGGGTATGGTAAAAGGCAAAGTAGGTAGGCAAAAGGGGTTTAGCCGCCTCTGTTCCTTGCCCCGTTCGTTTGCCTGGAGGTTTCCGAATCTGCAGACAGAGGCCTCTTGCCCAAGCGCAGCTCGATGGCGCAGTGGGTGTGTTCCCGGGTGACAGGGCTGTGCTGGGGGGAGCCACCACCGCAGCGCGTGGTGCTGCTTCTGGCTGGCTCAGGCTTACGGGGACTTCAGCTGGCGAGCGCTGCCCTGCCCCACGGCGCAATCACCGCCCCCCACCGCCTTTCCTTCACATCCTCTTTCGGGTTGGTGGGGTGCTCAGACCCATGGGCAATGCCTTTCTTTAAGGGTACTTGCTTCCAGTTGCTCAAAGCTCTGGGGGCAAACCCCCAGGTAACTCTGTGTGGTAGGCAGCTGTGTTGCTGATTTGGCCATAGAAAGCAAAGCAGCACAAAGCTAGGTGCACAGACCTGGAGGTCATTTCTAAATCTAGCCATAAATATTTTAGTGCTTTTTCTCTGTCTCATGCTTGTCTGCAGTTGTGGCCCAGAGGTTAAATATATTGAGGCAGCGTCTTTTGTTTAGCGGCTTAAAGTGCAGCAGAAGAGGAAGGGAGCTAGTATTTGGTTGACATTAGACAGGTGTGAACTGCAAAACTAATTAAAAATTAATAAATACCAGGCATGCTTAGAATGAGAGTCAGCTGGGAAAAGTCCTGCAGGGAGAGCAACAGGGGATGCCTTTGGCTTCAGACTCTTGCAGCTCTGGAGAACAGAGGGATGTCTGCCCTTTTCCCTTTTCTCAGGTGCCAGAGAGCATAAAATAACCCTTCCAGCATGCTTCACAGAAGGATGACCTGGGTCAAAATGCAATTTCCAGCAGCAGTTGTGCTTTATGTTCCCGATCTGATAACCAGACATAGTGGTAATTATGCAAGTGTGGAGCAAAACTGCAAACACTCCCTCTTTACGCAGCTTCTGCGGAGGCAAAATGGAAGAAATACGATCTTTTTGGGTAACGTGCTCATTTTAGCTTTGGGAAGATATTTGGAGGTATTATTAAGTGCCTTGGATACATTTGGGTAGGCAAGATATGTCCAACACCAGCAATCAGCCGGTTTTGCTTGCTTATGATGGTACAGCTTCCAAAGTGCCAGAGGTGGCACTGAGCAAAGTGACATGGTTGGAGGAAGTAATTTTTGGGTAAAATAACCTTATATAAAACCAGCTGAATTTCTGTTTGCTGTCTGTGAAAAATTATTCATCAACTTCAGTGATTTGAGCTTTAATTCGTACGAAGACTAAAGCTTGCCCTATTAGGATTCCTGGATTTGTTGTCTTTTCTCCTCAGCATAACAGAAAATAATGTGAAATGCCTCCCACTTCCCAGAGATGAGCATTTCAAGGTCAGTATCAGTACTTTTATTGCCCCGCCAAAGTCAGAATACATTCCACCTTACTGTCACTCCCCTTGCAGAAGTCTGAAGTGATCAAGATTCCCGTTTGGAGAGTTGTTCCTAAGAGGTTTCTGGTTTTGAACGCTTCGCCCTCCATCAGGCACAATGTTGTGAAAATGTTTATTTCTGCCCTCCATCCATCCTCCCCCCAATTTTCTTTTCAGGGGATGCAGCCAGCATAACAGCCTCTGAGGGATATTAAGAATTTCAAATGTCCACCTCCCTTCAGTTATTTGTTCCTCTTTTTTTTTTTTTTCCATAAACTGCAGACTTTTAAGGAGTGAAAATCAGAAGAGAGCCTCCTCCTTTTGACAGATGTTGCCATAAAACTGACTGCAGGCACCCAGCAAATGAATGCTGACTATGAGGACAGTAAAGGGGCTACACGTGCTTTGCTGTTGAACTTACAGCATTGTGGTGGTGGTGGTGGTGGTTTTTGAAATACAGCAAGTCCTAGTGGCAAACTGCAGTGGTATTTGCACAGCAGCTCACTCTTCGTGTTTGCTGCGTGTACTGGGAGTGCTGCTCTTGCGCTACTTCGAGGGTCAGACAAGTACAGCTGGCACCGCACCAGAGATGTTCCTGGGTTTGGGTGCAGCTGGTCTTTGAGAGTCCTTTGTTAACAGAAGGAACACCACCACAAAAAAAAAAAAAAGTTGTTAAAAGCACACCATGTGAAAAGACAGAACTCTGCAAGGTTGTAGACATTGGTATTTTTGTCATTGTCTACTGCGGGAAGGAAAAATACTTGGACGTTGATGTAAAATATTTGATTTACTCGTACATATTTTGGACAATTCCATCGACCCTCATAAAATCGTAAGAAAACATAAATTGCTTGAACTACAACTATTTTGATGTCTTATCCAAAATATTTGCTGTAATCTTAAGGCTTTCGCAATGTTATCTTTATCTGTAACTGTGTTTTTCTTAGCGAAAATAGATTTTTCCAAGAGCGTTATGTACCTGTCTAAGTTGTCTTTGTCTCCATGGTGTGGGTTGTTGGGGTTTTTTTTTACCATTCTGATAACTAAGATAACTTCTTACCTGCAGTTTCTTGTGGAGTTCTGACATATTTAGTGATGTCTTACTGCATGGCACAGGGTTTGACATACAATGCTATTTCATACTAAGCATCAAAATTGTGAATATACAGCAGTCCGCAAGTGATAGAGGCTCCCCCCAGCCCTCTGTACGTTAAATAATCACCGCCCTTCTGCAGGGGACTGAAACTGAGACAAGATAACGTATCTGCCTGTTTTCTTTTTTGGTGCTCAGCTTTTCTGGAAGTCGTGATGAAACCATGCGCCCCTTCAGACAATGCAGCCTTTTGTTCCCACTGATTCAGACGGCAGCAGAGAGAGCGGAAAGCAGGTTGCAACATGGGGCTTGGAGGAGCTGACTGTCTTGTCAGGGTGGGGTTGAGCATCAGACGTACAGTTGCACCAGGCGGGTTGCACGCCTGAAGATAAAGCAGTGGTATTTGTCCAACCCGGAATGTTACGCTGTCAGTCTGACAGCTTGCCTGCAGGCAGCTTTCTCACCTCTTTACCAATTTCCTGACCTGTCTGAATGAGCGATGAGGGAGTTTTTGCTTATCCAGGTAGTCTCTTGGGTTTGCTAGAAGTCACCCAAGCCATCCTCGTCTCATGTCTATCTTGGTCTCCCTGCTGATCTACACATAGCAAGAGTTGCTTCTTTCCCATCACGCAGCAAATGCCAGTAGCTCAGGCAGGGCATGAGATCCCTCCTCGAAGGGTGGCTCCAAGTCAGAGCTGGAGAGACGCAGCCTACGCTCATGGCTGAGTGAGGGCTGAGAGGCTTGAGAGCTCATAGCCCGAGTGCCGTGTCCTGCGCAGGTCCTCCCCTGTGTGCAAGCAGCCTTGTAGTTTTGGTGTATGCCCGACAGACAGACCTAGAGCACTTGCTCGGGTATCATTGTGTCTTTTCAGATGCGATTTTCCCCTTATTCTCTTTTCTCGCTTGCTGCATTCCCCTACAGGAGACAACACTGGATCATTTCCTTCTGCGCTGAGTGTGAAAAGCATGGTCTCCTTAAGTGGCGAACGCTCTCTGCTTCCCACTGCGGAATACATAGTCCTGATAAATGGATTTCCTGTCTTCAGGCAATAGAAAAACATTGCAGGGTATGTTTGCCACTTGCGTATGGCTGCTCTTCCATACTACAATGCTCCCTACTGAGTACTTTCTGCTGTGAAATTTCTACTTTTTTTTTTAAGATGTCGGTAAACTTACTAAGTTCCTTTTAATTTTTCTTTTAGCCAAACTCTTCTATTGTACAGGCTTTCAGTAATACACTTCAGTGTTTCCTCCACAGAAACAGCAAAATCATTGGAGAGTTCTTCTGACTTTTTTACCACAGTACTGAAAGAAATCAAAATGGCTTTGTGTTCTTGACAGTTAATATATTTTGCAAACTTTTGAAAGTTGTTGAGTTAAAGTAACTGGCATTAAAGTTGTACATTCATTTAAGGAAGTCGATATAAAAAAGAAGAGGAAAGGTGTAATCTGCCTGCACCTTACACTGCTGATCTCTTACCGTGAGTGAGGATAATTCTGGGCAGAAAGGAAATGAGGGGAGTCCGCAGATGATAAAATCCAGCTAGCAAGGTAAGGATCCCTCTTTTCTGAGTTGTCTGTGGAGATTTCTATCCCCAATGGAAGCTGAAGAGAGACGTTTCTTTTTCCAACCTGAGATGGATCAGTTACCTTCTGGTAGGAATCAGAAGGGATTAGAGCTTTGAGGGCACTGCGCGAGACACAGTGCTCTGGAATGAACAGTACAGTGAGAATTTATCTGGGAGTAGCTATATGTGCACGTTAGTGTTTGACAGCAAGGGAGAATTTTGTCACCTGCAGAAGTACATTTGTTGATTTAGTTACTCTGTAGCTCAGGAATGCATTTGCATTCTTCAGGGGAAAAAGAAAAAGGTAAAAAAACTTTGGCCCATATACTCTAAGCTTAGCATAGTTTATGCTTTCTCACAAGGTTTATTTTACGTAGGTCCTTCTACCCCTCAGCAGAGAACTGAACCAAAAACAATCACAGGCAATACAAGGATTATGTCTTTTAGCACAATGAGTTGCTGGAAAGAGAGTTTGTCCTTCATATGACTTTGGTTGAAAACGCTTTAGCCGACCACTAATGCTGCAGATGATGTGTTTGTTCCATTGCTGAAGCTATCTTTGACCTCATTTCCTCACATTATCCACCAGCTAGAGGCTAATCAATAGGAACTATTTCCAGTTACTTGTAGCCCAATGAAAACTACAGATGATGCAAAAATTGATGTTATGTGTGCAAGAATGTAGCAGTAATAGAATAATTTTTAGTGTTGCTGCTGCAGTTTATGGTGTTAATGTTAGAGTTGTTTATGTTGGAAGGGATCTCTTGAGATCTTCTAGTCCAGCCCCCCTGCTCAAGCAGGGGCAGCTAGAGACTGTTGCTCAGGACCACATCCAGTTGAGTTTTTAATAACTCCACAACCTCTCTGGGCAACCTGTTCCTGTCTTTGACCACCTTCACAGTAAAATAGTGTATTCTTGTGTTCAGATGGGATTTCATGTGCTTTAATATATACCCATTGCTTCTTGTCCTGTCTGTGGGTACTACTGAGCAGAGCCTGGCTCCCTTATCTTCACTCCCCTCTCCTCAGGTATTTATACACAATGATAAGATCCCTTGAGCCTTTTTTTCTCCATGCTGAACAATCCCAGCTCTCTCAGCCTCTCCATGTGTGAAAGATGCTCCAGTCCCTTGGTCGTCTTTGTGGCCCTAGGCTGGCCTCACTCCAGTAAGTCTGTATCTTTCTTTTACTGGGGTGCCCAGAACTGTGACTGGAGCTTGTGAAGCTACACTCACTAGAAGGAGAAAAAACCTGTCTGTGGACTTGTGCTATCCTCTGGGAAAAATTTTGCTACGTAGGTAAATTATGCAAATTTAGGACTTATTCCAGGAAGGTGTTGCACAGTCTCAATTTCTGTATCTCTTACCACTAAGCAAAGGACACTTGAATCCCTGCCAAACTGAAGTCAGGTCTGTGGGGTTTATCATATTGACTGGCAGGAGATGCTCTGCTTGAGAAAAGCAGTGGACTGCCTTTGTGGCTGTCCCAGGATGGTCAGGTGTGCCCCGGTACACACCCAGGGCTTTAGGACTCAAAAAAAAGGTGTATGCTTTTACAGATAATTCAACCATCAAGAGCTGCCGTGATATTGATTAAATGAAATTAAAATGTGCAAGGAGGCCTAAATCAACTTCTAATTAATAGGGCAAAGAATTGTTCTATAGGCAGCAAGCTATTCCATATCTGCCTTTTGTAAGTCCTGGTGCACATCCTTAGAAAGAATTAGTGGTGGGCAGTGTCAAAAGTGGGATACTGTGCTGGGTGAAACTCCGCTCTGACTGCAACTTGTACAGCTTCAATATGAATAAGGAATGGCTTCAGAAGAGCTGCAAGACAGGGTTATATAAATTATTGATACCTCAAAAGTAGGGCAGAGTTAAAGTAGTGTCATTGTGCCACTTCCAAAGAATACTTGTAAATCACAGAAGAAGAGAACATGACAGATTATCAACAGGAACAGTTAATAAGACTACACTGTATAATTTAAATCCGAGGTAAAAAAAATCAAATATTTGTTATAGGAGCACTTACTCAGGAAAGCTAAGGTGAAGTGCTCTTTGAAATATGTGCATGACAACTGGGACAAAAGTTCAGATAAACACAGAAATACAGTTTTCCAGCCCACACCCATTGCCATGACTATCTGCAATAGACAAGATTCATGCATATTTTTTTCAGGGTTGAAGCTTAGCAAATTCTTTATTTTATTGTTAATGTTAGAATCCTGTTTGTCCAAAATTAATGTTCCTAGTTATATCTCCATGGAAGTGCATCTTGAACTCAAATGCGTCATGGCTAAGTGCTTTAGTAAATGAAAAACTTGATAAAGTAAACCATAAAAAACTTCCTTGAAAATAAACTTCATTTGGAAACTCATGCTTGAGTGAATGATCCCATTTTCCATAAACATCCACTCAAATTTCCAAGTTTCTTGGAAAATGAAATAATTATTGCAAAACAACAGAAG
Organism: Egretta garzetta; assembly: GCF_000687185.1. Classification (NCBI taxonomy): domain Eukaryota; kingdom Metazoa; phylum Chordata; class Aves; order Pelecaniformes; family Ardeidae; genus Egretta; species Egretta garzetta. The sequence continues at coordinate 3,062,756 of NW_009259032.1, read as the reverse complement.
ACCCTCATTGTGGCTTAAATTCTCCACATGTCCAGCATGTTGTAAAGTCTGTACTAATTAACTTGGAGTTCCATGCTTAGTTTCACCTTCTAAAATATCTCACTGCACTGAAGATGTTTCAGCTCTCAAGAGGTTTAGTTCTTCTGCAGGGAAGTGCAAGTGTACTGGCAAAATGTGATGCTGAGGATGGATCTGTGGATTCCACTTCTCTCCTTGTCAAAGGCTGTGAAGCCCCTGTGCAAGCAGGGCTTTTAGGCATGTGGGAAATGCCCCCCGGCTGGTACAATTGATCACACCACTTTGGATGATCAGGTGAACTCGTTCATGGCATTGGTTTATATGTGCTGCATCTTTTATAAATAATGCTGTTTTCCATGCATGCTGTTCGGGGCTAGTACAAAATGTCCTGACTGCCTGATATCTTTTGAATATCAACACAATGTGGTTTATAAATAACATATAAAATGACTAGGCAATGAAATAATTAATTGATTTTATTATGAAGCATGAAATCAAATAGACTTTGAGATAGAGTTGAAAGAAGCTGGTGTCTGATCCGATTAAGATCAATGTCATTTTCTGCTCATTAGAGCCCAGGGGCTGCTGGTGAAGAAGTCATTAGTCTTAGTTTAGTGGTCATAGAACAGTTTAACAGGTTTTACTTAGTGATAGGCAAGAGACAGCTCAGTCATAGGGGTCATCAGTGCAATAGTGACGTGGTTGTTCTGATGTGGACAGATTTATATCATGGGGAGAAAAATGGGACTGCAAAAAACTTCAGTGGGTGATTTACCTTTTGGTCACAGAATAGTTCTTTGCTGAGCTGGAATGGGGAATGCATCGTGTCCTTACGAGTAAACAGATGAGAGTACTTTGTAGAAACAATAGACGTCGGTTGACCCCCGAATTTCTTTGGTTTTAAATCATTTTGATGTACAGCAGGTCCAAAAAATTCAAGATGCCCAACTGCTTTTGCTCTGGGGTGTGGTTTTGTTTTTTTTTCTCCATGGTGCTTTCCATGCAAACAGCAGTCTGGGAAAGATTAGTTTCAGAGGGCAAGGCTTCTCTGCCAGGGAGATGTTTGGCATCCACCTGGTGCCCCATGGACTTGTGTTTGCACAATCAAGATGTAGTTTAGAAATGTCTTTGAAAGATCTCTTGGATTTACAGAGCGATACACAGAATTCTTGGCTCCAGGAAGCTGCAGTTGTACCATCGAGGAGCAGCCTGGGTGAGAAAATGTTCTTTACCCTGAAGTACAAGCAGAAAGTCTTAACAGAAAAATTTCTAGGAGACTAATAATTACACTCACCTGATGCACGCTACAGAAATGTCTCAGACTGAAGGGGACTGTTACGAGAGCTAAGAAGGATTTGGAGTTGCCCTGCACAAGAAAGTCTAGTATTTGCATGCACAGCTTTGCTGATAAGAAAAGCTCGTATTTCAAGGTTTTTTTTTTCCTGGGAATAAAAGTCCTTAAAAATCAAGACTCTACAGATCTAGAAATATTTTCAATCTCAACAAGATATTTTAATACTTCCAAGTTCCTAAATAGCACATGACTTGCATTACTGAAATCTCACAAGGCACTTTGTAACTTCAGCACTTACCCGGATTTTTCTATTTTGAGTGCCTTGGAGGGGTGGGCAAAGGGAAAAGTGTCCTTTTGAAGAAAAAAAAAAAAATTTTATAGATATGCTTCCCTTAGCAAAATAATTTTCCTGTGAATCACATACTTTTATCTGACTCCCACACACCAAGAAGTTCAGCCAGGGAGAAACTTTTAATGTCATCCCTGGATGAGAATGGGAGTCAATATATTTCCTCTGGGGCAAAGGGAGAGGTAGTTTCCCATTTTGTTAACTTCCAGAAAGTAAATCCTGTCAGTCGGCTCAGCAAAATGAAATGCACTGATTTCTGGATCATAGAATGTTTTGGGTTGGAAGCGACCTTTAGAGGTCATCTATGAGCCCACCTGAAATGAAATACTCTTGGGGTTTTTTAATATGCTAGATGAATACAGAAAATTTTCCCATAAAATCTGTGCTTCCCTGGAAAAAGTTAACCAAAATGCTTTTCTGTTTGCAATAAGCCCAATAAAGAGCTCTTGGTTCATTCTATGTAATGCATTGAAGACTTATTTAGTCCTTTGCTGAGTTCTTGATTTTAGCAAAACTTTGAATGCTGAGTAATATTAATTCATCTCTGCAATATTACACCAATGTGGTTTTTTTTTTCCATTGCATTACTGACTTTCTAAGTTATAACTAAGCAGCAATATTAAATGTTTTCAATTTTTAGCCAGGGTAGGAAATGGAAAAACCAGCAACGGATTAAGTATAGAAAATGTCTGCTAATACATTTTGGAAGACAGCTTAAGGGGGTTAACTTTTTTCACAGGTTAATCAAATTTCAACAGTTCTTTATAGCTGGGGGAAATAATCACAGATCCATTATATTTGGCTAAGTCATACCGCTCTGTATTCACCTTTTGAACTATGCGTGAGGGCAATGCAGTAGGTGAATGTAATATCATTTTATGAACGTAAGACCATTTTATGCTGGACCTTGCAAACAGAACAGCATTGGCTTTGGTAACAGGCTTTCCTTGTTCTTTGTACTAAGCTCTGCAATATTACACCAATGTGTTTTTTTTTTTCCATTGCATTACTGACTTTCTAAGTTATAACTAAGCAGCAATATTAAATGTTTTCAATTTTTAGCCAGGGTAGGAAATGGAAAAACCAGCAACGGATTAAGTATAGAAAATGTCTGCTAATACATTTTGGAAGACAGCTTAAGGGGGTTAACTTTTTTCACAGGTTAATCAAATTTCAACAGTTCTTTATAGCTGGGGGAAATAATCACAGATCCATTATATTTGGCTAAGTCATACCGCTCTGTATTCACCTTTTGAACTATGCGTGAGGGCAATGCAGTAGGTGAATGTAATATCATTTTATGAACGTAAGACCATTTTATGCTGGACCTTGCAAACAGAACAGCATTGGCTTTGGTAACAGACTTTCCTTGTTCTTTGTACTAAGCAAGAATCCTGAGGGTTTAAAGTGTTGTGCAAATCTGTTAGTTAATATATGCTAACAGGTTTTAAGAAATGTAGCTTTTACTACAGCAGTAATACTCTAAAGGTCTAACTAATTTTTTGTATAGTTAACATTGCAAGTACACATATATGGATACTTTCTAGCAAAACTAATTTCATTCCTTAAAAGGTAAAAGATAAATCCATGCAGTCAACTCACAGTTGGAAACCGTTGGCCTCTTTTGGGGAGTCCTTTGCTTCCTATAAAACATGAAGGACACACACTAGCTAGCATGCTCGCATTCAGAAATTCTGCTTATACGCTTCTCTCCAAAATCTACCAAATATTCTTCTCTTCAAACCAGTGAAGGTTTAGCAATGCCTTTTTTAATCTCTGTTAACTACAAAATTTATTTGTCAGTATAAGCACTTGGAAAAAACATAATTTTAGAAACTAAATCTAAGCCCCAGGCTAAGCTTGCTAGGTACCCGCTCACATCTTGAAGCCAAAAGTTTTTTTGGAAGACATTTTTGTAGCAGCATCTTAAAGCTAAAATTATCAGTTTGCTGGAAGCCTGGTTGTTAAATGTGCTGATTTAACACTTCTAAATGAAAATACTTTATTAAATTAAATTTTATAAACCAAAAAACAGTTCTATATTTTCAGACCATTGTATATCTTTTAATGGGCCAACTATTTAACCAGGTCAGTGGCTGTAACTTGTCTGCCGCAAAGGGAAAAAAAAAGATGTGTTCGTCAACTCGTATTCTTTGACTTTAATTCTTCTTTTCAGTTTGGCCTGAGATGCGTTTTGCCTGCGGTCTTTTCATGACATCGCTAGGAAATACCACGTCCAGAAGCAATCGCATTGTATCAACTCATGCTTACATTTCCTTCGCAGATGTGATCGCTTCAATTAGGTGAGTGCAGAGCAGCTGTGGGATGGGATGAAAGATCTCTGTGGAGAAAGCAGGAGGCTCTCCAGGTGACACAAAGGCAGAGGGGATCAGGAGGCGGGGAAATGCTTATGCTGGGAAGGGACTGTAGAAATCTTGATACATGCCAAATCTGTCAAGACTAACATCTAAGACACCCAGGTCTTTTTCCACCAGGCAGCTTTCCAGGCACTCTTCCCCGAGCCTGTAGTGCTGCATAGGGGTGTTGTGACCAAAGTACAGGACCCGGCACTTGGCCTTATTGAACCTCATACAGTTGGCCTCGGCCCATCGATCCAGCCTGTCCAGGTCCCTCT
>NW_009259032.1:3049865-3056609 GCF_000687185.1 Egretta garzetta | reverse complement strand
GTGCATTAGTGTAGATGCACTTGAGCTGGGCTATCGGTTTCAACCCCAGCATTGCGGTGTCACCCCCAGGCTCCTCTCTAGTGAGCCTGGTTATATCCCCTCCCCCCTTCAGGCCTAGTTTAAAGCCCTCTCTACAAGCCCCACCAGTTCATGAGCGAGGATCCTTTTTCCCTTCTGAGAGAGCTGGGCGCCATCTGTTGTCGTCAGCCCCGGTGCCGTGAAAACCTCTCCATGGTCAAAGAACCCCAAGACATAAAAACAAGTTGATGCATGGGTAAAATTGAGGTTGTACAATTTTGCATGGTGCAGCACTATGTGCCATGCTATGTTCCTGTTAGACCAAAACAGGATCAGGGAAGTCTGAAGTGAAAGGTGCTGAAAGAAACAAGCGGCAGGAAGAAGAGACAGCCTCAGCTGTGCCTCGGGCGATGCTGCCCGCAGGCAGAGGCGGTGGGAGTGCCTGTTGCACTGAAAAGTCAGCTCCGAAAGAGAGTGCCCGGGAGGGAGGTGGGTCTGGGGGCTGCTGCCTTGGCTCTGTGGGTGAACAAGGCCGTGGGTCAGCTTTGGCAGGCAAGACAAGGCAGTGGAGATGGCACGCTGAGTCACCAGCCTGGTTTCCCAGGCCAAGATATGCCTCAGAGAAACCCCTGGTCAAGCTAGAAGCACAGATCGAAGTTAGGTTTGTTCTAAGTGTTGTCATGTCTGTGTTTTTCTGTTTTTAGCTTTGTTTCATGCTTGTAATCCAAAACTTAAACCTTGACACTATTGAGTAAACTTGGAGATTTTCCTTCTATTTTTTTTTCTCCAGCATTTAAAGTCAAGTTGGGTCGCCCTCTACCTACCTGGTAGCCTTTTTCTGGCTAGCTTTACAAAGGCTTAATCTACTGGCCATTTCATCTGGTACTTCAGTTCCTTCCAGTTACCTTTTGTAGACCTGAGCCTAGAGTCATGATCCTCTTCTGAAGGATTCAGCTGTCTGCAGTCCAAGACCTTGCTGTGATACAGCACAGCCACAAAACATTGGCTTGGACTTCTGAGAAAATTGCTTAATTGTGAGAAAGTACAAAGACATGAGCCATGCAAGATAAGCAAGGTAAAACTGCAGGCAGAGGCAAGATTAGAAGCTTGGATGTTCAAGGGGAAAAAACCCACAGTGATATGAAGAGGTATAAAACCAAAGGAGAGGACGGGGAGCTGGAGGTTGGTAGGTCAGTGATATCAAGGGCCAGCCTGCCCAAGGTGTGCTGGAGGCTGGTCCTTCCCCACCTGCCAGGCAGATCTGGCAGCAAAGACTCAGCAGGCATCTTACTGAGAGGGGAAAGTGTATTAATCTTTATTCTAGTACCTCCTCAGCCCTAGCCAGCTACTGAATGTATTAGTTGTGTATGGGCTGCTCGCGGAGTTTCTTTGTAAAAGTTGCCCAGAGAAGGACGGCTGCACAAGAGCAGGCTTTTGTCTTGCTTCTAAAATCCGCAAGGCAGTGCCACGAAACACGAGACGTAGCAAGTTTTTTTGTTGTTCTACAGCCAGTGTTTTGTAGCCTAACGTATTCCTTTTCTTCTGCACTGCCAAGTTGCCCAAACCCTTCTCTCTCAGGATGTTGGTTGTTACTGTGTGCTCTCTGCCCTGAGCAGGTCTCGCCGATGATAGAACCAAGTACTGCCTGCCAGTCACTGAATACAGATTTAGGGCAGAATACGAGATATCCAGAGGGATCCTGGGCTCTGTTGGCAGGCAGCGCTGACCTAGGGTTATCTAGCCTTCGTGTTGAAACTCAGAAGTCCTGAGCGAGTAATCACATTCTTGGTTCCTAGCACAACGCGTTACTCTGCAATAACTTTTAATTCCTTTTGGCAGTGAACTGTATTAGCCTAACTCACCACTTTTGCAAGCATCTCAATGTCTGCTCAGGGTCTGTTGCTTCCTGGGAAATTTGTTTCCTCCAAAACTGGTGGTAGAATCTCCTTTTCTGTCATGACAGTTAGCTACTGCAACACCCAAAAGTCCCAGCAGGGGCTTGGTGAGAACACCTCTGAGCTGGACTCCGACAGGAAAAATAGAAAAACTGAATTTGTATGAACAGATTTCACCGAAAAGCAACTTAATATTTCTCAGGTATCTCATACCAAATCCAAATTTGCCATCATTTGGCTTTATTAGATTGAGATGGATGGAGTGACATTTTAATTTTTATTTTATTAATAACAAAAAAGCCATGGCAAATCTTGCCGGTTAAACACAGGATTTTTTCCCTTCTTGGCTTATCAAGCTACATCCTTGCTGTGATGCTGCATGAGGTGTCTTCATCTGTTTCCTTGGCATTAGCTGTTGGTTTCTGACAGAGCTGCAATGCTGAGCTCGGTGGTGTAGTTAGGCAAACGTTACAGCGTTCAACATACCTGAGAGCTGACAAACATGTGCTGTCTGTCTGAGGGAATCTGCGTTGGGCACCAGCTGCTTTGGTCCCTCTGAAGCAAATTTGGTAAATTCTTCTTGTATTCCAGTTATAAAAATGAATGGTTCCAGCCCGTCCTTGAATGGTAGCAATGCACTGTTCTGACTGATAGAGCGGGCAAGAGAGAATTGGATGATCTAGCTGGATTTCTCCATCTCTGAATTTTTGGTTTCTTGCTGTTCTACCCTTTCTTTTCATCTGGAAATTAGTTTGTATAGGATTGCAGCTGATGCTGTAGTATATAAACCTCAAAGACACATGCCTTGCTGCCAGAGTGTACCTCTGCCAAATAAACATTTAGTTCCTTTTCTTTGTATCATTTGGGAAAAGGATGGGGAAAATACTTGGGAGCATTGGGAGAAGCTTAAAAAGAATATGAGAACTGAAAAATTTGTTTCATACTGTTTCTCTGATATCCTATGCAGCTAAATGTCTTGAATTTAACTGTGGCAAAGCTTACTTTACCATCTAGCATGCTATTATGTTTCTGAAAGAGCAAAACATGTTTTCTTCTCTAGGCCAGCCTTCTCCCGAGCTGAACAGTCAGATGGAGAGTTCAGAATTGCAGTTGCCAGAAGAAATTGTCAGTAAAGGCACACTTAGCTTCAGCAATGAGAATTATTCACTATGTGAAACGGGTTTTTTAATTGAAATGAATTTTTATCAAAGTGTGTATATGCACGTAAGCACATGCAGTCACTCCCAGCAGTTTAAGGTATATACTCTGACCTGTTTATAGCGCTAATCCAAAATTTTCTGTGACATTTATGCATAAAATTGTGTTTTTTAAAAAATGCACTCTATTTGACATGCTTAAAAGAAATATGAACCCTGTTTCAGATATATCTGAAATGGTCCTCAAAGTAGCTCTATGTAATTCACCACACCTCCTGACAAAAATGTCCTTTTAGCTTGTTGTTTTAATATCTTATTCCATTTGCTTCTCTCCCTGCCCTGCAGTTCTGACCTTTGGGGAAGAGTATCTATCCCTGAAACCACCTAGGGCTGATAACTGCTTTTACGTTCTGGCTATCCCTTGTTCACTGTGCGTTTGGGACAAAAGCTTAACTCCTTTGAAAGCTTTCTTGATAAATTATTTCTAGCAGAAGAAAAGCTTCGTCTCCTTCTCGGGGAACATGCACCTCTGTGTTTTGGTTTCCGTGAGAAATGCAGGAGAGAAGCTCTGGAAGTAGCTGTTCTTGCTTACGCTTGTTGCAAAGGGAAGGAGGACACCAACTGGTCGCAGAAGCCCAGACACTTGAGTCCCATCCCAACGTCCTTTGCGGCATTCATCAAGTCTCTTCATTTGTATGCCCTCTTCTTAGGAAATGGGTTTGATCTTAAATGTTTAATTTTAGTGAAGTGCTGGATTGTCAGTAATAACTATTTTGCTGAAGAAGGTAAGTGCACTGTTGTGGTTTAACCCCAGCTGGCAACTCAGCACCACGCAGCCGCTCGCTCACTCCCCCCACAATGGGACGAGGGAGAGAATCAGAAGAGTAAAAGTGAGAAAACTCATGGGTTGAGATAAAGACAGTTTAATAGGGAAAGCAAAATCTGCATGTGCAAGCAAAGCAAAGCAAGGAATTCATTCACCACTTCCCATGGGCAGGCAGGTGCTCGGCCATCTCCAGGAAAGCAGGGCTCCATCACGCGTAACGGTGAATTGGGAAGACAAATGCCATAATTCAGAATGTCCCCCCCTTCCTTCTTCTTCCCCCGGCTTATATACTGAGCAGGACATCATATGGTATGGAATGTCCCTTTGGTCAGTTTGGGTCAGCTGTCCCAGCTGTGTCCCCTCCCAGCATCTTGTGCACCTGGCAGAGCTGAGAGCTGAGAAGTCCTTGACCAGTCTAAGCACTACCCAGCAACAACCAAAACATCATTGTGTTATCAACATTCTTCTAGTACTAAATCCAAACCACAGCACCATACCAGCTATTAGGAAGAAAATTAACTCTGTCCCAGCCGAAACCAGGACATGCACCCTGATGAATTCTGTGCTAGATGGGATAGGGATTACAGAAATTCATGTGGCATTAGACCAAGAAAGGCCTCAGCCCATGACAGAGAAGAGATTATAGACCAGAGATTGCATGCCAGAGGGAACAGGGTTTTGAGGAGACCTTTCTCTTATTTCCTCTCGGGGGCAGGGAGCGGGGGGAGGAATTTAAGTATTAACTCTCTTTTTAAAGTGTTTCTTCAAAATTGTGTTCCTTTTTTTCTGGAGCAGAATTGAGTTTTGTGAAGATAAAAATCGCAGAAAATCCTGCCTGAAAGAAAGATTAGATAATTTGAGTTTGTTTTCTTTAATTTTAGCACCTGCATTTGAAAACCAGTCTCTCATGAAAACATGTCGAATTGTCATCCAGCAGTTATTACTGATGGCTTATTTTCAGCGCACAGATGAAATTCAAGTTTCTTCTTACTCCAGGATAAATGTATTGTTATGCATCTAATTTGGTTACTGCACCCTATTTCTTCTATTTTCTGAGGTAAGAATCAACAGTGGATTCTGTATTTGCCATTGAATCTTGAGGATATTTAAGACAAGACTCTAAAAAAACATTTTAAAGGAATTTGTAGTTTAAATGCCATTTTATTCTGGGTCAGCCTTTGTTTTAGGACAATTTTAAGTGAAGGGCAATTCAAAATACAGGATTATTGAGCCTGAAATAGTTGAAGAAATTGTTATATATTGGTCTTTGCACCACAGGATATCTTGAGAGCTTCTGAAATGTATTACTATCTCATACCCTTAATTTTAATGGGAGCTGGATTTTAGTTCCCATAGTTTGAGAGTTGGCGGGTGGGAATAGATCATGGTGAAGGGACCTGCAGAGCTGGAACTGAAAGGGCAAAGCTCTAGAAGGTCTCATCCAACGTGCTTCCATTGCCGTACTCTGCCAAGCGCTGTAGTTAGGACACGGCACGCCCTTACCTGCGAGCATCCTGGGTAGCACATGCAGAGCCAACGTGGCTGTACCACCAGGTAGTGTCGGAGCTGTGTTAGGGGCCATGTTGGGTCCCCTGGAGCCGACACTTAACAGGGCAGAGCATTTTCTGCTAAGTGTTCGGGGTTGGGATATCAGGGTGGTAGCATGGCCATTGCCTAACATGTATTCCTTCTGGATTTTAACAGTTGTCCCCCTGGCTTTTCAAGGACATGCTGGTCATAGTTTTCTTATATCCAAGTATATTCGTCCCTCCTTCAGCATACAGAAACTGAGGACGTATAAGGGCTTCTTTGTTTCTGCATGTTTCTCTTTAAAACAGTGTTTGAATTAGGCAATTGATACCAAGTTTGGGTTTGGTTTTTTTTAACCTCATTATCAAGAGCCCTTGTAAACATTGATAGGACTCTGATGCACTCAGCTTCCAGGATGAAATTCTCCAGGCTGGCTTTTTACACAAAAGGATTTTGTTTTAAGCATTTAAAGTGTGAAAATGTTTCCATTTATAGAAATAAGCCACCTTTGACCAGAAATGGAAAACTTCAGTATAGAAGATAACAGTACAAAAAAAAAAAAAAAAAAAGTTTGTGTGGCTGTCACTGCCATGACTTTGACAGCAAAAGTTGTGACTTTTGGGGTTTTTCCATAAGTTGTTGGAGAAAACTTTGTGATTGAATGGGGCCAGAGGAAAACTTGTGAGTTAGTAAAAAACCAGAATGTCTTTTCTGTGGAAAATTCTGATATCACAAAATGTGTTTTTTCAACCAAAATGGGGGTCAAAAGTAAAAATATTGTACTTTGTTTACTGAGGTTTTGTCAAGCAACCAGAACTCAGGTTTGGTTTATAGAATTGGTGGCACAGCAAAGATGTTGATCTGAGGACCCTGTTCCAGGACAGGTAATGTATTTCCATACCCATTCAAACAGCCTCTCTAGAAGGTACGTAACAAGCAGAAGCTAGGAGTCAGGATTCCTGTCCTCCAGGTGAGTGTCTCCCCAGGGGACTGTGAAGTTGAATTCCTCTTCTCTCACCCTCTGGCCCTTTGGCACCTGCATTTCTTCCTCTGCCATTGTCTGTCTCCAGCAGAGATAACACCTCTTGGCTGCGGCTTAGTGCTGAAGGCCCTTTCCTGGGAGGTAGGAGTTTCAAAGGCCACGAAGACCATGAGATGTAGCTGAAGCTTCTCTGCTGTACCTGAGAAAATGAATGTCCTCACCTGAGGAATGAGAGATTGAGAGCGGATCTTGGCCGGGTTGTTCTTTCCATGGAAAGGACTCTAGGAAATGATGAAGCTCAGGTGAACAGTTGTGGCTGAGTCCTGGTAGCCCATT
>NW_009259032.1:3037963-3049848 GCF_000687185.1 Egretta garzetta | reverse complement strand
AAGGGGACAGGAGGGATATTAAGCTCCTACGGGGTAAGGGGAATGAGGCTGGGAGAAGGGGATAGGAATTATGCTGAAGCCCCTGTTGCAGCAGGGCTCACCACCTTAGGTACCTCCAGCTTCTCCCTCTCAGAGTGGCAGCAAGCAAGGGTTTCTGTAGGCTTGGCATAGGCAAAGTAGAAAGAAAAGACAAATATATAATTAAATTCCACCGTTGGCATTTATGGCATTCTCCTCCCTCCAGTGGTGGAGGAGAAGAAAAGGCTCAATCTTGTACATATTTTCACTTTTGTTAATGAGGTGACCTGTACACAAGATGTATCCTAGATAAGCAGTGCTATGTCATTGTCTTTGTCCCTCGTGAGCAAACTATAACAGCGAGACACACTTTTTAATCCTGTGATTGAGTCTAACCCATACATTGATGTTAACTGGCTTCATTCAGATCCTAAAGCTTAGATTATAATTTAGATGTTCAGCCATTGAAAAACGGTTGGTTTTCCATGATGACTAACCCTACCTGAGAAGCACTTGACGAGGTAGTTTCTTGAGAGCTTTTCCAAGCCTTTAAGTTTCTACAGTTATTTCATTCACCAGACAAGGTGGCCTGGCCCATGCTAACTCTTCATTTTCCTTTGCAGTTAAAAGGTTTTTGCTGCCACATGAAATATGTGAGAGTTTTCAGAGTTGTCAGAAGCTCAGTAGGATGACACTGAGTGCTTGCGCTGCAGTTTATAACAATCCCGAGATTAATTCCCGGATCATCCTCATAGCTATTTTAAACCAGTGGAAGATATAGACTGTTGAATTAATTCATTTTGCTCATTGGCATGTGATTCTGTTCCCGCTTTTTAGTTCACTATTCCTTAGTCTACAGCTCAAAACACATTTCCAAACATGCCTCTGTGCCATCCCAAAATGAATATGTGACTGTTAGATTATCCATCAGTCTTTGACAGCCTCGCCTTCTGTTTGGTCTGACAGCAAATTTGGAAAGGACTTTGGATGCTATTTCTTTTCCTTTTAAAGCTAGAAGATACCAGTTCAGTGGCCATGTATTTCTCTTTCATTACACTCTCTTCTTTCTGCCAGGTTTTTTGTTGGGTTTTTTGGTGTTTAGTTATTTTTTATTTATTTATTTATTTATTTTGTTAATCATGCTCTGCTCGCCTTGTTTTGCACTCTTCAGTGATCACAGCATCAGTGGCCACAAGCATGGCCGTAGTTCCTTAGAAGGACTGAGATCCCTGACATGACTGTGAGTGGGGGCAGAGTGTGAAATTCTCTCCCATCCCACCGAATCTGTAGCCTGGAGGACTGTTTTGGTACTACTCTGCTTCCCTTGCCATTCTAGATAATAGTCCTTAACGTACGCTGAATTTAGGCTGCTTTGCTGCGCTTGTATCAACAGTGTTCACAGATTTCCGAGGAGCTGGCCAGGCAGGCTGTTGTCAGGCCCGTATGCCCTAGGAAGAAGCACTTGTGAATCATCTGTCAGATGTGAAACACCTTTGAACCTCTCTGTGTTGCCAGAAGTAGCTTTTTTTCTGGAGTGCCTATGTTCGGGCTGCGATGAAATGAAAGATGACGTTGGTGAAGGCTGAGATGCAAGTTGGCTGTCGAAGTGCGCAACGCCTCTTGATTGACCACTGGGTCTGGCTTTGTGCCTGGATGCTTACAGTCAACCTCTGGTCTCTCCCTCTCTGGTGAATATAACACGCCGGCATTGCAAGGGATGGGGACTATGGGTTGTGAAGGCACCTCGCGCCAAGGCGGGTGCCCTGAGCAGCTGGCTCGTGAGAACGCCTGCCCTGGGCATGGCAGGTCTGCAAGATCTGTGGTAAAGTCTTCATCACCAGTGGCAACTGGAGAAATACCAGCACACTTTTCCATGCTCAGTCCAGGATTCGGCACCAGTTCCAGCTGTTGACAATTACACTCTCCCTGTAGCTTTGCTTAGATGCCGCGTTTGTCACAACAGATCTAACCTGTTAAGCAGATACTGCTTTTTGCTCCAGCGGGGATGCATTTAGTGGCAGATAAAATGATTTCTGTGTACAGGAGCTAACGTCCTTCAATTTGTTAAATTTGCCAATTGCTTTGGGAGTCTCTGGGATGAATGATGTCACAGAAATGTAAAGTGCTATTTTTCATCCTAAAAGACTCTGTTCCATTTTCTAAAAAAGAAAAAGTGTATACTTGCTTCCTGCATTTTGTGCAATGTTTGGTTGGTTTCTTTAAATCCTCGTGTGGAACTACGGTCATTTAGTCCCTTAGCCGAGCACCTCAACTACCCTCAGAAAGGACATTTTTCTGACATTTGTTAGGCAGTTTTTTACCTCACCTACTTTTTTAGTTCCTTGAGCAATCTGTTTTCTGCGACTAATTTTAAGGCACTGCTTTTCAGTGCTTCTTGCTTAAACACACTGTGAGTTTAAGCATGCAAAAGCAGTTCATAATGCTCAGTGACTCCAAATGCCTTGTCTGGTTGTACTCACTTGATTGATTTACCGTATTTTCCCATGTCTCAGGATTAATTACAAACAGCTGAAACAGAAAGGCTTGACGAAGAACTAATCCTGGTGTGTGAGGGCAGGGAAGAGAGATGTGCAAGACAGCAGCCCAGTAAACCTCTAGCTGGCGGCTTAGTTGCACCTAAACGCTGACACTGGTGGAGCCAACTCAAACCATCAGTCAAAACCATGTCAGTCTAAACAAGTCTGAAGCTTGAAAAAGTTTGCTTTAGTTGGCATTTAATTTTCCCTTGGCATCCAATTCTTAGCGTTAATTAGAATATCTCGCCCCAAACAGGGTTCATTTTGAGTCCAGGTCCATGAGGTATTGTGTGTAGTGGCCTGACCTCAGAGAACTTTCAGCTCCAACTTGCAGATGTAGGAATGAGCAACAGCATGAGCAAAGCCAGCTGGTCCTCAGAAAGGATGTCTGAATAGCTTGTAGGTTCTCCCATTGTTTCACAGAGCAGCATTTCCAAATTTCTGGAAGTAAGGGGGGAAAAAAAGGAACCCACCTGTGGATGTTAGAGGGCTGATCATTTCTCAGGCAGCCTCTGTTGCTTTAAAAAACATTTAAAACACATTAGTGATAAAATATGCTATCAGCCAACAAATTATGAATCTACAGGTTCTGAAACTGCAAAGAGAGTATATAGTACTTCTGAAATTGGTAGAAATTTTCCTCTGAAAGCCAATGTTCATGGAAAAACTGTAAGGTAAGCAAAAACTTTATGTCGCATGATAAATCTAGAACATCAACATAATATTTTTAAGGGCAACAAAGGTAACCTAATGGATCACATAATTTAGGTAATAGAGAGATGCAATGACAGAGAAAAAAATAACGATGTAACTGTTACGCTGTCTAAAGTATGTGCCATTTGGTGGATTTGAGCTTGGAGCATATAAAGCGAGGGAAAGAACTGTAGTTTGCTTCCAAACCTGCCTGCAGCCAGCAGATAGCAGAGACCAAGTTAACTGGGGGGCCTCGAAAAAGCATCGAGATGCCAAGGCACAACTGGCTGTAAGAGACAGCAGCCAATACCTATCTTTTGTTTCACTGGGCATCAGAGGAGGGAAGCAGAACCTGTCAAATCAAATAATTGCATGGAAATAAGGTGGTTCAATAAGGAATGAAAACCAAGGATGAAGTAATAATGATCAACATACAATACCAATGTCTAAACATTTACGTATGACAACGATACCATAATTTTGGCTTTATAATAAGATGTATAACAGCCTATCGTGTTTTCACTGACGCACATATTATTTTTTTTCCTGTTCTGGTACATTATTCATTTTATTGTAACATATCCATCATGTCTTCGGGATATTAAATGCCAAAGCAAACTTTGTTTTGAAATCTAGACCTCCAGTTTAGGAAGTTCGGCTGTATTCTCCAGCATTTACAGATTATCTATAAGGTATTTGTGTTGCCATACTTCTAAATTTTATGTCTGTGTTTGAATTTCTGTCATCTTTAAAATCGTCACTTAAAAGAGCTAATCTGTGGGCAGAAATAGTTTTAAGGTTCTCCTGCAAAGCTGTGACTACTACCATACCCCAGATGGAGGGCGCATGTAAGTCCCTTGAATCACATGTTTAAATCGCTGTTTCTGCTCCTCTCTCTACTACTTTGAGCCTGTTTTTTCTCCAGACAAAGCTGGGTCTCACAAATCCTCTCCATTCATGCCTTTTAAAAGGGGAACGCTGAAACCAATTATGTTGAAAATATTGTCAATGCATTGAAGAAAAAAAAAAATACAAGGATAGAAATGTAGCTATTTTTGTGATGTCCTTCTGGCCAGAGTGCAAGAGAAAGAGGCTCCTGAAGAGCATGCCTGCCATCAGATCCCTGCTCTCTTCATCACGTTTCAGCGCCGCTGAAGAGCTCAGCTTTACAAATGTGACACCAACGAGATGCTGTGAGGTAAGAAATTCCCGTGCCCCACTCGGTGCAAATCACTTTATTTTCTGCAGTTATTCAAGCATGTCTGGGACAGGCGATGCTCGAATGTCGAGGCATAATGCTGCAAATGAAATTGTGGCAACTCCAGGGTGAGTTGCTGGGATGCGGCTACATTTTATACCCGATGCCTGTTCCTTGACAGCCCACACGAAACCCAGCTGCGGGTTTAGGCGTGTGGCTGCTCATACGCGCAGCAGGGCAGAGCCAGCCTAACCTGGCCGTGGGGCTTCGTGGGCCCTGGGGATGGAGCACAGGGCACGCAAGGAGAAAGCCAGAGCCGGGTCTGACCAGCCTGGAGAGGTGGGGAGGGGGGGTGGCTGCCGTTTTCAGCCACCTAAGGGGGGGTTACAGGGAAGGCAGAACCAGGATCCTCACAGCAAAAGCATAAGAGGCCACGAGTGTGAGTTGCTGCAAGGAAAATCCCAGACACCATCCTCCATCCCTGGCTATGCATGCTGCCTGCCCAGGAACGTGGGGTGCAGGTACGGGGCAGGCAGGACCCCGGGCACCGACGACCCAAGGATGCACAGCCTCGGGGGTGGTACCCTTGGGGGCTTGGGATGCTCCTAGGCTGGGCAGAGGTAGGAAAAAAAAAAAAAAAAAAAAAATTTTTTAAATTGTGGGGTATTTGTTTTCATTTTTAAGTCATCTTTTTGCACTTGAAACAGTCATGGTGGGGCCAGTCAGGCTGAATAACGGGATCGGTGGTTTGCTGGGGGCTAGCGCTGCGGTTCGATATGCTGCCGGAGCTGTCAGGCTGGGAGCAGAGGAGGGCTTGCTTGCGAGTGGCTTTTTAAACCCTGGGATTTGAAACGCTCCTCGGGATGAGTCGCAGCTCGGCAGCCCTGCACAGAGGCGATGTGCGGAGGGAAGGGAGATGCTTTCGGCTGAATCCAAAAAGTACGTGCCTGGAGGAAGGCTTTGGAAAGTGGGAGCTGGGCAGGGAGAAGGGAAGGGAGTGTTTCTCCTCTGCTTTGTTTTTTTTTTTTAAGGAATGGTTTAAATTAATTGCTTCTCCTTTAAAAGGAAAAAAAACCCATCCTATTTGAAGTTGTTGATGTAATGAATTTTGATATTTTTTTAATTTTTTTTTGTGTGCAGCTGACCCAGCTCTCCCCAAAGGGACATGTATTTTCTTTGTGCTGTTTTGTTTAGATTTTTAGGATGGATTTTGAGTTTTGGCTGATGAGAAAACCCTGGCTATGCAGGGGAGGATGTAGCAGGTCATTGCTTATGATGGTACTTGTTGCGTCATCAGGGTCTAGCTGATTAAATCTTATTGTGACCTGGTCATTAATAGAAGGAAAATTTCAATGAAAGAGGAAATATAAATGAAGTTCTAAAGCAGATTGCAGAGTTGTTATCCTTTTGTGGAGCCGATTACTGTAATGTGAAGTGACCTAAATGAGGCACTGTAGGAAGGTTTGTCCATTGTTTGTATGTTTAGCTAGGGCTATTTGAAAACATTCATAAAGAAAAGAGGATTTTCTTGTGCATAGCAAATTAGTTATGATGATTTGAGGCAGAAAACTGAGATAGGTCCGCAAACTAAATATGAAGAATTTGTGTACCCCCGTCCTCATACCCGCCCCGGTCCCTGTATACCCCTGACCTTATACTATTATAATACTTTTATGGATTTTAGGATAGAATATTTCCTACTAAATCTTTGATAATTTGCCTGTACTTAATTTCATTAGCCAGCCCAGCCCTGGCATTCAAAGAATCTACCAAGAATATTTGCTTCTTTTTCTAGCTTTAAGAATGGAAGAGAAAGGGCTGTGGGAGTGGTATTATGAGAAACTCCAGCTTGGGAGGGAAGCTGTGGATGTCTTCTCATCACAACATGTCGTTGTCCTAGCATAAACCAGGAAGAAAAAAGATGGGCAAGCTTGTCGTAGTGTCCTCTTAAAATAAGCGGCAAGTGAACAGGAGTTTGAGCATGTAACTTGTAACTCCAAATCATTTAAACGCACTGCGTGCATTCTGGCACTGCTGAAGGTCTTAACTGCTAATTGGTTCTCTCTTTTTAATCACATCTCTATCATGGTGGTTGTGTGGGTTATTTTTGATGTTAAACTTTCTCTAAAGTTTCCTAGGGAGTCCCAGTTTTGTTCCCTGTCCTTATGTATTCACCAAATCTTGGATTAGTTCACATTCTGTATTGCTTTCTCTTAACATAAACTTAGCTGTGCAGAAAGATTTGTATGTGCAAATATACCTCAGAAAGTTGATCAAGGGATTTAAAGTTGAAATTTTTTTACATTGTCTGACTGCCTTCAGAGGTTGAAAGTTATCCCCCCCAGGATGTCCCATACTTCCCAAGTGCTGGGGTGCCAGCCTGCAGAGAGTGTGACTCCTGAAGGTGGTCTGCTTAATCCAGCAGTCCTGGGCCAAGCAGAGTTTCAAGCGGAATTAGTTGCACACGCCAGAGTGGGTCCAGAATAGAAATGTGTGTCTGCTTATTGTCGCAGGTGAATAACTGAGTCTGCAAACATTCTTGAGCCACCAGAGCATGACAAAGCAATGTTACCAGGTGAGACGATCAGGCCTTTGGTATCAGCATGCCCCAAAGTTTCTCACAGTTATGCAAACTTAACAAGAAAACAGGGAGCTGCAAGACATTGTAGCTGCAATACATGGCCAAGCTCTCTGAGCCCTGAAAAGTAGGAAGTTTTAGTGTACCAGTACAAGTGAATTGAAGGAATTCTCATAATGCAGCTGAGGTGCAGCCGCTGGGCTGACTTGCACAAAATGATGGTATTCTACCAAAGCACTCAAAAATATGGTTGCTGGACACCTTCTATGAATTCTTTGATGAGGCCAGTCACGCTGGGAAACATCAAAATAAAGAGATGTTGTTCAAACTCATCATGTAGCTTTGGTAAATACTGGTGACTTGAGTGCATGCTTAGCAAGTAGATAACTAACCAGTCAGAAATGCCCGATACCAGATGGTAGTCAGTGGTTCAACATTCAATGAGATGCACGCAGAATGTATGACACGGGCCAAGTATGCAGGCTTGGGCTGCTGTGCAGATGGCTTACCACGTATGCCTCTGGGGCAGCCCATTGCAGCGAGGTCCGAGCCTGGAGTCACTGGCTCTCCTGCTGAGAGCAGACCCAGGGAATGGTATCAGCTGCTTGCTTTGACAGCATTTGCAAAGTTGAAACACAGCCTAGTAGAAAGTCCAATAAAGGGGCAGATGGACTTTTCTGACGTTTGCTGTGCAGAGAGAGCACTGCGAGAGGCTGCTGAGTTTAATGGAGGAGCAGACCAGAAGACTCGAATGCCAGGTGGAGGTACGTGCCTGATGCCCATGGAAATGTACTGGCTGCCATCAGCAGAGCTGTGCTGCCAGTGAAATGACGGGCTGGGTGATGGTACAAACCACTGCATTTAAACAGCTGCAGCCAGTCCAGGGCTAACGGAGCAACCAGCTTTCTTTGTGCCCTGTTAAGTTAGCAATGCCTGAAAATGGACTTGTTCTCAGGTGAGAAGGAAATTTATTTGGGCTTGTAGTTATAAAAAAGGACAAAGTACTTCCACTGAACTTTCTGCAAACAATAACCCTAGTGATCAGCATTTTTTTTTTTTCAAAGAAAAACCATGCATACTTTCTGATATACTCGATAGCTTTTGCTACGATTTCTATACTGAAACTTGTGCTAATCAAATAACATAGCTGGCCACACCTTCACCGTGGTAGAGAAAGAGTGAACACGGCTTAGAAACATGCAGTGTTGGCCTCACCAACACAAAAGGCCCCTCCCTCCACGACGTTGCAGTAGGACCACTGAGCAGAAGATGAACGTTGGCAGACGAAGGTTAGCGGCGACAGCGGGAACACCAGGGAGCCCCTGGATTAATGCTGGTGCTTTGGAAAACTCTAGTGGCCTTGCTGCAGGTAAGTGCCAGCCAGATACCCCTAAGGCAGCTGGTGAGGGCAGGCAGGGTGTCTCAAGTGCCAAGGGCTGCAAGATCTGCAGAATTTGCAGTCCCTCCTCAACAGCGGGCAAGGTAGCGGTCTGAGGGTGTTCTGCCTAATGCTTCTGAGATCCTTAGGTAATCCGTTTGCAATAGAATTATTTTGTATTCAGCTGTAATGACTGTACAAGTGCTGTGAAATTGCTTTTCAGCTGTTACTAGCTCAGTGTTTACCATGTGATCACAACAAAACTAACGGCAATAAACTACTGTTAAAGTTCGATACAAGTTTGCAAGGAACAGTAACTATTTGTTTTCAATGGGCTCTTTACCTGTGGAGAAACCTTAAATGGCTCTTAAATGACTCTTAAATCTCTTACCCCCACAGCTGTTGTGAGCAGATTGTCCCTTCACCATTTTTCCATGGAGAGATGCTCTTTAGTGTGATGCTTTTCTGGCGTCTGGTGCACTGAGAAAGGCCCAGTGTGGGCTTAAATCTGGTGTGAACATGACTTGAGACACACACAGTGCTTTGTTAGAATTCTTTTTGTTTGTTTTGTGAGATTCTCCATATTACTTTGCTGCCTTGCTTATATGCTTTTTAAAAATAAAGGTTCAGAAGGAGCTAGGTTTTGTCTGAGATGAGAGGTAGGGCTCTGCGGAAAAAACTTGTGGGGGGTCCCTGAGGCTTTCTGACTTGGGACCGTAAAACCAGGTTTGAACTTGTCTTGTGGGCTTCTCTTTTTGTAAAATGGCGCTTTCTTCTTAAATAGGGAAAGGAAGCTGCTTTGTGCTGAGATTTTCTTTTCTGGTAGTTCTTCATGGTTCTGAGCTGATGTTGCAAAGGCAACGTGGGAGTTGCTTCAGATGCTCCCCATGTCTGGAGATTATTCTGAGGGTGAGAGGAAGTTGATGTTTCCTAACACAGATGTGCTAAAATGTCTGTAGCCTTTTGTAGAGTCTTGAAAACTGGTCTGTGGAATTTACTCAGAGTTAAAGAAAATTCTCTGTGTAATTAAAACAAGAGACCACATTAAAACAACTACATCTTCCCTATTTTCAGTGTGCTACACATGCAGTGGAGAGGGAAAGGATGAAGCTCCTTCACTGCTGTATCAAAGTTGTCTTGATGCTTCTCCAGATCAAAGTAAAGGCTCTTGCTTTTGTGCGAGATACTGGGTTTTTTTTCCTCCAGGATGAGTACTGTTGTGAGATAAGTAAGTTTTCTGAGAGATACAGAAGTCACTTTTAATACACACGCCTATTCCCACCAAATGTGTCAAAGCATGCTCCATTATTTTAGTATTTTATAAATCTGGAAGTCTTTTGATTGTTGTAATTGTTCTCTAATTTTGCCCATATTGCAGTTCCTTATCAGTTTGCCCATGCTGCTTCAATCTTCCTCTGAAATAAGTCTTCAGTGCCACAGTAGTTTGCTAATCACAGAGTCGCCCATTTCACCTGTTCATTGGACATTAGTCTGTTTGTTACTTTATCAATGCTAAATCCACAAGGAATTTGTAAGTGCTTCACCCTCCAGGCAACTAGATAAGCAATGATCTCCTTCCTGCACGAGGGTTTGGTTTATTCTTGGTTTGGAGAGTAAAGGGAGGTTGTGCTACTGCCAAAGGCTTTCATTTGGCAATGAAGATTTGCCTTTCACTGCAGAGATGGGTCATCTTGAATATATCTGACCTGATAATTTCCTTCTTTTCCCACTCATCTCCATTAACTCCATTACCTGTGGTGGCTAAGATGCTTTATTCTAAACAGAGTATTTAGAGTATCTACTGGGAATCTGTCAGTCTAAAATGCATAGGCCATTGGACTAAACAATGTATCAGTGATCCAGTAAAATTCTCTAAAATTAATCATAAAACATTCCAAAGCTAGATTTTCATGATACTTAGGCATCTGACGGTGCAAACACCAAGAAGTATTTTCAACAACACAGCAGAAGAGTAGGTGTGCTGCCACCAGCCCAATCTACAGGTATGAAGTGCCTAAAAACCTCTGGAAATCTGTCTTTTCATGTGGGACTTAAAGCCAGGGTAGGAGAAACTGTTACGAATGAAGTGGAGTGCTGACTGCAGCCTTCCTATCCAAGAAATATGATCCCAGTACAGCGGTTTAACCCCAGCTGGCAACTCAGCCCCACACAGCCTCTCCCCGCAGGTGCTCAGCCATCCCCAGGAAAGCAGGGCTCCATCATGCGTAACGGTGACTTGGGAAGACAAACGCCATCGCTCCAAACTTCCCTCCTTCCTTCTTCTTCCCCCAGCTTATATGCTGAGCATCATGTCATATGGTGTGGGATACCCCTTTGGCCAGTTGGGGTCCACTATCCTGGCCGTGCCCCCTCCCAACTTCTTGTTTCCCCCCCATCCCACTCGCAGGTGGGTTGGGGTGAGCAGCAGAAAAGGCCTTGACGCTGTGCAAGCCCTGCTCAGCACTAATGAAAACATCCCTGTGTTATCAACATGGTTTTCAGCACAAATCCAAAACATAGCTCCATACTAGCTACTGTGAGGAAAAGTAACTCTGTCCCAGCCAAACCCAGCACACGTATCTATTAAAGCCAGGTGCAAAACATGCATCTAGGTTCATTTGGCTTTTGTTGTCTGTCCCCAGTTCCTTGTGAAAGTGAAAGAAGGTAGGGTAGGGATATTTTCAATTTACTCAGGCAGCATACCTCTCCTCAAGTGACTGGAATAATATTTCATTTTACTTATGGTTTACACCCTTATTTTTAAACTCTGTGTTTTGGAAGGTTTTATTCCTGGCATCATGGACTGTTTTAAGCTGGAAGGGTGGTTGGTCAAGTCTCACCTCCTGCTCCAAGCAGGGCTAACTTCAACACTTTGAAATTCTCTATGGATGAAGATTGTGCGTTCTCCCTCGGCCCCTGTTTTCTATGCTTCACCAATCTCATTGAAAATTTTGCCTGCTGTAACTTGTGCCTGTTGACTCCTGTCCTTTCACTGTGCACCTCTGGGAAGAGTCTGGCTCTGCCGTCTGCGTGCCCCCCTTCCATGCATAGAGGAATATTAAACAGAAACAAGCCGATATTACATGGGAGTAATCCTCAGCTTAGAGCGATTAGACATTTCTTTGATCTGAACAGAAATTGAATGCTACAATGTTCATTCTAATGCCACAGATGTGCTTGAATTTAACAGATTGAGAATGTGCACTTGCTGCATTCTCCATGTTCTTCCCCTAAAAGCATCTGTTGCCAGACACTGTCAGGTGTAAGACACGGGACTTGGTGGATCTCTGACCTGACTCATTTTAGCAGTTTTCCTGTCCCTAAATGAACATGACGGAATGATGCAAATGGCAGGGGTTGCTTTAAATTACCCTCCACCCTAATACCCACAAACAAAATTTCTTATTGAAACATGGAAATTATACCCTGGTTGGTGAAGAACGTCTCTGGTTTGTGGCCTTCAGTTAAGAATATTTCCTGCTG
>NW_009259032.1:3035893-3037953 GCF_000687185.1 Egretta garzetta | reverse complement strand
TGCTGAAGAGAAATCAGGTATTTTTATAAACAGGGAAATGTAGAGAGCAAGGTCGATTCTCTGGTAAAACTGCAGTTCTTTATGCTCAGCTAATAAAAATTGTAACTAAAACTTAGCTGAAATGTAGTTAATAGAGGAAGTGTATTTCTACTATTATCATTGCACTTCCTTCATCATTCACTACAACTCAGCATAAGTTACAGAACAGAAAAAATACAGAGCAGAGAAACCAGCAGGAACCAAATGACCACACTGATGAAAAATATGTCCTGTATGTATTTTTAAAAGTAGCATTAGACAGGCTGATTAGGTTTAGTATAAGTTATTAACATCTTGTCTTAACTGTTTTATTAGGAAGTCCTTTCATTTTGTAATCACCTTTGGAAAAGCTGATGTCAGTTCTCGATTTTTTTCAGAATCCTTAAAAATAAGCACATGTTTTCATGGGTTCTATTTAAAATGCAGGGCCTGCTTCTCAGAGCAGTTTTTGCACACAAATCTTCTGGCAGCAGCTGAGTGGGTCTCCCTGAGAAGCAGGACAGTGCAGTGAAAAGACTACCGATGTCTAGATGAGATGCATAAAGCCAGAGGTGGTTGGTGAAGGATTCACTCTCAGTTATCAACAGTAAGGAAGAAAATATTCTTTTGTTGTTGTTGTTTAAATAAAATATGACAGTCTAGCTGTCCAGAAGCCAGAGTATATGTTCGAGCTCTTTGAAAGTTGAGGGCAGGATGTTATATTCACTGGCAGAGATCAGAATTTCAAGACAGGGGTGCCAACATTTGTGGAAAGGCAAAGATATTTCTTCGTGTGCTCCTGTTAAAACCAGGGATATGTGAGCATCACCTGGCAGTCAGCATTGGTGCTGTCGGGCCTGAAGCTTGGGGCTGCAGGAGTGGGAGAGGGCTCGGTCCAGGCAGCCCTTTCAGGTGCTGCAGCACCGCGTTGCCATCAACAAACAGTGGCATCCTGTGAAATCGCTTTTGATGTGTGGTGGGCAGGCTGGAGTGGGAGCATCCCAGTCAGAGGCATCCATGGCTGGTGAAACAGGAGCAGCAGTCGTCTGGAAGCTTGGGATGAGTAGAATGGGACAGGATGAGCTACTGGAGCTGAAAGGAGGCAGAGAGCGGAGAGCAGCTCAGGTGAAGAGCACATGTTATGCCAGAGTGTTACAGTGCCAGTGAGTTCAAAGCACTCTCGCCACCGAGTGGCAAAGGTAGAACAAAGGGATTTTTTTTTTTTTTTAGGTGAACTTTAGGTGATTATTAAAGAGCTGCAGGTAGCAGTAAGATGCTCAGAGGGAGAAAAATAGCCTATGGAAGTTTGATGCAGAATGCATGAGAAGATAAAAACTTACGTATTTGCTGTAGCATATAAATGATTTCTCTCTGAAGACTGCAATATTTCTCATATTGAAGGAGATAACTACCCTATCGTGTTTTGACTATACATGCTTCTCTTTAGCATGCTCTAATGCTCTAATAAAAAGTGTCCTGAGACTTCTGCCCACTGCTTTGTTGTTTCACCGTGCTAACAGTTACCCATTCCCTTATGGACAAACAAATATGCACTGAAGTGTAATAGCCCATCTAATTTTGATGCAGTGTTAGCATTGATCAGATTTGTTCAGCATGCTGCCTGCCTAGGCATGCATAGCTTGTGTTGTGATTTGAGGTCCGGTTGGACATAGCATCAGATAATTTCGAAGGTGTTTATGGTGAAGGGGACGATATGGTGAGTATCTCGGGGTCACATTAAGGAACTGCCTGTGCTGGCGTGCAAGCCTGTGAGAGATGAGAAGGGGGAAGGTGGAAGGTGCACTGAACCCTCAACTCAGCTGAGGATTAACAGCCTCTGGTAGTGGGCTTTTATTTGCTTGTTTTTCAAAAATGCTTAAGTCAGTCATGGTTGAACTTGGTTCTTTTAGGTTTTGCACTCTCAGGTTAGATTTGGATGTGTTTAAATGGAACATAAAATTTCTGTAGAGGAAAATGTTGTGAAGACCTGATTAACGTTGCCTGTCTTCGTTATAAAAGTACATGAGCACTGGAACAGGAAT
>NW_009259032.1:2986172-3035880 GCF_000687185.1 Egretta garzetta | reverse complement strand
GGTATCTTGCTTTCAAACTTTCAGGTCTTGGAATAAAACCCCATTGCCTCAAGGTTTGATTATAGAAAATTGGATTAAGGCAGGGAAAAAATGTGCTAGTTACTTGCCAGTGCTTCCCCACAAAACCAAGGGAGCGAGTAACACAGCGTTCCTCCCAAGGCCACGCTGTGCAGGCACACTCAGTAGAATGACTTGTAAAACTTGGAGTAAGCTCTCACGTTTGCTAATCCTTGCCCAAGCAGTGCAGATAGCGCTTGAGCTAGAACACAAGCCAGCTGCTTGTTTTTCATCTGGGTTGATTTTTTTGTTGTTGTTTCCCCTCTTTTTTTGTTTTTTGTTTTTGTACTCAGAGAAGCAAATGTGTCTTTTATCACTGATTTCCGTGGTGTGGCTGGGATGTACATAGAAAGCTATGTCCATGGGCTTTCCAGAGTAGACTTTACATTTTAAGGTTGTTTTAGTCAGTCTCCAGAGAGATGAAAATATGCCCTTAGCTACTTTTGTAACAAGCAGACAGGTATTAAAACTTTGCTTATTTGCACTTCTATTTACTTCTGATTGCTGTATTATTCTCATGTGAATCACTCTTATCTCATGTCTTATTAATTATAAAACATATGAATTATTAATACCCCTTGCTTACATGGACTTATAAGGCTGGGTACATACACATCTGAGTTTGCCTACCTTGTTGAGTATCTATCTGGTTTATTCTCATGATATTGAGAACTTGATCAGGTTTGATGGTTTTCTCTTTGGTTTTTTTTGAGATTTTTCTGCCTCCCCCAACCATATGCCATTAGATTGCTTGCAACTATGAGAAGTTGTTTAAGCACAGATACTGTGGACCTGATAGAAAGCATCTTGTCAAAGCAGGGGCTGTGCTAAATGTGAGATCTTAAGAATATATGCCACAAATGGGTCTCAAAGTCAAATATTAAATGGGGTTTTTTTGGTTGGTTTTTTTTTTTTTTTCAACTGGCTGTCCAGTTCAGTAACAGCCCAAAAGCACTTGCTGGAATGGAATTAATTAGGTGTATATTTTATTATAGAAAAAAATCTCAGGGTTTTTCTACAAACTTATGAACTTATGCTGGATAAATACTCCCTAGGTCTGCAGCAGATACCTGGCTTTGGTACCCGACTGCCTTTGGTATTTGTTGTACGCAGCACTGGCAGTTCCTGTTCTTGTTTGTCACTTCTGGATGAACTGCATCAAACTCACAGTTCAGTTTGCTAAATCAATTGTCGTCTTGATTAAATGCATGCTATAAATGTGTTTGAGTGCTCCTGGTTTTGGCATGTGAACTGATTGGAATGAGCTGTGGAAGAAGAGTGTTGCCCCAAGACTGATAAAAAAAGTAACTAACTTTTCTACATGTGGATGTGGTTTGATCTTCTGAAGACCGAATTGACCTGTATGTACTGTGTGGTGTTGTAATACAGTACGGTTAACCAGAGCAAGAAAAGTTGTTAGTTTGGGGTGGGTTTTGTTTGGTTTTTTAATACCCAAAGGTATTAACAATATTTTCTGTAAGTATTCATTTTAAATACATCATGTTTTGGAAAATACCTGACCTGACCATCACTAGCTCTACCATAGTTGCCACATAGCAATGGTCTTCTGTTTGCTGATTCAAGAGTTCACATGTACAAGATATTCATTAAGCCCCCAGTTTTGTCATCATTTCAACCCAGATGGTGCTTCACACTGAAATTACCTCTTACTTTGACTCTCAATGACATGAGAAGGAACGTGCTGAGTACTACCTGGTAACTGCTTCGGTTCAATGAACTGCTTCAAAAACATTTGAGGACTGGCACACATGGACTGCTCCTATCTCACCATACCTAAATATTATTTATTATTTTTTCTTTAAAATTTTCAAGTGTGACTGTATAGACAGGGGTTTTTTTTACAGGAAAATCAAACCTCTACTTTGCGAATCCACGTAGCAGGTCAGCACGGGGAGGCTGCTGTGCTGTTAATTCACTCCCTCGTTAATGCACATTAATCCCCCATGTAAGCAAGCCCTTACTTAAGCTCATTTCAATCATTTCCACAAGATGAGCTTGTATCCGTGACCAAAATCAGAGGATAAATAAGCCTTTAGATACTCTGATATCCACCTAATGCCAATCATACCACCATTTCTGAATTCGGTCCATTACTTTCTACCCCTACCCATTGAACAAGCCCTGCCCTTGCCCTCCTGTTTTTTAACCACATTTTTTTGTCTTCTGCATTGCAATCTTTATTAATCTCACCAGCTGGAAAGCAGAAACAGATGGCTCTAATTATTTGGACATCGTTTTATCACTAAAAATCAAATTACAAAAGCCTCCATAGAATAACTTTCCTCCTCTGTTAAGTTTTCCATCTTTATTTTGGGAGAAATAAACCAAGTTTATTTTTATATCAGGTGCCTGCTTCCTCTGCCAGCTAGTTGAGGGACAGCTGCTAATTGTTTATCCTCCATTTGCCTGCAGATCTGTTAGTTATCCTGCCAGGAAAGCCCTCCAAGCAGCCATGTATGTGACAGAATTTTGATGTTGTAGTCACATTGCATGTAAGTGTTTAAGGCCACATCATGATTTATGTGAGTTGTCAGGTCCAACAACTCATGGAGTCAAGATGCAAGCGATTGTAGCATTGATTTAGAAGGAGCCAAACAAAGCGAGTACAGGGTAGGCAAGTATGCCATAAGCTGGCCCCGCTGCAGTTACTGGTGTTTTCATGGGCTGCTTGTTTACATTTGTGGTTTTGAGGGAAAAAATCAGGCCATTCTGGGCGGTGCCTTTAAAATCTTCACTTAGGAAATGGATGTGCTTGCAGCAGAGAGCTTGGGATTCTGTCCCAGGACCACAAACGGAGGCAGGCAAAGCCAGCCTGGGAGAAAAATGGAGAGGTGAACACGTCTCACATGAGCCCTTGAAAACTCGCTTCACCCATTATAGACTCAATGTATTGGTTGAAGAAAATGTAACGTCTTCCTTTATCATCTCTATCTTAAATCACATCGTTAAAGAGAAGGAGCCAGGCTGTGGCTTATACAGAACAGGCGCTTCATTTTATGTTACGTGGCTGTGATGATGCTGAGCACCCATTAGCACACTTTATCAAGATAGATGTGCTGAATCCAGAGGAGCTGTGCATCACCATGGTAGTGTGAAACAGCTGGGGATGGGGGAGCGCCTCACAGCATGGCTTTTAACTTGGCAAGTTTTCCGATTGCATTCTCAGGGAGTCTAAGTTCACTCTTAACTAAATGCAAATGGATAGCCTGAAGCATAACTGCACAGGGTGTTCTACAAGTTAGAGAGTGGTAGCATGAGACGGATACAAAATCCACGCTTTGCTAAACCTAGAAGGCAGGACCCTTCCACTAGTATGAACTGACTTTTTGCTGATTCATACCAGCTGTCATTGACCATACATCATTTTGGTGCTAACAGGGGCTAATGTAGATGTAACCTGGTAAGACAACAGTGACTATACCTAATGAAATATGCTGTACTTGGCTGCTGTCCTGGTTACCAAGTCATTGGTAGAGATTTGTGATAGTTATAGGGGACTTCTATAGGTCGGAAAGAGTCGCAGCAACTTGGAAGGTTCTCTTATAGTTTAGTTTTATTCTTATTACTCGTGAGAAACTAAAAGTACCAAAAACGCAGAGTCATAACAGCTTTTGAGAATATCAGCAAAAAGCAGCTTCTCATTAGACCTCATTGGCAAGCTTAGAATTTTTTTCCTATTTCTAGTCCTCATCTTCATACAGTAAAATATTTACATTATCAAGCATTTAGCTTATTAATCAAAATTACCAAAAAGGCCAGCTTCTTAGTGGTGGTGTTGCAGGAAAAGAGAAAAAGCTTAAAACCTGTCCATGTCTTAAAGCCTTCATGATATTAATTGTTTGTCTCCAGTTGAGTGTTACTCTGTTCTGAGAACGGATCTGTATTCGAAAAACAGCATTTGTTCAACAGAGCAGATCTTAAATTCCCAATCTTAAGAGTACTTAAATCTTTCTTCTCTAAGCTTTCTATTGTGAAATTATGCCAAATTAGTGAAATGAACTATGTGACTAAAATGAGGTATAAATTCTCTCTGATCAGCTTGCAGCCATTTGTACTGGTTTAGCCTGGTGTGTTTAGAAAATTCCCACTAACTTAATGAAATAATTTTTTATAATAATTGAAGTTTTCTGTTGAAATATAGATACACACACGTAAATATGCACATTTGCCTTCTTAGATCCAAATTACAGTGTTATAAATGGTTTTCTGCCTTTATCAGCTTGCCACATTTCATGCAGCTGGATGCCTGCCACGTCCTGCTGTCTCAGGGTGACACCCCCAGAGTGAATAAGTAGCCGTCATTTCATTCACGCCTTAAAGTTGTTCTTACTGTTATTAACAATGCAGCAAAAGTGGCTGTGGTATTTTATGGACTCCCCTGAAGGCCAGATCCCTTCTCCAAAGCCTGTGTAATGTAAACATCTCTCACTTTAGCTTCTCGCTGAGATTGCAGACTCTGTGTAATCCCTGGTATTTATTGCCTTCCAGATTCCACTCAGTAAGCATCAATGCTTTATATTTCATCCAGTATTGCCAGCAAACTGTAATATGAGTTTACAAATGTGTCACGCAAGACATTTTTCAGCTTTTGACACAGCTCACCACTCATAACTGAATGAACGAGGCCAAAATGTCCAAGTCAGTCTCTTCAGCAGAGAGATAAGGTGAGACACCTTTGGGTGTGAAATTCATCGTCCATTTCCCAAATGAGTTTCTGCAACAGTGAGTTCCCGTATGTTAAAGTAAAGCATAATGCATACAGCAGGCAAGTACTACTTACCCTGAATTACATAATCTATATAATATTCCTCTACATAATAACCTCCTATATAGGGGTAAATCCTGAGCATGGCTAACAGATAAGCTGGAAAGGAAGAAAAAAAAAAAAATAAAAGGATCCTTTTCCTTTCTCCCCAGTTTAGCCTTTTTGGTATGCATTGCCAGAAATGAGGCAGGGTTCTGATTTAGCACACGCACTCTGTTAAGAAGATTAGGTCTGAGGGAAGAGGAAAGGAGTTTATCATGGTTAATTTGCGTGCCCAGGCAGCCCTGCTCTGAAACCACGGTGCCAGCTGTGCCTGGTGCCACCAAACATCCATGGCTGCTTTTCCTCGCTGGACCACCTCCCCACGTGCTGCCAGCTCTTACACTACCTCTTGCACCTTTCTTCAAGGGTAACTGCTTGACAGGGTGACACTTTTTCTTGCTGCTTAACTGCTGGGAATGGCAACAGCAACCCCCTGGTGCAGCCGGCACCAGCAGACACTCCCTTTCCTTTCCACTTTCATGGCGATGTTATCTTTGGTGAAGTGTCATGTTGGCGGCAGCCATCCTATTATGGGTAGAGTCTGTCAGACCGCTTGAAAGCAGCTTTCTGCTTTGAAGCAATAGCTTTTGTGCCATTTCCAATGCCACTTCGTCCCCAGGGGCTTTGCTGTTACCGTTTCTGCTCCAGACCCGCTGTTTTGCGGTTGCTTGGGGCATGCTATGCATCTCACCGGGTGCTCCCTGTTGCCGAATGCAACCCGACGCGGGTTTGGGGAGTACCCCAGTGGGACTGCACAGTTAAGGGGATAATGCCCACAGCTAGAACTGTCGTACAAGGAAGGAGCTGTAGCGTGAGCATTTATAGATGAGTGAGGAATAATAGAAGGTGGAAAGGAGAAGCAGCAGGATGGGAGGAGCTAGCAACAGGGGAAAAAAAGGCTGTTGTCTCCGCTTTGAAATGGCCGCTCAAATACTACCAGTGGGGTGATAGTTATGATCTTGAACGTGTTCTGTCACCCAGCTCCTCTCCCACAGGCCAAAATCAGCCTTGTCCCCCACCCCACGCGTTGCTGAGCTGCACAGTGGTGAAGCGTGGCGATGCAGAGCAGGTCCT
Organism: Egretta garzetta; assembly: GCF_000687185.1. Lineage (NCBI taxonomy): Eukaryota > Metazoa > Chordata > Aves > Pelecaniformes > Ardeidae > Egretta > Egretta garzetta. Next base: position 3,029,921 of record NW_009259032.1, on the reverse strand, counting down.
CAGCTGTGACAAGGTGCCATAACTTTGACTAAGCTGTCCAAATCTGGCTGCACGCATGAGAACTCTGCCTAGCTTAGCTGCTTTTGACTTGATAAATAAGAATCTCCATCAGGCAACTTGGACTCTTCTCATTGATAACGCTAATGAGAGCTGAATGGATTAGCTGTAGGCTGTCCTGCTGCTGAATTTAGCTGATGATAAATCTGATTTTTTTTTTAAAAAAAAAAAATACGTAGAGAGTTGCTGGGGTCTTATTCATGTGCTGGAGATAAAGGGCAATGAAAGAGGTGTCAAGAATATTTAATGTATTTGTGCTTACCCAGGCAATGCTACCACTGCTGTTTTACCTCTTGTTTCTTACCTTTTCCATGGGGAATTCCAGGTTTGGCAGTACTAAGTTAGTGGATAGGGAGCCTGGGGAGCCCTGGGGGATATAATGTTTGTAAGTGTGGGATGTGATATCAGCGCTTCTATTAAAACCAAAGCATGATGGGCTATTCCTTGTTGACCTGAAGGTCATGTTGTCAGCTAGCTCTGAGCCCCAAAGTGCAGCAGGTACCCAGAGCGGTTTATGCCCATCGTCACAACTTCCTTAATATTTTTTTCCAGTCTGTTTTCCCTGGTTTTTTTGTTGTTTTTTTTTTAATATAAATATTTACTGTGAAAGTAATGAAGGCTACTTGAGGGAAACTCGATTACAGGGGATGTGAAAAGAGCACAGAGGTGTGTATTTGGTTTGCAAAGACTGTGGAAGCAAATGCTCTGCCTTTCTTCAACAGGCTGAGCATGTGCCCCCTGTGATAAGGGTCCTGAACGTGCTAAGCTCTCCTTTTGCTCTCTTTTCCATTCAGGGTTTGAACATGGGCACTCAGCCACACACTGTGACCAAGACGGAGATCCCTGACCATGTTCTTTACACGGTAGGAACATGTGTGCTCATTATTGGCTCCATTGGCATCATTGGAAACCTCCTGGTGCTCTACGCATTTTACAGGTAGAAAAATTGCTTTTATGGTTAATCTGGCTGGCCTTGAGGTTTGCATGTGCCTGTGCACAGATGTTCTGCATTGGTTTCCTTTTGGATTAAATCTTCAGGCAAAGGCAGATGGCACCAAATGGGGGAAGGCAACACAGCCACACCCAACATCACTGATAACCTCAGTGTAAATTCCTCATGATTTAAGGAACCAAAGAAAATGACGCAAGAAATACCACGTACTATTAACAATTCTACTGAGAAGTTTAAATGATAGAAACAGCAGACTTCTTCACTCACCCTGTAAAATTTGCAGAAATACTTGACAAAAACTGCTGCTCTTCCCAGCAGCCCAAGGACCAAGAAAGCAATGCACTACATGAAATGAGCTCATGCCATTGGTGCATCCCCTGCTTCAGGCAGATCATAGGATTTCTGTCAGGTTGTGTGCTCTCTTGGTTTCTGACAGTGTAATGGACAGGCAAAGCTGCTGCAGCTAGAGTAGACAAAAATCTCATGGAAAAAATAAACAGCTTTCTTCTGTCCCATGCTGTGATGCTGGGTTTCAAAATCCTCCTAGCTTGCTGCTTGCTGTCATCATGCACGTTGATGCAGAGGGGGCTTACAATGCTAGAAGCACCGGCGAGGTTATGAACCAAGCGTTAGTTTCTTATTCTTAAAAGTTTAAGACAAATAAACTAGTTCAGTTATTTTGAATAACTGGCTTTTAATATGGGATAGAGGAGAAATTGAATTCCCTGCAACTGTAGATACCTTCATGGTTTTTGAAATGCAGCACATGCTCTCCATTTTTCTTGAAATTTGTTTGGTTTAGCTGGTGTAATAAAAGCATTAAAGTGTCAGAACAGGAAAATCTCCATAGGCAGACAAGCACCCGTGAAGGTGTGAACTCTGCACCCCCTCTCACTCAGTTGTTGCAGGCAGTTATGAGACCCAAGATTTTGTTAGAATTGCAGAAGTATTGAGACAGATTTCTCTATTTCTTTTTCAGTATTTCATTATCAGAATGAGAAAAGAAATTCATGTTAGCTGCAAATACTGATATTTTAAAGCACATCAAAGAGGCCTCAGCTGTTCAGCTTTCTACACTGAAGGAAGCATTTGGGAAACAGAAACAGTTATTTCAAACTGTTGAGAATCACTGCATCCAAATTCCAAGAACAAAACTATTTATAACGTCCTGCTTCCTCCCTGTGTCTCACAGACTGTGCCAAGTCACTTCTATTTGTACTATATGTACCTGGCACTGTGGAAAGTCCTGAATTCAGACTCTAAGTATCGAAGCTCTTTATTTCGCCATGCAACCAATACAGTGGTTCACATTGAGGGACTACTAGTTCCGTATTGCACTGTCTCAGCATATCCCTCAAAAGTGCCAGTTTTAAGGCAGATTTGGGTGACCATAACTCACAGATTCATTTAACTTTCATAGTGGGACCTAATATTTGATCAGAGCAACAAGGGCGTATTCAACCAAATAACCCCAAGTACAAGTGAGAGGTTCTTTATCACATTACCAGTATCTTTACTCCTCGTAGCCAGTCCCAAGGATAATCTTGAATACCAGCTGAAAGTCTCCTAGGAGGTTGTAGCTCCAGATATCCCTAAGAAGTGAGACTATGTGAGGTGGTGAGATGTGGGGAAAAAACCTGGAAGTGATATTTGTTTCCTTTGGATAAGCTTTGCCTGCAGACTGGCTGCTGCTTCCAAGCCCCTTGTTGCGGCGTGGAAAGTTGCCTGTTCAGCTGAGCGCTTTAGTTATCTCTTATGAGATGTGTATGAACAAAAGCGGTTTTTTTTCAAATCTCTCTGCATGTTCTCCTTGTGCCATAGTGCTTTGCAAAGGGCCATTTAATTAGTGGTAATGTGATGACTTTTCACGTCAGCAGCTTTTAAAAGGTCCTTTGGCTCTGTAACCTGCTTCGGATCCTGGTCTTGTGCAGCGCAGGACATGCTCAGTGTTACTGCTCTTCCAGGGAACTGCCCTTCTCATCAACAAATCCATATTTTTCAAGACAGCTGGAGTTCTCCTCAGTTTGAAGAGGAAACAACCCATTTTATCCCCCCTTGCTATTGTCAGTCAACATTTTGAAATGGCTGTATCTGTAGCTGCAGTAGTTGACTGACGATTAGCAATTGCTTGACTGTAAGTAACTACTGATTCCAACCTGGATAGTATTTGTTTATGCTAATAAGCAAACTTATGAAGTTAACTGTTCACTTTGCCTATTTAAAATCACGTATTTCTCATGTTCTTAAGCAACAAGAAGCTGAGGACACCCCAAAACTACTTTATAATGAATTTGGCTGTGAGCGACTTCCTGATGTCGGCTTCTCAGGCACCAATGTGCTTTGTCAACAGCTTGCACAGAGAGTGGATACTTGGAGATATAGGTACTTTTCAACGCTAATTCATACCTCCCTAATTCATACCTCCCTAGCTCTACACTGTCTGCAGCCTATTTTAGCCATAACAACCTTGGCCTGTGCTGTGGAGACAGCAGCACAAGGCTCTTGAGTGACCACGCAGGCACCTGACATCATCAGTCAGCATGATGGTGGATGTTTTGTGTTATAGGTTTGATTCTTTCATCTTACTTATTCTGGAAAAAAAAGGAGTCAACATCAACATGTAACCATGTTACCCTTTAGCTTGTACGGGCAGATGCTATGGCTGAAGATGGGTAGAAAAGTTTTATTGTTGTAAATATTTTTTTCTGTATTGTCTTAAGAGGGAGTTAATATTTTTTATTTAGAAATGTATGTTGATATTCCTTAGCATACTTCTAGGAACCTCACGTTTAATTAAGAGATTTAAATAACGATAGTCAGTTGAGGACTCACTGCAAATTTAAGCTCCGTTCTTTCCAACTGCGAGAAAGAAAAGGTGATGCATGCTCAAATTATAGCTGCAATGTGAGTATAGCCAGTTCCTCAGAGGGCTCAACGCTCTGCTTGGTAATGCTCATCACATCATTGGGGGAAAATTTGCACCCAGTGGTCGTGTATTGGTGGAACAAGCCCAGTGATCATGTATATTTAGCAGCACTGAAGGGGCTCCTCTTTAGTTTGAGGATGTTTTTAGTCTTGCTCATCCCCTTAGGTAAAATCAGTGTAAATTATCATGCTGCCACAAATGAAGCAGTTGATCTGGGTTGAGTGGGATTTGGTCCTTAATTGTAGGTTACTTATAAAGACTTTAGAGTCTGCTGTAAGGTTGAATCTGGTATTTCGACTGCCTCCCATTTCCAGTGGGCTGCTGTCTATAACCACAAGGGGTGATGCAAGATCTCAAAAAACAAATGATCGTTCAACACAAGTTTCAAGAATCAAATTGGGGTCAGTGTAACTACAAGTTTTCATCTGCTACTGCAATGCCTGAACGCTAGGAGGGGAAAAAAAACCCTGTTTCATGTAAAAACTGTGTTTATTTTTTTTAAGTGCTGCTATTAAATATAGGAGCTGGAGCTATGTTTTACAGCTGGTCTTTTAGCCATCAAATTTAAACCACTTCTACATTTTTAAGCCACATAAACCAAAGTAATTTTTCAAAACATCCGCCTGTTATTAGCAGACAGATGTCTGCTGCAGCCTGTTAAGATCAATATATTGGGCAACAGTCCAGGAAAATGTACCTTTAATTAAATTGGATTTTCTTTGAGGCAGTTTTCCACTGACAAAAAGTTCGCAGCTGCAGCCCACAGTGGAGAGTAGGACTTGTTAAATACATACTTTTGTATTTGATTAATATTTGTGGTTTTTCTAATAAGCACTTCATAATTATGGAATTGCGAGGCTAAGAGAATTCTTCTAATGGGGGAGAAGTCCCAAGCCAGGAAAAAATGGGAGGGTTATCATGTCAGGCTCTGAGAGAAAACATGCATCTGTTTCAAGAAAAATCCCTGACATTGCCATTTTCTGCTTCAGGCTGTGACTTGTACGCGTTCTGTGGGGCGCTCTTCGGAATAACCTCAATGATGACTTTATTAGCTATTTCTGTGGACCGCTACCTTGTGATCACTAAGCCCCTGCGATCCATACAGTGGACTTCAAAGAAACGCACCATGCAGATCATCGCTATCGTGTGGCTGTACTCGCTGGGATGGAGTGTGGCTCCGCTCTTTGGGTGGAGTATGTTGGCTGCTCTCTCTCTCTTCTAGCATTCCCATTGTGGTCTGCTTTAGCCTTGCTCGGGGTATGAAAAAATGAGATTTTTGATAAGTTCTCTGGTGGATGCCTAGCCACCGCCTGATAGTTTGCTGTCGTACCGTGTGTCCGCACCTACTGCAGTGCAGATTGCCTCCTCCTCTCTGCCCCCAGGTTGTGTTCAAGCAGAACAAACTGCAGTCTATCTTAGAGTCTGGCAATCAGGACCACGTGTGCACTTGTATCCTCTGACCACACGTATACTATGGCATGCATAGCTCTTGAAGACCATGTATACACTACAGGGTTTATTTTAATTGCTCGCTTGTTGGATCAGCAACTGCGTGAGCTTTGGGTGTACGTGTAAATAATGTATTCCATGTATTTCATAGGTTCCTATGTGCCTGAGGGCTTGATGATATCCTGTACATGGGACTATGTAACCTACTCCCCTGCAAACAGAAGTTACACCATGATTTTATGTTGCTGCGTGTTTTTTATTCCCCTGATAATAATATTCCATTGCTATTTATTTATGTTCCTGGCTATAAGACGTACTGACAGGTAAGCAATGTGGCTGAAATAAGTAAATCTCCTTTTTCTTGTATTAGAAGATTTTCTCAATTTCTTTGGCTGCAGAAAAATCTGAAATTAAAATTAATCTGAATTGAAATTGGAAATAAAGAGGCAGATCATTAACAGCTGTAACTGGAGAAATATTTTTGCCAGTGTAAAAACTGGAATGGATGTATGTATTCTGGAGTAGGGAAATTTTTTTAGGGAAAGAAGTCTCTGGTGGTTCTAATCTTAGCCCAGAGTGTGGTAATTAATCAGACGCTTTGATAGCTTGGATTATTTGTATTTCACATTTGCAATACAAGGAACAAGGTCTCTGTGCATTCCAGCACAGTTTTCAGCCCCAAGGGATGATAAATAGCATGTAGCAATGGAGGCATCATCTGCCTTTGAGCTGCTCTGTAAACATATTTAGTCCTAAGTCCTCATATTTTTTGACAGTTTTATTTAAGGCAGGCATCCCAGAAAACCTTGTGGCTCACTCTAGCACCACAACTGCACGCACAAAATCTGGCTGTGCTTGTTAGGACACTTCTTCTTCCCCAAGTTCTTGGTCTATGTTTGAAATAAAACATCAGCAGGGTGTTAGATCTGTAAAGTAAGTTCATTCTGTCCATTTATTTTCTCCTAATGAGTACATGACTTATCTTTGGTCTGATCCAACACCAGCTGAAGTTGTGAGTCCTTCCCACTGCTCGCAGTGTCATCAGCTCTGGAGGCTTTTCTCCGCGCCTATCTGCAGGCACTTGTTGAAGTCATTTGGCTTCACAAGGCTAAATTCCATTTTTACAAGCACGTTTAGCTGTATGCCAAAATTGAAGTTCTTATTGAGCTCTATTTTTGGCCTTGGTTTTTACTGTGCTTTGTGTATGGTTATTTGATACCAAGCGAGAAGGAGCAAAGAATGCATCTGTAAAACAATGGTGTGCTGTACACCCATGAAGCACAGTGGCCACAAGTTTTTTCTATGCCTTTTGCTCACCAGTACAGTAAACTCACTTTATAGGTACGTTCACATTGCAGCAGGAAGCAGTATCCTCCTGGCTGGTAATTACTGTCTTCGGTCTGAAATATATCTTCATTTAACAATGCTGCTACATAAAAATTGTTATTTCTATGCTAAACTGTACAAAATGCTAAGCCATATAAAATAATTTGTTTAATAAAGTGCGACATGTTCGTCTGATGTGAGAAGATAATTTCATGGGTCGATTTTAGGCAAAAATATTAGGATTGCCTCTCATACTCCCCACTGAAAATACTCTTCTCCAGTGAATAAACCTGCAGGAAGTAAAAATGATCCCTTAAGCATTTGGGGCCAGGTTCCTCAGAGCAGTCAGGGTATTCCAGCACATGCTACCTTGTGAGCTGGAGTTTCTGCAAGCTGTTCCTCCCTCGATAAAGGAAAAGCCATTAGATTGGATTTTGCATCCAGCTGTGCCTTTGCTTGCTCCACCTCTGAGGGCAATGAAGGGCAAGAAATACCAATTTCTTCACCCTCCCAACCTGAAACCCTCCTTGTGTCAGGATAAGGAGATGGCAATCCCATCCTGTAATCCCAGGGGTTCTTCTGGCTCAGTTCCACACGCAGTCGAAGCTCAGGCAAAACACATTGGGATAACTTTACTACATTAATTACCTCCTAGATTTTAAAATATCAGAGGACAAAAGAATAGTTAGAGCAGGGAAAGATGACATCTGCTTCCTTTTGCATATTGCTGAGAATGCATTAGAGATAGTGTGCCTTGCTTTTTCACCCTCCTGCTGACATATCTGTATTTTTCCCCCCCTTACAGAGATGTTCAAAAGCTAGGGTCCTGCAGCAGGAAATCCTACCTCTCTCAGTCCATGAAGAATGAATGGAAACTGGCAAAAATTGCTTTTGTGGTCATCATTGTGTTTGTTTTGTCCTGGTCTCCATATGCTTGTGTCACCTTGATTGCCTGGGCAGGGTAAGTGGAAACGTAATCCAAAGAGCATGGGTTATTCTGAAGTATGATTAGTACAGTCACTCATAAGAAATGGATCTCCCTTTGGAACAGGTATTAAATAGTTATTATATTAGGGGTGATACTGCTTTCTTCACTGTATCCTTGTGGATGAAGCCAGGAAAGGGGTTGTCCATGTATTACAAAACCATTCTGACTTTTTATCTACATTTTTGGTACACGTTGTTTCCTCTCCCCCATGATACTTTCTTTGAATGAATTGGAGGGGTTACCTCTTTTCTCTCCTAATACCTGTTCTCTCAAGAGGTTTCCACCATATATACTACTGCCTCTGACAGGGGGCAGAAAAGAGGTTAAATTCCCAGTCTTCACCCCTGAGCTCCCATCTTTCTCCAACTGCCCTCTGCTCCAAAGGGACCTGTAGTCTCATCAGCACATGTTCTTGATTTCAAGGTCAGGTTGGACAGGGCGTTGAGCAACCTCATCTAGTGAAAGATATCCCTACCCATGGCAGGGGGGTTGGACTAGATGATCTTTAAAGGTCCCTTCTGACCCAAACCATTCTGCGAGTCTATGATATTGATTGTGATTATCCTGTGCCACCATTGATCACACATGACTGACTGTGGGAGCTTAAAGCCAGGAGGAGAATATTGGTTTCAAACCACTACTAGTCCTCTCTTCCTTCTGCAGTGTTTGCAGGCGAGTCACTGACACCCGGTACTGTGCAGCACGGATGTTGCTGATGGAAGTTTTTTAGGTTTGATTCTGGTTTCTTTTTATCGCCATTCCTTTTCCCCAGATGGTCAACATGGGGGTTGTTTGAGGTTTGGTGGTTTGGTTAGGTTTTTTATGCCTAGTGTAGAAACAGGGAAGGTGATTCTTTGTGTTCCTGGTCATCCTCAGATAGATAACTAATTGCTTGCATGTCTTTCATCTTCTCTGAATAAATGAAATGAAGCACACGCTGTCAAATGCAAGCCTCTCATCTGAGCAAAGAATGCATTTGAATGAATTAACGTTTCAGGGGTATTTCTTATCAAGAGATCACAGCACAAAACCAGTCAAAAAAAACTGTTTTAGTAATTTAGTATTAATCCATGGCATAGCTGTGTGTCTAATGTTTTTTGCTTTATTTTAGTCGAGGCAACACCCTAACACCATATTCCAAATCTGTGCCAGCAGTTATCGCCAAAGCTTCTGCAATCTACAACCCCATCATATATGCAATAATCCACCCAAGATACAGGTACAGTAAACATATAGGTATGTGTATAACTGTAAACACAAATGTGTCTTTTTTACAATGGAACAAACTACCCCCAATCCCTCAGCCTCACCCCATGCGATGCTCATTCCTGCCCTGACCACCCCACCCACCCCACGATGGGATCCGGATGGTCAGACTCTGCACCATGTCCACTTGGTACAGGGCATGTGGAGCTCCAGACCTGGCCTCAGGGGTGGCCAGGAGAGGGGAACAGTCCCTCCCTTCCCCTTACTTCCCCCTCACAACGCTGCTCTGTCCCGTGGAGCTGCACAACACCGTGACTGGCAAGAGGTGGAGATGATGCTCAGAGTCATCTTTTGCCATATCAGGGACGGCCACTAAAGTGCACTCTCCAGACAATAGGTCCCAACCAGCGAGGTTCAAAAAGCACATCATTACCAATTTAAGAAGTTATAAATGCATATGTTCAAGGTTTGGTTTTCTGAAGTGCTTAAGTTATTCTCTTCACACCAATGTCAGTACTAATGTAAAGAAGTTGCTGGTCTTTGGGAGAAGCTCTGTAAGAAGCAAGCAGCATTTTCATAGAAGTTCTGTGAAAAGCGAGAGTTATGGAAAGCCAATAATCCAGACAGAGCTCCCTGCAAATGAGAAATACTTCCAAACATACTGAAAATACTGCTTTTTTTATTAGTGGGCTTGCTAAGTTGGGTCAACAAGTATTTGCCTTCAAAAAATAGAACAGATGTCTCTGAAATACTCTACTTCGTGGAAAGAAGTGTCTTCTGGTGGCTCAGGTTTCATATTTGTTTCATTTAGTTGTCTCAGGCAAAAGTTTTTCCCTTTACCTTTTTCAAAAATATTAGCTTTGACTTAAAAAAAAAAGTTTTACACTACACTAATGTGGTTCACTGGGCAAAATGTGATGCTGACCACTTGTCTGAAACACTTCAATGTTTTTTGCAGAATTGAAATATTTCTGAACCTATGCCTTCATAAGCAAATTATTCTACATTTTCATTCTACTTATTATTACAGATCTCAATTACTGTATACTTTAAAAGAGAAAACTGTGCCAACCAGCACAATTTCACTAACAAATACTCCAACACTACCCAGTCTCAAGAAGCTGTGTGGTTAGCCAACTTTTCTTGCCTTTTCATTTCCTTCTCAGTTCCCTCACAGCCAGTGAATGAGTTTCTGAGCCGAAAGGTATGAATTCTGCTTTTTATCCAGGCCCTCTGACTGCAGTAAGGTAAGGGATAGAGGGTATAAAGATAACTGGTTCCCACAGGTTAGAAAAGTGACAATGCATTGTCAAAAAAGATTTCCATACTGTCGCTCCGATGGGAAACCTATAAGATTAAGTGAATAGAATGATAACTTAATATACCGTAAAAGACTCCTCCAAAGAATCAGACACCTTTCCCTTGGCAGAAGAAGTCCCATCATAAACTCCTTTAGTAACTTCTTTAGAGCACCCCAGTTGATCTCCAGAGACCAGCTCAGCCTTACCCAACATTTAGGGAAAGCATGTGAAGGAATCACCTTGCATTTCAGAAAGGTCACCTGCTCTTTGAGTTAGGTAGGACCTGGAGGCATGTATAGTATGGACACATCAAAAATTATTGTATCTTCAGTCATGTGGTCCTAAAGGAGTTACAAAGTACTTTTGCATGGGAATAAGCTGCCGTGGTGTTCTGCTGAATGGTTTCAAGCAAGGACAAACTTGCCCTGCACTTCCTAGACACTACGCAAGCTAAAACTTCTTTTTTGAAGTCATCATTTTATTGAGAAATGTCCTCTCAGCTTCAGCTGAGAACCATGTTCTGGAAAAGTCAATCACTTCTATTAAAAATTCTATAGTACTTGGTTTCCAAAAGTCCAGCAAAAATAGGTTTTGGGGGGGTTGTTTTGGGGATTTGTTTGTTTGTTTTTTTATTTAATGTAAGGAAAGGAATACAACTCCATTGTGTTCTCAGCCTTATCTCCAGTATCAGGTGAGCTCCTAAATATTTTTTCCCCCTTTACGACTCTGAGCAGTGTACACAGAAGCAGCTATACCTCACATAGAAGATATAGCTCAGAGCTTGCAATTTCCTTCCATAGCTGCACATAATGTGTTTTTGAAACATTGGCAGTGAAAAATACTTCATTATATAAAAGGAGAAATTCTTGTAACAGAACTGTTATTCAGTATAGCTCTAGATTTTTCTGCAAGTCTTTCAAAACATATCTACCACAAAGGGATGAGTGTCAAAATTTTGGATGAAACATGGGGATGCCGTGGTGATAAATGTGATAAATGTATAAATGCCACTAGATGGCGGGGTTAGTCGTTAGTATGAGGCTTGTTCTCACCCATGAAGAGTAAAAGCTGCTAGGTTGTATTGCCTGAAAACTAGGATTTGGGAGCTGGAAAGAGACTTCATTGGTTTGAATGTCTGATGGGTGAAGGTGTGATTGTAAGAACAGTTAAAGCTTCTCAGAAGGCTGGTGGATATATACCCAGAAATGGTGAAAACATATTCTGTTTGAAAATGTCTGCAATTGCAGCTAACACTGTTTTGCATCTTCCTAAAACCCGAGTCTATCTTTGGTTTTGAAGGTTGTAGAGGATTTTAGGTTATAATAAGAGAGTGACTGCTCTCCAATGGCTTGCAGAAGTTCAGTGAGAAGATTTGCATGGCTGGCTGACACATTATCAACCTGGTATTTTTTTCTGACCAAAAGCTATTGTGTTCACTGATTCCTTATGTTATTTTTGCAATATTTTTGCAAGAGAGTGTTTGCAAAGCAGATACTATAGAGTGAACTGCTTCAGTTAGTGTTTTTCCTACCAGCATTGGCTTTTCCAAGTAAGATTGGATTAAGAAAAAGGTTGGAGTCCACAACAGCATTTCAGAGACTCTTAACATGTGTGTGGGGGGGTGGATTTCTTGCTTCTTAATTAGTCTTTCTAGACATATCAACAAGAGAAGTGTTGATGCAGTTGTTTTGAAGACATTTTAGAGACTTGGTAGCCATCCAGTCAGGAAAAGAAATAATGTTTGGTCCCTTGCAATGAATCAAGCAGGCAGTTTTAAAACTGAAAAAGCAGCTACAGTACGCCAACAAGTCAGCTGGTGAAAATGTGTTGGCAGGACCGATTTTGCTTGAACAGTGGATAATGAATATGTATGTAACGATCAGGGTTTCTGGATAATTTCCATATCTTCTAATAATTCACATTATATATGTCTTGAAAGTAATTTATCCAATGACGGATAAATGGGCCAGACTGTTCAGACCCAAGACTTAAGAGTTTGGCGGGGTAAAGAATCATCATTTTGTATTGGAAGTACTGAACTGAGTTAAGTCTAAGTTCTTTTCCAAGCCTTTCTAGAAAGAGGCACCTAGAAATCAGGATCTAAAGAGTTCAGATGTGGCTCAAACCAATTATGTAATGCTACCAAAGCAAGTTGCTTTTTTGCACAGAAAATTGCTGTTGCTGCATCTTCGCACCCCAACAAATCAAAAAAGTCTTTTTGTGGGGTTTCCTTACCCTAAGTGATGAAAAAGGACACATTGCAATGAATGTAATTGAAAATGTAATAGTGGCTTTTGTGTTAGCGTTCGGCTTTTAAGAACTGAGAGGTTAATGGTTATATACCCCCCTGCCCACCCACTCCCCACCAGTGTGAAGGAGAAAACCACTTCTCTCCCTGATAGGTATCACTGGAAGTAACACATGTGAGTGAGTAAGTAAGGAAATGCATGGAAAGTTTTGATTTGTGAAATGCTGTTTTGCGAGGAAGAAAGTTTTCACTTCTTTAAAAACCTGTACTTGAGCTGTAGAGAGCATCACTTAGCTGTTGTTAGAGTTATTACAGAAACTTCCTTAGATTTTGGAAGTTTTAGGTTTTATTAGCATTCTTTCATAGGAAATGGGGAAATTCTGCATCTCCATGTTTCCAAGTTGCTCCCAAGTGAAGCACAATTTTACAACAATGGTTCGTTCAAAACTGCTCCATCATAAATAAATGAATAATTGTGAATAATTTTGATTTGCAATATTTTCTCAAGAAGTTGTTTGCTGTTACTACATATTTGTTGGGTGACTTTTATTTTACAGGATTATAAAAATAACATCAAATAAAGCACCTCAGGTTAAAACTCCCTTCAAAATCCATACTTTCATCTCAGCCCATAAAATGTCCCTCAACAGTCCTCCCAAATATTAGTAAAATTGAAACTCCGGTCCCTCAAGATGACAAAAATGTTCTTATGTTGTCCTTGAAATTTCACCATCAGACATACATTTCCTCAACCTCCAGCACGAGCAGGACTCTGCATGAATTCCCACTTAATAAACAGGATGGTATGTTCTACACCAACTTGAAGTTATTTAATAGTTTACAGCCCCAGGTAGGCTGTGAGAGACATCAAAAGCTACATCTGTGTCTGAGGGAAGTGTTTCAGCTTCTCCGCTGGGGAAAAGAGCCGGCAGCTGCTTTTTCAGCACCAGCCTGAGGTTTTCAGCGTGAAAATTAACTTATGGGGGCTTGGTGTTTTCTCGTGTCCTGTAAACTCTTGCTGATTCTCAACACTTTTTATTTTCTGTGCAGCATTAGCTTTTTTTTTTTGTTTTTTTTTTAATCCAGCATCATGTGGGCAGCCTCCTCCCAAGCACTGCACCCCCAAGCAGCTTAGTGGGGCTCTGCCAGCTTGCCGGCAGCGTCTTGGCAGAATCAGGAGTGATGGTGTGGGCAGAAAGCTTTCTTCGGTCCTTGCCTCCCCTGTAGGCACAGAGCTGCTTCTTCAGCTGCCTTTGAAGCTAGAGAGGAAAGGCACATTAGTGATCTCGTTTCAGAATCAGGTCTCCCGAGACTTTAACATGTGTGATCATTTCTGAGAATAGAAATGATGATTTAAAATGCACTAGTTATTCAACAAACCTGGTACTGCAGAAGCAAAGATTTTACCATATACATCCACTTGACTTGCTTCTCAGTGTAAAGGCGATATAGTAACATCCTCCACTGAACCCTAAATCCCACGTACCAGTTGTTTTCCATACACCTTGCTGCTGCCTCACTTCTTGACTTATTCATTTAGCTTTACACCAGTATTAGCTTCATCTGTTGGGCTGAAATAATGGATGGGTGGCACAGGGGAGGTGTTATAGCAAATGCATTGCCCTGCCAGTCCTTGGTGGCAGGGAGGAACAAAGCACAGGGGGGGCTCTTGGGCTCCATGAGCGGCCAGGGCCACGAGGAATAGACTCATAAAACCATTATTGAGATTATTATGTAATGAATTAGGCAGGTTTTGAGTTCTTTGGGGCCCAGATCATCCTCTGTGCTTGTATGGAGTGTTAATTCCTGATAGGAGTTTCCAGGAGCTGCCATGGTACAAATAAACTGTATCCGATTCGTCTGGCCCTCTCCCCCTTCCTTTTTTCCGCTTGTCCTGCACCTTTGCACAGAGAACACCTTCATACCAGCTAACCTGAAAGTTTTCTGGGTTAACCTGTTAACTAAATCAGAAGCAATCATGGCTCGTCAAGATATTTTCAATTCTTACTACTTTTCCATGCAGCTCTTCCGTGCGTGTTTTGATCCGAGGCCCAGAAGCCACCTGCTATTTTCCTTTCAGCCTGTTGAGTAGTTTCCACTAGATATACCATGCTGTTTCCATGTAGACTTTCAGACCTCCTCAATCAAAACAGAAGCTGTGCTGAGGTTATGGAAAGAGTCGGTGCTTTCACCACATGATTTTCAAAGCTACATGATCAATGTGCTATTTGTCAGGTTTTTTTTCTTTCCCCATTTTCTTTCAGAAAAACCATCCACAATGCTGTTCCCTGCTTGAGGTTCCTAATACGAATATCAAAAAACGACCTCCTGAGAGGCTCCATAAATGAATCCTCATTCAGGACCTCTCTCTCCAGCCATCAGTCTCTTGCTGGCAGGGCCAAGAGCACTTGTGTTTCATCAGTTTCCACTGGAGAAGCTGTAAGTCTTTTATTGTCTCTGTGAAGGAAAGTGAGTATAATGTTTCTCTGACTCCCAAAATTAGCAACTCTATAAATACATATTCAAAATTAGGTAATGGAAAAGAAGGGGCAGGGGGGAGTGTGTAGATAAATTTTGGGGGTTATATGAGGTCATTTCCGCAAAGCCTGTCTGGCAGTTCATGCATGATGTTTTTTTATCAGAAAAAGCATCCAGGCCAGCATATCTGCATGACTCAGATGCTTACTTAGGACCACTTAGCTTAAAAAGCTACTTCTTAGGAGAGACCTGGTCTAGAAGTGTCAAGCTTTTTCTATAGTGTTTCATAAAATATGTCTGCCATAAAATTTCTTTTAAATTATAACAATAAATGGAAGAGTGAAAGGCCTCTCTTATCCTCGGAAAAGCCTTTTTTAGCATACTGTTTTTCAGATTTGAGCCCGGGTGAGTTTGAAGTGTGTGATGAGACTCTTGTGGAGTGTGACACTACTGTACCACACCACACAGCACAAGGACCCCCAAACTTGCTTGCCTAGGCTCTCACGGTCTTCAGGGCATGGGGAGCACTTTCATGTTTATCTGGTTGCTGCTATATTAGGGTGAAAGACCTTAATGAGATAGGAAAAAAAAGAGTGACTCATTTTGTATGGGCTATGAAATTTAGCATTTGGTTCTTGAAGATATGAATAAATGCATAAATATTTCTGCTGCAATGTAAACAAAAATGAGAGAATATATCCTGCTGTTTTAATTCCATCCACAGACCACTGATTACACAATGATGCATGACAGTATCAACTGTGATGATTTCATAAACTGTAAAATGCCCAGATTGTCCTTGCAATATGAGGTTAGTATATGCAACATGTCAATGTCCTATCATAAAAAAAAATAGTATATTTTGTTTGGGATTGCTTAACAGCTTGAGCAAACAGAGCACCCCACATACCTGTATCTCCCTCGAAATCATGGGGACTACTTGTCTGCTTATGCTGGTGCTTCATTCACTGGTTGTAGATAGCATGTGTGGTGACATAGAAATATGTTGACATAGTTTAAAACAGGGAGGCTCCTCATTTACTTATTTCCAACCTTTTTTGCGCCTTTTACCTTTTAATTTTCCTTGACTTAAAGCTTATTCCTAAATTCTCTCCCCATTAATCCTTTGTTTGATGTCAAATTAGGTAGTTTCTGCTGGATCGCCCATCCTGATCCAAGAAGCTTTCTGTTCTTCACTGTTGGTCGCTACTTGGTTTTCGTTCATTGGGGTTAGCAGGTTATGGTGTGTGTTTGGTTGGGGTTGCTGTTCAAAGGGATGGGATAATGTGGGTGAGAGGCTTCAGACTTTGGCACAACTTTGGCTCAGGAGTCTCAAATAAAACACCTGCTGTCAGCTACACACAGCACCGTATTGTGCTGAGTTGATGCAGCCAAAGGTATTTGCTCTTGGGGCAACCGGCAGCTCTGTCACTGTACAGATTTTAGCTGAAACAGCAGCTGCTAAAACAAAAGCTAAGCTCAATGACTCTTGCAATGACAGCAACACCCAGTGAAATTTTGGGATGCTCCAACAAACTATCGATGGGCAGGAATGACAGCAGCAACACTGTAAAAGATGCAGCTGCTGCCACCAAGACTTTCCTCTGTGTATGTGTGTAGGGACCCAACATATTCGTGAGCCACATAAAGTTGTGTTTACGGTTTGATTCTACAAGCCAGGAGAAATAAACACATGGCAACACATAGATGTATGAGCAAGCTGATGTTGTGGAATTATGCACTAGCTTCCCACTTGTGTGGAGTCCTGTCTGTCTGTCTGTCTATCTATCTATCTGTATATCCGTAACTAAAAGCTGGTGTGGAAAATAGTGGAATGATCTCATCACTGATAATGAAAAAGTCACCACAAAGTTAGGGATGACGGATGGCCTCTGCCCAAGCCTGTAAATGGAATGGCATGGTTGCAATGTCACGACTGTGTTCCATTATTGGCATGGTCTTGGAAAATCCATGCAGAGTCCACCCATTGCCTCCCATCCCCCAGTGATGGTTCAGAGAAGCAGCAAGCTCACGGGGTTTGAGAAGCCCTGGGTGTTCTGGGTATCCAGCTGGGAACTATACTAATGTGGTTTTGGACCTGTGCATGTCCACAGTTTTGGAGCAGCTGATAGTCACACAGAATGCCATAAACCATATTAAACTGATTGGTTGTACTTGCTCCCATTTTTAGACTTCAGGTGCTATGCAGGTATAAGCATTGCACAAGCAATTCGATAAAAAAGGCAGAAAAATGTTCTGGTGAAAAGAGATTAAATAATTCTTCATTATTTCAAAGTTGTTTGTTGGGGTTTTTTTGTTCAGAAAAATAGCCCAGGGTAAGTGACAAGATTAAAAACCAATCCTCTCCCTAGGGGAGTTTTGAGCAAGACCTGTGTTAGAACAGGTCCAGTTTTCTACAAATGTGCATAGTTTCTGCTAGAGTTCAAGAACTTTTAGAATTTGAGAAAGGATGTAACTGTGTGAAATCCTTCACCATTTGTGATTAGACCTGGAGCGATGTAGAGCTTGACCCCGTAGAGCCAGCTCTTAAGAAACCGCAGCCTCGTCGAAGTCATTCTTTCTCAACCAGCATGAGACAGGAGAAGAGAGACCTGCTCCCAAAGACCTGCAGCTGCAATGCAGCAACTGCAGAAAAGGTAAGGAAAAAAGCCTCTGCTGGGGATTCTCCATTTTACTGCTAGTCTTGCTACAGTATGCCATCTCTGGAATAATAATTCAGCCTTTATACCGATCTCTTTCATCTGCAGGCTTTATTTATCCCGATTCCAATGTCCTCTTCAGCCTTGCTGTTATTTCTTTTTTTGTGACTAATAAGAATGTCAGTAATGCCTTAGTAACTTTTTTCACTGATATGTTGCCCATTTTTGGAAAGCCAGCATCAGCTCATAGCTCTAAAGCTGCATTATAGCACAGTCAGTAGCACCAAATGTAAGAAGTTGACTTCTTTGCCTCTTTGCATGTTTATCTACCCCAGCTCTGGTTCCTCCCATCCTGACCCTCACGTCTACATTGCGGCAGCCTCCTTCTATTACAAAGTCAGGGCTGCAAAACAGAGTTTCATGTGATAGAAGCCACCCTGTTTCCTCTCTTCAGTGTACATTAAAATGTTTTATTTTTGTTGAGGGGGAAGACGAGAAAGAAACTCCCATTTCTCCCTAAGGGTGGGAGAGTCTGGCAGCTGCCACCCTTCCCTCACTGAAAGAGGAGACGGTGAGTACTCAGCGCATCTTCTGTGGATGCATCACATTAGTTGCCCAAACCACTGCGGTTTGGTGTCATGTGGTTGAGGAGCACTCAGTTCCCTGAGGAACTGCTGAGGACGGGAGCAGTAGGTCAACCGCGAGTCAGCTTCTGCCAGAACAGTATCGCCAGTTTCAAAACAAGGATTTGTATGGGTGGCACAATGTCAAGCAGATATCAGTGCTGCATTTTCAAGAAAAGGGAGAACTTGCAATCCCCTGCCTGTGGCTGGACTGAGTAGCACCCACTTTTTGACAGAGGCACCCTTTCATGGGGTTACTCTAGTGTGTGTAACCAAATGCCTGCACCTTGGGCAGCTACAGCATCTGCTTCTGTCCCCTATGCTCCCTTCCAGCTCTGAGGCTAATTCTCTACAGACAGCATATTTTAAAGCAGGAGCTGTTCTGGAAATTTCCAGCCATCCAGTGACCCAGTTCCTGCATGCATCTGCCCTGTCTTCTTTCATGTGTCTCCTTAAGGTGAAGTCCTGAGAAGCATTGGTCTTTTCCTGTAACCGTTATGAATAATATTGATGGAAAAACAGTGGCTTCAAATGTGGTAGAAGGGCAACATGGGCTCAACTCTATTACCCACCTCCACCGCTCTCCACCAGTAGCCCGGTGTGTCCAAGGTTGTAGGCAAGTGGCAAAGACAAGAGATTGTCTCCAGGTGCTGGAGAACCACTGGCTTTTGGTCTCACAAGGAAGTAGATGGAAAACAAATCTGAGGTGGTTGCATAAAAGTGTTCAGTAGTACAATAAATATTTCTGTATTCTGCAATTTAGTAACTGTGTAGCCCACAAAAAGGCTCAGACACTCTACTCTGTCTTTGAAAGACATCTGCTGGATTATTTTGACAAATAACCTTTAAACAGGATACCTTCACGCCGAGACTTTCAGCGGTGTTCACTGAGATGCATGGAGTTTATTTGCATTGAATATTCAAAGCATCACTTGCTTTTCTCTATTTTCAGCAAAGATTCCTGTGTGGTGTGAAGCTCCTTTGAGTGTTAGCTAAACGCATGAATATCCATTCTATCAGAATAAATACTTATCAAGCTCAATTAGAGTTTCGGTATAAGGCCACCCATTTATCCTTAAAAAAAAACCCCAAACCAACCAACCCTAAAGAAACCCCACTGCATTTTTAGCTATTTATTTTAAAGTTTTAATAGCATTACTGGATTGTCTATGACTGAATTCCAGTTATGGCACTTCCAAAATTGCTCACTGATGGAAATACAGGTGTGAATTTGGTGAAGGGTCACCTAACTTTTTGATTTAACAAAATATGATTTTTATTTTTAGGAAAAGAATCTTACACTTTCCTTCGCTTTCTTTAAGATCATCTCAAAAACATCTAAAAAAATTATGTACCCCTACATTCTTTTCACTGACTGAGATCAGGTCTCCTTAATGCACGTTGGGTTGCCAAAAAAGAAAAGTCATCCCTCAGGTGGAAGTAACAGAGCCAGTCAGTGTCCTGGGCTCAGTGCTTTCCAGGGCATAAAAGCACAGGGGGCTGTTTTCTGTGCTGCCCCAAAGATACGATCCAGCCCCATGACTTATGGCGGTTAGTTAGGATGGTTACAGACTTGAGGTAAATTGACACCTGGAAACCTGGCGTGGCGGTGAAGAGGGCTTTTTGGAAGCATTAAAATGCAGGCATGTATTATGAGGATAACATAGGGTTGGATGCCTGATTTCAAAGGACAGTTGCCAAGTGTGCTCTCTGCATTCCGGTTTTGTGTCAAGGGAATTACCTGGCATGAAAACTATTAAAAAAACCCCTTGGAAATGGTGTCCTGCCCACTAAGCCATTTCCACAAGAAACCCATCCTTCTGCTGTGGTGAAAAGAGCACTTGAAGCAGGGAGGGGTGGTTTTAGGTTCTGGGTTTTTTCATTCTATTGTTTTTGTTGATTTGGAAGAACAGACTTTTCTCCTCTGTCAGGGTGATTTAAACCACATTGTGTTTCCCTCCACTTGGGTAGGTACAGTGGCTGGAGAAATCATTATCGATAGGGACTGGTAAATGATTCCTGCTTGGGGAGTAGAATCACATTATCTTGCAGTATGTACCAGTATCTAATTTTAAACCCAGCCTGACAGAGAGATTGGGTGGGGAGAGAAAGACCAAAATTTCTGGGGTTGATTTAAAAACAAACAAACAAAAACCCCCAAACAAACAAAAAAACCCTCCAAACACCAAAAAAACTCACAAAATTTTAGTGAAAACCAAATGTGTTTGGTTTTCTGTCTGTAAAATCAGATTAGACCTATGCTATGCAATAACATGTCCTGCCAAACTATTTGCTAACTCTGAGGAGATGACCCCTAAATCTTAAAAACCAAACCAAACCCAAAACCAACCAAAAAAACCCTCCCCTTTTTGATTTAAGGAACTCTTTAGTTTGTCAGTATAAAGGCAGTATCACAAGCCATGGACTAGGTGGAGACAAAGTGGGCTAGAAACTGATGTAACATTTTTAAAAGATGTTTCAGCACCAAACCCCTATAAATCCATGGGAAGTACATGCCTGAATGCTTCAAGACGACTAAATTTGAATTAATGAGGTTTATGACTTGCACAGGAATATCTGCAATGGAGGAAAAATTTTACAAAACTATTATGGGAAGCTCAAGCTGTGGAGCTAATTAACACACGTTACAATCATAGTAAGAGAAATAAATAGAACTATAACTCTGAAAGATGCTTTATAACAATTTGAGTACAGCTTAGTCATACTCTGAATTCCATTAGACTTCCTGAGAATACACATAATAATGAAGTAAAAACTGCATTTTACTTTAAATGTTGATTTTCCCCAAGAAGGGGAGGGACTTCTAACTTCTCTCTATATACGGTACAGTGATTTTATAACCTTAACTGTCATTTCTTAAAGAAAGCCAAAATTGATCACTCGTGTCTTCAGTTGCCAGTGTATTTAAATATTAACTAACACTTTCAAAGCTTACTTAGTTTACTCTGGTTTTGCATACTGTGCACGAAGAGTTATGGAAAGGTCACAGGGGAGTTGCCATCAGGGCCAAGTTAGAAATTAAGAATTCCCTCAAAATATGCAGATGGGAAATGGTTAGCAAAGCTAACTGGTTTTCCCTTCTTTGTTGGTGGAAGTAGTGACCAACGTAGAAATGCAAAGCCACCCACTGCCCTGAGGCAGTACCAGGAGCCATTTGGAGACACCATGATGGATATGTCACAAGGATGATGAAACTTAGGCAGATAAAGAATACAGTGTGCTTGAGTCTTATCTGAGATCTATTCCATGACAGAGAAGTACAATTATCCAGTACCTTGAGATGTGTTAAAAATGGAGAAATCTTTTTTTTTTCCTTAAACATAAAATAGGCAGATATAGGACTAGGCTTTTCTTCTCTTCTTTTTTTCTTTTTGGTCTCTGCTGATATTTAAGCGTGTCTTTATTTTGCTTCCTTTAACATCCTGCTTTGCAAGCTGTAAATGTTAACACATCATGATTTTCCCTCTTCCTAGTCAATGATTCAAGCATTTAGAAACTATGACTGGTGACTCAATCAGTGACTGGTGGTAATGAATTTCAAACAGGGGGTTCCATAGCCATATGCTGTAGGACAACACTAACGCTTATGCCTCCGCTCTAGGTTTCGCTCTCCTCCTGCTGTTTGGAGAAGGTGCTTGGGCAGCCAGCCCTGCGCAGCCCCCCCGCAACACTTGTGACCAGCTTCCTGCGAGCAGCTTCTCTGCCTGTGGGTTTGAATAGCAGCAGCATCAGCAGAGGAGGAGACTCAGGTGCTTCACAGATGGCAACTCAAGAAAGTCAAGTTAGCCATGTCCTGGGCTCTATCGTTAGCAATACAGTCCCTCGCATCATCATCATTCCTACCTCAGAGACCAACCTATTTCAAGAGGAACTGGAAGAAGAAGAGCCCGAATTATTTCACTTCCATGACAAAAAGTGCAATCTGCTGGACTTGGAAGGGCTTAGTTCATCCACAGAGTTCCTTGAAGCTGTTGAGAAATTTCTATCATAAGTTTGTCAAAAGAAAACTTTCCGGTAATTATTTTCTTGGCATCTTCTCCACTTAATTATACCAAATAACCAAAGCCTTGTAGGTTAGATCATCAGACTTTTTGTATGTTTATACAGTAGTCACTAGGCAGCCTTCAGATTTATCTTTGTCCAGACCAGCTCAGGCATGGAAACAGGCTTTCTTTCAGATTGTGCTGCAGGAAATGAGCAGTGGAAGATCTGGCAGCATGATCAAGTGGCATCAGCCGAGTCGGCCGCCTGCTTCACGGGGCCCTGATTTGTAACCACAGATGGGGGTGCCAGCAGAAGGAAAAAGACTGAGCGAGAGCAGGGGCAGCTGCTGAATGTTTCTGCTACCTGCACATGAAGCAGCATTCCTGGTTTGGCAGCTCTCTTTCGGACGGTGATGGGAAGCACCGCGAGACCACAGCTTCCACCAGTCCCAGCCGTAACACAGATGGCTAGACGATCTGAACTATCTTTTAATCAAATTATTTTCAGCATTTTTTGATTGGGTTTTTGGGTTTTTTTTGAATAGGCAGCTTGCTAAACATAAATAAACAAACAGATGGTATAATTGGGGAGTGACTGACTGCTTGCTTTTAAAGTTTAGTGCTAGAAGTCTGGATTTTACCTCAGCATTAGCACAATCACCTGAATGTTGAAATGCAAAGCGCTATGTGCTAAAACATACACTGCTAACCTGTAGAAGCACTTAAGAGCACCTTCAGAGTTACAGTCTTGATTAAATCTGTATGGTTCCTAATGAGTCTGTGATTAAAAGGGTGAATGTTCACAGCTGGTTTGACAAGTCACCGACAAAAATAAAGCCTTGGCTGCTATATATCACTTGTCTCTTCAGAGGAGATCCTTCTCTCCTCCTCTAAAATGACCCAGCGAATGTCTTCTCCTACAGGTCGCTTACCAGAGGCCTTCAGAGCAGGTAAAACATCATCTCGGGGCGAAAACTCCACAGTATCGTGTGTTTGCTACAGGATCCACAGTCACATTGTTATCTGTGGCTACTGATTGTGCTTATTTCATCTGTGCTTCACGTTACGGCTCAGGCTCACAAGGCCCTCCTAGCATTTTATTCCTAAATGCATTCTTCCTTTTGTTACTCATTTTCCCTTTTTATACCATGTTCTCCACATCCTCCCTTTCAGTCTCAGATTTTCAAATGTAGACAGCAAGTTGAACTGTATTGTTCTCCACATAATGTCAGTGTATCTTAATAGAAAGCAAGTGTTTCTCTGGATATAATAGTGCAAATATTTGGTTCAGTGAGTCTAGTAGCATTCAGACATCCAATGTGAGAGTCAGAGTTTATGTTCATAGTCTTGTTTTATTCCCTTGACTGTATCCTAGATTGTGCAGAGACCACTGAGAGCATTTCCAAGTTTTGTGTATGCACTGGCTGGTCTCGAGCAGTAATTTCTCTTTTCCTGTTCTCCTGATGCAAAACACAGATGGAAAGATGGAAAGTGTAGAGGTTTTTTTTTTTAATTATTTTTTTAATTACAAAAGAAGATAACACGAATCTTGTTTGCAGCTAGCTAGACAGGAACACCACTGAATAACAAACTAAAACCCAAAGCAGTGCAGGAAAGGAATGCCTTCAAACTAGCAGACCTGAGGCTTTGCAGGGTGTCAGCATGACAGACCTTTGAGAGCATGCAGATGCTTGCTTTTGGTATAGGCTCTGCTCTTTTTAGGGAAAAAAAAAACCAACTTCTGGTGAGTTACAGAGGTGATTGCTGAGACAGGCTGCCAATTGCAATGCTAATGTTCTTACTGCTGCTATTATGTGAGGTGCTCTGCTGTCTGGAGACCTTCATGAGAAATGAGGCCAACATACCTCCTTACCTTGTGGAGAAGGGGAGAAGAGGGTGACGGAGCCACGTCATGTGTGGCTGTGGTACCTGCAGCCGGGCTGCTGGAGGCTGTGTCCACCAGGTGCCGGCTTTCCTACCAGGGCCAGGCATCATGCCAAGTTTGTCTGCAATCAGTTCGGCGTATCGAAAGGCAATTCCTCCATTCGAGGACTGGTGCAGTGAGCCGGCAGCATGGGGCAGCTGCCGGGGACTGGGACGGGGACGTGCTTGCCTGCAGCTCCTCGGTGCCAGTTTTTTTATCCAGTGCGTGGTTTTGGCCACAATGAGCAATGAAATGTTAATTAAATACAATGCTAATGGAAAAAGGGGGAGCTTTAATCCTAGACTAAACATGCTGTCCTGCCACCTCTGATTCTTTTCAATTTTTTGCTGAACCTGTCCTCTCTGATTTGTCTTTTTTTTTTCCTACATCAACTGTGCAGTCAGTGACCTTACTTCTTGCATTTAATATCCTCATCTGCTCTATCTACTTTCTTCTCAAGCCAGATGTTGGGAAGCAAGTGTTCTTATAAGCCTTCCAAGTCTTATATTTGACTTCTACTGTTGTAATTACTCTAATAACAATAAGGAAATGCATTTGGTGTTCTGAGGTATAAAAACATCCCCTGGAGCAGATTTTGCACTCAGATGTTAACAGACTTCTACTGGTAAGACTGAAGGCAGGCTATTGCTGTAGTTTCCCCGAAGGGATGAAGAAAGTGAGACCTAAAGTAACAGTCAACAAACTCCTCTGTGTCCAGATAAAGTTTTGCATTCTACTTGTTAGCCTCCAAGGTGACTTTCCAGTGATCTCTTGCATATGTGCTGGTACTAATAAAGTGTCTCAGAAAACTAGCGGGCTTGACGTATGTGCAAAGAAGTGTTTCACTTTCATACTGTTAATGTAATATACTATTAGTCCCGTTGCTTCTGCAGCTGATGTCAAGATTACTGTTTACTTCAAGTGATGTAGGCTAGAATGCCAAATGAGATAGAAGTAGAGAGATAAAACATGGAGTTGTGTGAAATATCAGATAGACTTATTACATTCACTGTGAGATTTCTGAAGAAACATCAGTCACAGAGTAAATGAATCTTAAATTGGCTACCACAATGCAGAAAAATTTTGCAAACCTCTCTTGCCACATTAGAATAGACGGGGCACATAAAAATGTACAATATTAACTGTTGCTTCCCATTTCACAAAGGAATGTATTGGTTCACTCAAATAAATAAAAAATTCTCAGGAGTTAAAAAACTATCCATTGCTTGGTTTTCTTATTCAATCATTAATTTCACGAGCCAGGAGGAGGAATGAAAAATTTGCATCAAAGCTTTTGAAACCTGTGCTCTGATCCAGTGTATAGTAAGTACATATATAACTTTATTTACATGCACAGCTCCTTTCAAGTCTTTTGGACTGCTCACGTGCAACGAAGCACTTGCCTACTTAAGTGCAGAGCTTCTAAAATTAGAGTTCACTGGCCTGGCAAAATCTGAAGTTGCTCAGCAACTTCTGAAATACGATGACTTCAACTGGGATGTCAGGAATCAGGCGAACAAAGTTGGAAAAAATTAACCAAAGTCAAATACATTAGAACCGTGACAGCAGTCTTTGATCATTGTC
This sequence comes from Egretta garzetta, assembly GCF_000687185.1. Taxonomy (NCBI): domain Eukaryota; kingdom Metazoa; phylum Chordata; class Aves; order Pelecaniformes; family Ardeidae; genus Egretta; species Egretta garzetta. Next base: position 3,004,195 of record NW_009259032.1, on the reverse strand, counting down.
CTAAATCTGAACGATAGTTAACCAGCAATAGTTTATTTCTGCTAAATCTTTGTTTAGCGCAGTTACAGGGTATGTTCCAGTTTTCGTGAATAACAGAAAGTTTAGACCAAAAGTGTAAACATTTTCTTTTACCACGGATGGACAGTGAATATATTTTTTATAGTTAAATCAATCATAGAATCTTTAGGTTGGAAAAGACCTTTGAGATCATCCAGTCCAACCATTAACCTAACCCTGCCAAGGCCAGCATTAAACCAGGCCCCAAGACTACCATATCTACCAGTCTTTTAAATACCTCCAGGGATGGGCACTCAACCACTTCCCTGGGCAGCCCGTTCCAATGCTTGGTAACCATATTTGGTGAAGAAATTGTTCCTAATATCCGATCTCTTCTTGCATAGGAGTAGATCAAAATTGACCATGGTGCCTCAGCTCAGCAAGTGCGCGTACCAGGTAACTGCAGGATGAGGCTGGACAGCGTGGAAGCAGCTGAGATATAGCTGTCCCTCCTGGGTCATCTCAACACAAGCTGGTGATTATTTCTTGCTTATCTGGCTGCACACCTTGAATGGACAAGTATTTAAAAAGTGGAAAGTTTGGTGCTGGGATGCTTTTATTGTGCCTGTCACATTTACCTGTATATTAACGTATACTACAGATTTCGGATGTCTGTCCATATATTTTACTTGCTTTATGACATGTCTGGCTTGCGCTCATGTCTGCACTCTGGTTGCACTCGTTAGTGTTACAGGTGGTAGCAGGACATGAAAAGCTAACTGCAAAATGTCAAAGTCAGGTGTAAATCCACCATTACTAATTCTCCCCTGTGGCAGCACAGGGATGTATCTGCTTGCCAGAAATCCTGGTGCCAATACATCATGGTAACATTTCCTGAGGGAAAATTTCTGGTAGAGTCTTATACGATACATTGAAACTTTTATTCTGAAACATTTTTACTCTTTGCTTGTGGTTATGTATCATGTAGACATTCTTATTTAAAAAGTCAGATGTGTTCTTCACCTTAAAGCAAAGCTGCAGAAGACCCTCGACTGAATGAGCCAAAGACATAGGCAATAACACGTGAGGAGGTGAGCTGCTGCTGTTACCAGCGGCGCATGGTTCTTAGGGTGATGTGTCCCAGCCCTTTCCCTTTGTGTCGAGGAGCAGGTCATCCCCATGGAACACTCAGACACGTGTGCTAGAGGGTCCACGTGAAAATGGTATTTTCCAGAAATTTATAGGGAATGAAGTGTGGGTAGATTTTCATGGGGACAGCAGAAGATGCCTCCCTAGAGTTTCTCCTTGCCAAATTTCAGGTTCCTTTCCACTGTAAGCAGGTGGTAAAGCTCTTCAAAGAAACAGATGGATGCATTTAACATTAACAACTAATTTTCCACGGGCGTGCTCTTGGAAACAAATGATTCCTATTTCCTGAGATGGAGGAAAAAAAAAAAAAATCCAGCCCAGAGCAGACTACAAGTGTGGAAAATGTGAAACTGAACACACTTGAGTTCAGTAAATGTGAAACAAATGAAAACAGCAGCTTATAGTGGAAATTGTAGAGTCACTAGAAGTGCAGCAGAATGGCCAACTCCACCTTCGTAAAAAATGTAAAAAGCTGTATCCAACCAACTAATACACCCAGGTCTTTTTGTCGGTCCCCATCTATGGAAGGAAGGTCCCCATCTCCAGAAAGGAACTTGGAGCCACCAGCAGCTTTGTCATGCTTAGGTCGCTGTCACCAGGCTTGACCATCTGGGCACCAGCACGTGGAGGAAAGGGGGATGGAAAGTTTCTGTTATGAGAGCAAACTTAATTTGCCTTGTTAAACCCAGCAGAAGACGACTGAGGGGGATCTGACTGCTATCCTTACATGTGTTTGGGAAGGAAAACGGGCTATCCCATTTTGTGTCAGTTTTGGCACAGGAATAAGTTAGCATAAACTGTCTGCAAATAAATGTATTCTGAAAACTACATGGGTTGGTTGTTGGGGGGGTTCTGAGCCTAGGGCATGTGCATTGTGGGGAGACAAGAGGAACAACTGTGTTTTATACTGATTTAGAGCCTCGTACGAGCTGTGCTGGCCGGCCGGCTGTAGCCCCAGTGACAGCCCTCCGTGTCCAGTCTCAGACACTGATTGCGTCAGTAGAATAACAATAAATTTTTTGAAAGTGCAAGTACCCACCGAAACAAATCCTGGTATTAAAAATGTCTTGAGGTGACTAATTTGCTGACCATTTTAAATAGGCTGGGGTTGGTTTGAATGTCAGTGCACGGGTGACTGGCAGGAGAGTGCACAAGGCAGGAGTCCGCTGAAGAAATGCAGCAAATTTCCCGATGATGCATGGCCATTGAGCAAGCGTGTGCTTCCCATTTGCTGAGGGGAAAAATTGCCGAGTGACCAGCTGGATCTCTGTCACCCTTTTTGCAAACTTTAGTGGAAAAATAGCCTGTTCCCTAAGGCATTTGCAATGTGGAAATAACTTGAGCTTCAGCTGCCTGGAAGGGCCAAGCCTGCATTTTGTTATATTTCCCTCCTTGCTGTCACACTGCCTAAAAGCCACACGCTTTTCTGGGGCTAGGGTTTGAGCTGGTTTGGCCTTCTCCTCCTGGCCCCAAATTGTGTTTACAATCACAGCGTAGCTTAAGATCTTATTTTGCAGCATCGGAGAGTCCAGCAGCAAGTGCCGAACCCCCTAACAGTCCCCTGGGGCTCTCCGCTACATGCCTTATCCTCCCAGCATTTAGTCTACCAGATGTGCTGGTCTGTGAAGGCAAGTGAAAAGAAGTCTTCTGTGGTTTTCTGTGGTTTTGCTATCTTGCCCATTTTGGGAGCGACTGGTTGTTTTTTTCTTTCTTTCTTTCTTTCTTTCTTCTTTTTTTTTCTCGTGGCTGCCTTGGCATGCATCCCTGCTGGCATAGGATGCTTCCTCAGAAAGCCTTTGTTTTTGTGCTGGTCTGGATTTATTTTTCCCATGTGATGATTTTTCCTGGAACAGCTTCTGAGCACTGCCGAAGGTACCTGGTAGACGGTCCTTCACGGTTGGGTTGTCCTGCCATATTCTGGTGCTGCTGATGCACCAAGACACTTGCTTTTGGGTGAAGCCCTTCCTGTCCAGCAAGAATTAGCAGCTATGACTTCCAAAGGAGAAACTCCCATGGCACGTTTCCATTTCAACTGAGGTGCTGTTTCCAAACTTGTCTAAGAGAAGGTCTGAAAATGGAAAATTTGGAGGGGAGTGGGGGTGGTGGTTTTAACCACCCCACAAAGTCTGCTGGTTTGAATCTCTCCTTTTCACATGCCTCTGTTTCAGAAAAGGCTGTTGTGCATACTGGAACAACATCAGTACTAAACTACTGAAAACTGTGATAACACAGGCTACAGAGAAATCAGAGGTTTCAATAACACAAGGAAAAAAGAAGGAGAAAATCAGTCAGTAGGTGGGAATCAATGGACATGTCAAGGCAAAGGGCAGGTAGTAAAGAAGTCTCTTCCATTGCGCTCCTAAATGTGAGGCCTGGACTCCGGTGGACACAGTGAGGTTCAAGATGGGTGATTGCAAACATTTAATAAACCTTCGCAGACCTCTTTTTCTTCCACAGATTTATGGAATCGCTCCTGGGACTCATGTGATAGCCTAACTACCAAAACCCCCCACAGGCTCTGAGGTTTAGTTGCGATTTACACAAAACTGAGCCTCCCTTTCCTTGCTTTGAGGCAATGCCTGGTAATTGCATTTGGTGCCCTCCAGTTCTTGTCGAGTGAGAGAGAGCAGATGATCGCTGCCTGGAGCCTCCACCTTCCCTGGAGCCCCACTGAGGCTGCATCATACCCATTGATGGTCTCCTCTCCCAGTCCCTCTCTGTCCACCCGAACCCAGGAACTCCGTCCCACTGGCACAGCAGCGCGGTGAAGCTACTGGATACCATGGGCAAACTGCAAAGCTGCTTTGGTTGCTCATCCCAGGAGGGGGTCCTGGCTCATTTGTCCTGGATTTGCCCCTGGATGCCCTGATCTGGACCCTTGCCACCTCCTCTCCCACCCCAGTGAGCCCCTGCCCTCCGCCTGTGCTTCCAACAGCATTGCTGGGAATTTGGGAAAAAGCCTGAAAAACTTGGAGCGGAAATGTGATGTGCTTGCAGTCAGAGTATCTGCAAAATATTTACAGACTATTTAAGCAGTTGGCAAGCACTTTGTGGAATAACTTATCAGCAGGCTGTCTCCCAGCTCTTCTGAGACGGAGGAAAACGCAATTATCCTCATTTAACATCAGCAGAGGCTGGGACGTAGCATGAGCATGTGCCCAGACGGTAGCACCGTTGTGGCAGTCTCCTCCTTTCCCCATTCCAAGCCCAGACACCAGACCCTTCACCCTCCCTGAGTGGAACACGTGGTCAACATCACTAAAATACTAAAAAGTATTACATCAAAAATACAAAACACCCCCCTAGATCTAAACAATGCAACAACCGTGACGTTGGATCTCAACTGGGATCCAAATTTTGCCACTTAATATTTCTACCTGTATAATGTGGTGAATTTTAATGATGGATTCAAATTCACAGCTGGAATTGTCACCAAAACCTATGCCTGGGACCCATTCTAGGACACATGACTAAATAGGAGGCATCCTCGCTCCTTAACTTGGCATGCTTCATGGCAGTAACCAGAGATTAATATAAAAATGGTATTTATAAGGGCAGGGTTTCCAAGCCTTCTCTCCCAAAGAACTTCTCCCAAACTTTTTTTAATAACCACACTGGAAAAAGCGTTGCCCACGCTTTTCTTCCAGTCCATAGGATGTTTTCTTTTTTGACTGAACTTTCTAGTCTCAGTCTTATAAAATGTTGGCAATGATGGTGAAAGTCCCAGCATCGTGTGAGCGTGCTGCATGGGATGTCCTGTTAAAAAAATCAGTATTATGCTTATATTGCCGTCGAAAGAAAACAGCCCAGGCTGGCATAAGGATGAGGATGAGCAGCACGTCAGCCCAAATGTCCTCATACTGCCCCGGTGAAGCACGAGGAGCTCTGTCACTCCCAGCACCCGCCCTGCCGCAGCCAGCACGGCGTGCCCTGCCAGAGCCAGCGCTGCAGGCAGGGGCCGCCTCCCTTAGGCTCACAGACAGGTGAGTGAGGGAAAGCCTTGGTCTATTTTTGCTGTGGAAAAACCCTGAAAACCTAAGAGGTAAGTGGCTATAAGCCCTGGCTGGTTTTCTGCAGCCCAGAGTGGCTGGGAGCATGGGGTGCCTCAGCAGGAGGCATTCGTCTCCCCAGAGCTGGGAGACGGACAAGTGACATTTTCCAGGGGCAGCCACTGCTCCATTCAGGTCAACTAATAACTTGTGAATGTATTTTCTCTGTCTGCCCATCTGCTGCAGCTTAGGGACAGATCAGTATTGCCTGAACATAGAATCATAGAATGTTTTGGGTTGGAAGGGACATTTAGAGGTCATCTAGTCTAACCTCCTTGCAGTGCGCAGGGACACCGCTAACTAGATCAGGTTGCTCAGAGCCCCGTCCAACCTGGCCTTGAATGTTTCCAGGGATGGGGCCTCCACCACCTCTCTGGGCAACCCATTCCAGTGTTTCACCACCCACATGCATGACCCTTGCTTTGCTTTGCCGACGTGGCTTGCAGGGCTCACCCAAACACAGGCGAGTGAGTCAAGTCTTCCTCCCACAGGCTGGATGGAGAGAAAGGCAGGGGGGGAAGGCTGCTCTATTTTTAGCTGCCCGAGACATGCAGACCTCATGGTGATGGGGGGTGGATAATTACATAATAAGTCATACTAAGTTTTGCTATTTAAGTCTATCTGGCCTCGTCCTTATCTTAAGTGCTGTACTAGCAGTTCCCGCTCTGAATGCCTGTAATCAAAATATAACACATTTTCCTGGAATTCATTACATGAAGTAATAGCCTATTTAATGAGCCGCTCTTCTCCATAAGCTGTTCTTCCTGGCTAATGCTTACAGCTAGGTGCTGCTGCGGTGGCTGTATTGGTATCGCCAGATCTGTTGTAGCCCCACAAGCAAAACCATGGGGTGAGCAAAAGAGGGTCATTAACTGCCGGGGAAGAGGGCTTGCTTTTGAGCAGACTGTCAAATATTGCGGTTATTGCCTCCACCCCGCTGCTGCCACCCCTATTGAGGGGAAGTGTTTTAGACAGAAAATGCTCCTAAAAAAAACCTTTCCATCAATAACTTCAGCTTCTGTAGCTGATATGTCCTGGATGCTTTCATGCTGCTATGCCCCAAAATGCACCCTCCTATGCCCCACCTGGCTGGCTGCAAAGGCAGCCTGGGGCAGGCAGGACCTTGGGCTTAGTCTCTTGCCTTCCACAACAAGGGTATTTCAGGTATTTTTGAAATTCCTCATGACTGGTTTAGGGATTTTGTATTGTGCCTGAACCCTGGCTATGTCCCACTGAGCCCCTCTCTACACAAGGGTCGTCATAGGTGTCTCCACACCTACTTCATGGGGTTTTTTTGACAGTAAACACACCTTTTCCCAGTTCCACTAGCAGCAGAAGAGGGGAGCATTGAAAGCAAGGAGGCTGTTTTATAGATAAAGGACACGGGAAGCTGTAAGGCCCTTTAGTGGCATTATCTGGGGAAAAGCCACGTATGTTACTGCAATTTGAAGCAGCGGTATCTATTAAAAATATAACCTTTTATTCTTGTGCTGCTCTGAAGCACTCGGAGGAAACAAGTACATTAAAACCCAGGAGCCTGCAGCTCCCAGGAATGTCCTGTGCCACATGCCACAGGGGTGCTCTTGGATTTCAGGTGACGCAGGGGCTATATCCAGCTCCCAGGCTCTGGGGTGAATGGAAACACTTCTCGATGCATTAATTACAAAGGGCTAAACTCCAGCTGGCTAAAGGCAAGCAACTGGTTGGTAGTTTGGGGAGAAACCAGAAATGCTCACTGCAAAGGTTTCTGTTGTACCGCACGTGAGCCACAATAGATTACAAAAAAAACGTGGACAAAAGTTGTCTCTATTTTTATACAGCAGAGTGAAAGTGTTAGGTGTCTACGGCAATATTTAGTCCAAAGGAAAGTGAAATCCAATCTGACTGACATAATGAGAAAGTGTCTGGCAAAGCCTGCTCCAGAGGAAAAGCAGCAGGGATCATTGCCTCCTAAAATTTAATCTTTAAGATGGATATGCATTGGAACTGAAAGCTATGGTATAGCCAAAAGCTTTTGTGTAGTGGAGGCACAGTGGTTTGGGGGGAGAGACAGAGGTGTTGGCATTTTAAAGCATGAAATGTTTGGACCATGAAGTGAGAGAGAAAATTTTACGAGCGTCAGCTGAAAGTTGGAAGAGTTGCACGGAAGAGAGCAGCGAGCGGGAATGGAGGTGGGGAAGAACCAAGGGCCAAATAGAGGGAGGCAGGATGAAAACTGCCTAGAACTGTCATGGCAGGGTAAATTGGAAAATAGTTCACTGTTGGTTTCAGCTCTTGAGCCTTTCCTTCAGGCACTCTCCTGCTACAGGTCTGCCACCGTGGCAGGTGTCTCAAGTTAACATCAGGCAAGACCAGAGTGATTTTGTTCCCCCTAACAAGCTGGGGCTGGGAGGGGAACTCCTGTGGAGGAAGGGTTTGAGGAAACAGCTCTGAACAAGGTAATGCTTCTTTTTGTTTCTTTGAGTTCCCACTAGAAATAAATAATGCAATATTTCAGTGTGAACAAAATAAGGTGTGATCCTTTAAATATACTGCAAAGAAAGATTTGAAAGAATAGGCAAACAGGGAGGGGGCAGATAACGTGACTGCGGACAGCATCCCTTCAGCAGACAGCAGTCTAAGGTTGCGCCTGCCAGAGTGGCCTTTAAATGTTGTGCATGTATATATTTATATGCTCAACTGATGCAATGATGGAGAGGAGCAATTTCTCCCTGGTTCTGTGTCTGGCTGAGCAGCGTGTTGTAGGTCACTGTACCATGGACTGGTGGTTGTTGTAGCCCTGCTGCCCCTGGCATCCCCTCTGCCATGGCCTGGTGCAGGCAGCAAGGAGAGCTGGGGGCGCGGGAGCCCCTGCTGTTCCCCTGCTTACACGGGCTCTGGTTTCTGGTTCATGCTGTGCCTTGTGCCTTCCTCCTCCCAGTGTAGATTTATCTCCCTGAGGCCCAGCAAAAGTGGTGCTAAGAGGCTACAGGGCTATTTTCTTAAGGGAAAACCTTCAGTGTGCATCTATAGTTGAGCCCCTTTTCTGTTGTACAAGAGGCAACTATGGGGTTTCTCAGCTGCTCTTATTAGTATGGGAGATACTGAAGAGGTGTAGTGCTTTTTTTCAGTCTCAGACACTCATAAGCCATGACTATGAAGCCTAGAAAAAATTTCTAGCACTGTTTTCCAGTCTGTCCTGAAGCCCTTGGTACTTTGTTACACCTGGATGTTATTTATTTACATCTGGATTAAAAAATGCTTGGTGCTTGCTACCAGGTGAAAATAAGATACCTTCAATTACTGGAGCTGCAGATGATAGGTGAGTTGAATGTCTTCTGCAAAATCATTGCTGAGGACAACTTTTGGTGCAGCCACCAAGAAATAAGGAAATGGCTTAAAACAACCTTTTTGCTACAAAGCAGCTTGGGAGAAAATTATAATGAAAATTATTAAATCCCATAAACAAGGAAAAAATACCTTTTCCTGCTGTGGCTTTGAAAGCTTGCCTTTGAAATACTAATAGTAATATAGGAAGCCACTCACAGGTCAGTAACTGTGAGGTGTACAGGCAAATTAAGCTTTTAATCAAGATGTGCCTTGGTTGTCATGCTCTGCATCCCAGTAATCGACGTGCTTTGCCAAGGCTGTCTTGCCACTTATTGTGCCATTAGCATATTATTGCTGGTGTTAATATGTGGCTGGAGTTGTGTCAACGGGAAGCATGCTGGCAGTGATGAAGAGGAGACAAAGGGCAGATGAAGGAGATAAGACAAAATTATTAAAACCCAGAAAGAATACTCTGCCACTCTATTTGTCTGCTATCAAGAGCAGTAAAAAAAAAAATCCCAGTCTGATCAGTATTTGCAGCTGCCCATCATGCTGCTAGAAGATAATGGATGAGATAGCAGCAGGAGTTGCTGTTAAAACAGTAGGTGTAGAAAATGTAACTCTTAATAAGTTACTAATTTTTTACATTAGTCCCTTCCAGGGTCTTTTCTGAGTGAGACTGCAGCTCGCTATTAGTTGTGTTCAGGGATGCTAGGGAGTTCATCAAGAAAAGAATGTGCTAATTGAAGAGCAAATCTTCTAAACCCAGACGCTTTTGAAGTGGTGCCCATCACTCTATTCCTATTCACATGCTCTGACCTGCGGGAGAACCTATAGTGGCCGTGCTTTGCCTAAACAAGCAAGAAAAAGTGGAAATCAAATTGCTGGATCTGTGCTGTAGCTTTTTCAGGATGAATCTTTATATATATATATATATATACACACACATACAAGCTATTATTCAAGCATATTGCCCAAAGAGAAGCAATGTCTCCTTGGGGATTACCAGAGCCCCCTTCTTTTCCATTTTTAACTGGTAAAAATGGAAACATTGCTCTAGGAGTATCTCAGGATCCCATCTGTTACCTAAAGCTGAGAGATGGAGGAACTGGAGGTCAAAGTCTGAGTTCAGCTTCCTGTGAGAAAGCAGAGCCGAGATTCCTTAAACATGTTAAAGCTTTGCTTTATATGGATTGTTTGTCTCCCAGTTCTCACGAAATACTTCTAAAAGAAGTATTTACATCTTAAAAGCATTCTTCCTTGGTTTCCATGCTTCCTCACTGAAGGTAACAGAGTAAATTGCATCTATGGCTTGGCAGTTCTCCCTTTTTTTTATTTTTCCTTTTGCTGTTTTCCAACACTTTCCAAAACATAGCCAAGGTTTGAAGAGCTGCAGCATAACAAAGCGAACTGAACTGATGGAAAAGGATCCCTGGGCCACGTAGCAGAGCAAAGGGGGCGAGCAGGAGGGAAGAACGTAACAGAAAATCCAGCCTTTTCTGCTTTAATGGAAAACAAACAAAGCTGAAAAATCTCTTCAGGATAGAGTTTTCTGCATTCCATTTTTTTTTGTGCAAAAATGGAATTAAAGAAAAAAGAAAAAAATAAATTCTGTGGCCAGCTCTGGTCCTGGTCCATTAAGTGTCAGCCCCCTTAGGGTTTGATCAAGAGCAAACTGAGAGGCAGTCTTGAAATGCTGATGGCCTCGCATGATTGAAGCAGCTGAACTAAGCTGCCTGGTTGCATTTTTGCAATGCATTATATACAGCATTGAATACTCAATGGCTATTTGCCTAATGGCAAAGAAAATGCAGAACATACGGGCCAGATTAACAGGGGAAAAAATGGGACTGTTTTTTCCTTTTTCTTCTATTGGCTTGGTTCCACCAACTTTGATGGAGTTATTAATGATTTCTGTTGCCATGCGACATATATAGCTAGCAGAGGACTAAGATAAAAGAACATGGGCATTACAAGTGTACAGGATGGGGTTTTTTGTGGGGAGGAGGGGAGCTTAAAAAAAAATAGTAGAGGGGAATGCATTCATTGAAACTGTGCCTAAAGTTCTCTAGAATAAGAAAGAAATGAGCAAGTACAGGATCCCCTTCTCCCTCCTCTGCCCTCTGGGAGGGGAGACCCCAGAGCCTTTCCTCTTTGGAGAAGGGCTCCAGGGTACCTGGCTGTCCAGGAGGAGCTGTACAGTGCAGGGAAGGGAGCTCTGGAGGGAGGCATTTCTTTCATTTAAACGGCAAAAGTAGAAAAGCTACACTGAACTTTTCAGTTTGGGTTTGCTCAGCTATAAGAAAAAAAAAAAAGACAGAGCTTGACTTGTGTTTTGCCATCGATGTTGCTAATGTTGGGGTTAATTGCTATTGGTGGGTAAACAAGAAAGAACCCAATCTGGCTGAGTTATTTGTAACCTTTTTTTCTAGCTCACTTGATCTGGAAATCAGTGAGATGCAATAAATAGAAAGCCATGAGGTTATCATTCACACAGTCGCTTTTCCTAGTAGACCCATGCTTTAAATCAGCAGGACTGTCAACCCTCTGACACGGCCGGGCTGTAAATACTCAGCCATCGCTTCACCCGGGGTGCAGGGGAGTGGTGAGAGAAGAACGACCAAAAGCTTTCCCAGAAATACGCTGCCCTGAGGATTCATTTGTTAAATAGAGGCTGTGCCAGTACGTTGCTCTGCCAGCCTTATACCTCTATTGAAATGTCTCCGCTGATTTATTTTTTATTCCTGCATGGGATTTCTGTATCTTTCTTCATTTGCCTTCAAGATCTATAGACTTAGGCTGAATTTTACAGGATGCTGTGTGCAACGCTGCAAGGCAAAGACAAGTTTCCTCTCTCCCCTTTTCAGCTAGTCTCGGGGCTCTTTTCTTGTGCTTTAAAAACACATTGGGTTTTGTTTTGGTTTGTTTTTTTAAATGTTAGTAAAGCTGTATACACTGCCTGTAACTCTGCAGGAATTAGTCTGGGTACTGGCCTTTTGCGATGCATGTGACTGGTCCTATTTGTTTGGGCTTGTGTCTTGAGGATTAAGAGATTTGGGAAAACTCATTCACTCTTTCATTCTTTTGTGATCCTCTCAGTAGCTTTGGCTGCATTTCTGCCTGCCTGAAGGGGGGAGATGGAAACAAAGATGTGTGACTCTTACAGCCTGCTCCTCGCAATCAGCAAAACCTTCCACTTGTCCCTTGGTAGGAACCAACAGCACTCCTGTACGATGGGCTTGCACCCGACCTGGCTTTTTCCTAGCTGCGCTTTTGGACTTCATCTTGTAAGACTGATGTTGAGTGCTTCACATCAGCTGAAAAGCCTGACTCAAAAAGCTGCTAAATAGGCCCTGTCAGGAAACACAGTTGTATACCTGCTGCTAGAAGTGTTTGCTCTTAAATTCATTACAGCTGCTTCTTCAAACTAGTAAAGGGAGAAGTTTCTATTCTTTGCCTCATTATACATCCACTTCAGAAGTCCATTTCTTCTACTGAAGATCAGTAGAAACCACTTCTTGCACCTCCAGTGGCTTTTATTATCAGATGCTGTTACAGGTTTACAGCAAACATTGTCAACCTGAAAGTTGCATAAAATACTGTATCTAAGGCTGTGGTTTGCTTTTTATGGAAGTAAGCCTCCTTCCACAAGTGTCCTTTAGAGGAATGGGTTACCAGGTTGCTGGAAAAGTGGCAAAGCCTGTAATTGGTGGGGTTTTGTGCTTAGTCCATAGATGCCATAGATGTTAATTCCTTGAGGTTTGGTTTCTTCCCCTGCTGACATGATGGCAGCAAAGTGGGTTTGGTAGCTGTCCTTCATGGACGTAGCTGTGGGAAAGCCAGCCCTTGGGCATAAACTGCAGCTTTGCTCACCTGGGCTTTCCTCCCAGGGCCACCCCTGGGAGAAGAGGCCTCTTGGGTACCCTCTAAAGAAGTCTTCTCAGCTGTGATTTGGGAAAACACTAGGTGTCATCAGTGAGGTTTCTTTTTCCAGCAGTAACACCTGCATTTGAGAACCCACAGCTGATGCTGTTGATAAAAGTATTTGCCCAGGATTGTGACGCGTTTTTATAGGAAAGCCAGGAAGAGTCTCTGAAATCCCTGTCCCAGACAAGTCTAGCCAGGAGTTCAGGTTGTCCAGTGAAAACCACGCCAGGATTAGTTTTGATTCTTAAGTGCATAGAAGGCTATTTTTTAAAGCCTACTTTTATGAAGAATGAAAACATTATTAAAATACCAAGTGAAATAGAATTTTTCCTTTATTTGTTTTTTAGTTATCAGTTAGATCTTATTGAGGCTCTTTTTTTCCTTTTCTCTCTGTTGCTCTTTCTCCTCTCTGCACGGATCTCTCCCTGTTGCAGTACTGTGTCCCTAAAATAAAAGGCAATTACCCAGTTGCTCAGAGAGGCTGTTTTCCGTTGTTGAGATGTGAACAGCAGCACACCTGCACAGTTCAGCCTCCTGGTCCGAGAGGAACTTTCTGACCCCAAAGAGGGCAGGGAACTCACTTAAAAAACTGATTTAAAATAAAAAAATACAAGGGGAACAGAGGCAAATGTAAGGGGCTGAAGCTGCCCCAACAACTTTCAAAGAGGGTAAAACTCCTCAGGCAGGGGAAGAAAAAAAAAAAAAAAGAAAAAAAAATCTCCTTTTTGCTTCTGCTCCAACTTTACTGTCCCCTGCTGAGTCCTCCAAACCCCATAGAAGAAAAGGGGCTTTTTTTGACCACAAGGAGGAGGTCACTTTTTTCATTCTAGATAATGGCCTTTTCTCTTTTTTTTTCTCTCCCTCTTGGTCATCTCTGGTGCTAAGATTACAAGGATGGAGGTGGCAGCCAGAAAGGGACAAACTCCAAAAAGAGAAAAGTAATTTTATCTGTTTTCCACTTATTTTCCTAGACATGTATGTGCATTATTAACAGTAAATAGAAGAGGTTTTCTCAGTACAGCCTAGGTAGCTAGGATTTTCTTTTTTGGAGATCCACTCTTTGAGCTGCTAGGAATGAGGGAGTTTCATCTGTTTGTGTTTAGGGATTGAACTCACCACAGACCCTCCAAATCCTCAGCTATGTTCTTGCAGGTGTCAGCTGTGGTGGCACTAGAGACTTCCAAATCCTGGCACCCACGCAGTCTATCCATAATTTAGGCTCAAAACCCCTTATAACATCACATTTCACAAGAGAGCATGTGCTCTGGGCTACAAGAAAACCCTTTTGCCTCCACTACCAGCTTCAGCAGTACCTCAGACCCCCTCTATAGAAGGAATGTGGCTCAAGCGGTAGCAGATCTAAAACTAAGATCTATATTTAAGCTAAAATTTAACCTAGCATCTATGAAACTAAAGCAGACTCTCTTCACAGAGTCTGAAAAGTAAATGTATGGCCTAGTCCAGTTCCCCTTAGCTGAGTGGCACAAATCCTGGATTAGACAGTAAGAATACGCTTAACTCATGGGGAAAAATAAAAAAAAAAAAGAAAGCAGCAGCCATTCAGGAAATTGCAGCGCATGAGGAATTAGCTGTAAGCAGAGGAGATGGCAGCATCTGTGGGAGAGAATGCTACTGCCGTAAATAGAAATTGGCAAAATAAAGCTTAGAGTTGCAAATGATAAAATAGCTTTCTGTTATGGTGAAGCAGAGAAGCAGGTTTTGAACTGACCCTGTTAAGAAAAGGACCACCACGTAGAACAGCGCTAGCTGGCATGATTCAGTGCCACACTGTGCAGTTAGCATCCCATTTCTGTAGCTGCTTCCTAAGTAAAATGGTTTCTAAACAGCAGTTCTTCCTCCCCATCTGATGAGCAACAGATTTTTCTCCATAGCCTGCCTCGCTTCCCCTGCCTGAATGACCCTAGGTGGTAATCCTCAGCCATGCATGCTGCTGGGCGCTGGCTGTGCTTCACAAAGCCGGAGGGAAGGAGGGCAACATGGTTCTCAGGATGACTGCAACTAAACGCCAAGTAAATTTTGGGATCCAGTGCTTCTGAAGAAGGAGGGATTGGAAAAAAATCATGCTTTGCTGTTTACATCTTGTCCTCTGTTGTAGAGCTGGCCACTTTTTCAGATCTTTGCCCGTATCTCTGCCTCTGATTCAGCTCTCAAAATAGTCCTTAACTAACAACGTGCCTTACAAATCAAGTCTTAAAACAAGAGATGCATGAAAACTATCATGGACCTATGGGATGCATTAGCTCAGCCTTTTCTCAGATGCCTTTTTCTCCTTTAAATTTAGCTGGAGTAAAGTTCTTTTTGTTTCTATTGCTCTGAACTCTCTGTCTACAGGGATGACAGGGTTGCCTCTCACTTAGGTGCCCCAGCTGGAGAGTAACAGACAGTGGAGTGAATCCAACAAATTCACCTACAGACCCTGTGATGTCTTCTCTTCCACCCCCATGTTCAGCACACTGGTTAAGAGGATTTGTTTTTCTCATTCTCATCTGCTACCCCATCTTCAGCCTGTTTCCCTTTCTCCCTGTGTTGTTTCCATCCTTGTGAAACTACTTCCTCTAGCATTTAAAACCAAAACAGAAAAAAAGCTAAAAGCCTTATGGCATGATCCTCCTCCTTTCTCACCATTTTTCTAGTAAGCAATCTGTACTTCTAAAGTAAGAAGTGTTTCTGTTCAGTCCTTTTCCATTGTTATTCTGCTCCTGCTGATGTGCTGGGGTTGTTCCTTTAGCTGTAGCTTTACTCATCTGCAGGGGGAAGAAAGCAGTCAGCTACCTTTAGAGGTGTTCAAGATCCATTTTTGCGGATCACCTAAGGGAGGGTTTTGTTCAGTCCTTTCTTCACCAGACCATGGGGCTGGTGGTGAAACCTTGGGAAGAGAACACTGTCCTTTGAAAGAGGGCTCATAACTTAACATCAGCAGAGTAACTCCACCTAGTCCCCTTCATATCTTAAAATGAATTTTTTTTCCCTTGCTTTTATTGTAAGCCTCAAGGAATTTATGGACTTATATGTACATGGCCTAAACATGCCTTTGAGTGGACTTGAAAGATCAGGGCGAGCAAAGAGATAGAGTAAGCACTCAGAGCCTAGGAGATGTTTTTTAAAGCACCAAGGGTCTACAGCTATCTTTCCATTAAATCCCTTCAGTCACTTGGACAGGTTATTATTAGAATAAAGGTACACAAAGTCTTCTGTGTCCATTACATAAAGGCCACTAATAAATCTTGTTCAGTTCCTTGCTGGCCAATGCCATTTCTCAGTAGAGCAATTTCATTATTGCCCTGGTGGTTGCTGACTGGGTCTCTGGCGGTCTGAGGTGGGAGTAATACGCTGCCCTTCTGCTGCGGGATCATTTGGCATTCGCTGTGGGGATGTGTCCAAATGAATGTGCAAGCAGCAAATGGAGATGCCCACCCCCTGCCTACGCGTGAGCTAGATCAAGAAGCAAAACTACCCCCAGTTTGTATATAAATAGAATTGTATATAAAAACCCAACACCGTTAGCTTACACAAATTGTGTATGCCAATCATTCTAAAAATTCTTTCCAAGCAAGCAAATCCTCCATAAATCTAAGAGATAATCAAGTACAATGTCTTGCGGTCACTTTACACCTTTGGTGACCCTATCAAAGCATGCCAGTGCTTTGCCAAAATCCATGACTCTGTTTGCAAACTTTAGCTGTTCCGGAAAGTTTGTGCACCTGATGCAATGTTACTTTTATTAAAACTCCTGCTTCTTTTAGTTCCTTCTTTTAATTTAGCTAGGGTCAAGCCAGGTTTCTAGCCACTGGAATAATGTTGAATGTGAAGAACAATCACTACTGGAATGATACATCTTGTATCTTGTCCTTAGCCAGAGAAATTGATACTTCTCAAAGATACGGGGGGAAGAGGGAAAAGCCATAAACTAATAATTTATTCCCAATATTTTAAATCTTTCAAGAATTAAATGTTTTACATTCAATTTCACAAAATTTTAAGACAAAGTGAAAATGTAAAATTATTCAAGGCCATTCCCCTCTGAAAATAGCTGTCCTCCAAAACCGATTAATACTTACAAAGAGAAAGGTTGTATTCCTGATAACAGATACAATAGGTTCTAGTTTCATCGATGCTTGCAATCTGAATGATATCAAAGCATGTCACAAGGTATTTGTCAGACTTTTTGTCTTCACCTTAACAATCCCAATTCACTGATGAGTGAGCTTTCCCCTGGGAAGTTGCAAGGCTGTGTGAAAAGAGGAGCTCCTGGGTTTTGCCTGTAAAGAGCAAACCCACACCACAACTGGCAGTAGACACCAACCCGTTGTCAGCCTCCATGCATGAACGTGCATGAAGGGAGACGTTTAAGAGAGCGAAACGCTCCCTCAGGCCAAAGGGACCAAGTCACGGTTCACAAACCACATCCAGCCACGAAGAGGTTGGCCAGCAATCACCGAGGGCGCAGGCTGAAATGAACAGCCAAAACTGTTTTCCAGGTTCAGTAGTTCTTCTTTCTGATTAAGAAAGAGGACATAGCAGGAAGTTTGACAGGCCAGGCTGCTCTTATTTAGAGAAAACTGAAGAAGTTTCAGAAACTACATTTAAGTTGGTAATTTTGTCTGGGGATGAGAAGAGGGTTCTACCTGTATTCAAGCAGGTGGAGAACTCGCAATGCATTTTCTTTAAACTTGATTTCTCCTACAGCAAGCCAACTTGTGTTGCACAGCCTTGTTCACCGCTTTCCTATTCTGCTCACACCACAGAGTCTTTTGTAAAAAGACCAAACGCCATCCAGAAAAATCAGTGAGGTTGCCTTGTCCCAGCTGCTCTGAAGTTTGCTCCAGGATTTCAGTTGTCTGATGGCTGCCAAGGCCCAGTCTTAATTTATTCCACCCTCTCTCTGGGTTAAGAATATCCCCCCTAGTTATTTATCATCAAAAAGAAGAAAACAGATTTTTTGCATTACAACAGCCAATGGGATATGTAATACTTTCTATTTCAAAACTTACCCTGAGTAACTCCGCATGAAGACCTCCTGCAGCCCTATACGTCCCTTCTCAATGCTGTTACAAAGGCTTATGTGTTTCTTTGAAACTTCCCATTTATGTGTTTCTCACAAACTTTCCGTATTTTTTGTAGACATCCCCATTTTTTGCAGTTTGTTTAGCAGCTTCCCAAGCAGTCTGAGATCCGATGCTTTCCTGAAGGGTGGGGAGATAAAATCTATTCCATTTCCATAGTCTAGCAATGGCACTCTTCCATCCAGGAGAGCTATGGAGTGAGTCCTACAGCACCTGGTTTTAGCCCATATGCTTTCTTTTGTCCTGTCTTTCATTCACATCTGTATCTACCTCGATCGTATGAAAAGCTTCTTTACAGTCCTGCACATTTCTGGGCTTGCAGTAACTATATATGGCTGTTAAGCTCACCTTATATGTGTTTGCTCTTGAGTCAAATCTTACTAACACCGTCTCAAGTAACCGATTACGTTCCCCACCTGCTAGAGATGCCCACAATTTTGGTAGTCATGGTTTGGCATGCCTACCCTGCCCGAGGCTGCTCTGGCCCCTGTGGCGATGGGAGCAGTCC
>NW_009259032.1:2980104-2986134 GCF_000687185.1 Egretta garzetta | reverse complement strand
AGATTTCCTAGGAAATCGCTCATCAGGTTAGCCGCAACACGCAAGTTGTGCAGATGGACTGGCCAAACCATTGCAGAGAGATCAGCGAGGCAGGGTGGGGGAAGTTATGCAGAAGTCTGGCTAGACAGACACAAAAAAAGAAAAAAACATAAGTCCACACCCTCCGTCTGGTGAGCCTGATGACTGAACAACAGTGGAAACGCGTTTAGTCGCCAAAAAGAGAGCTGCTCTCCTCCTTACAAGGAGCTGTGTGCGTTCATCCCTGTCTTTGTGGTCCTCTTAAGCGCCTGCATCTCCAGCGACAGGAATGAAAGGCTGGTTGAAATTCGTCACTGAAATGAAATGCCAGTTTCCTGCCGTGGCTCATTCTTTGCCTCTTCCTTTCTCGCTGAATAGATAAGGAGGTGGTTTGCTCCAGAAGACTTTGTTTGCTTTATGCGGCGTTTCAAGCAGAGCGCCCGGGGCTGTAAGGTTAAGGCTGTGGGACAGGGCGTATTGTTCTCCGCAGTCAAGTTCTGATTTGTGCAAGAAGGAAAAAAGTCATTTCTCATGCTGTTTTTCCCTCTCATACATAGAGCTGGTTAGAAGAATTTTTTTTTTTCCAAAAGTTTTGGTGAGACATGGAAAATGTGTTCTGTTTTATCTGTTTGCAATCATCTCCTTTCATCTTTTTTTAGTTCTAACAGCAGCTGTTTTGGAATAAATCTGATTAGCCTGCTCCTAATTACCTATTTTGGCTTCTGGCATTTTAAAATGTTTTATGGTATGTATGTACTGCATCCACGATGTGTTATTTTCTTAAATCTATCATCAATTTTTTTTTTTCTTCTGCCCTTCCCGTCAGTTAAACAGAGATAACTGAATCTGGATGTAAATTCTATGGGTGGAGAGGGAAGGAAAAGAGGAGGTGGAGGGGGAAGGAGCAGCAGATTGTTTTGCAAAAAGCCTCTGGGCTGGAGCCATGCTTTTGTTTGAAAACATATAGCCAGTGACTGCTAGTGTTAACAATAACATAATGCTATTAATCTATGAGAAGGCCGAAGTTATAGGTCATGTAGCTATTAATTAAAAGCTCCTCTGGCTCCTAAGTGCCCTTTGTAACACGGTTGGTTCATGCTGTCTTGGTCCACGCGGTTTGTGGGATGAGGGAAACCAGCCCATAGAGGCTAAGCTGGTAATTCTTGTATGCGCTTCTGTCTCCCCAGAAAATTGTCATTAATCCGCCAGCTAGTCCCCTGAGAAACAAGAATTGAGGTCAGGTGAGCATTTGCTGCCCTGCTAGAGCCAAGCCTGGGAGCAGGCTGGGTGGGAATGAGAGCGCAACCTGCCTTGGGGAGGGCCAGGCTCCATGCGTGGGGTCTGGGTCATGCCCCACGGAGGGAAGCTTTTCAAGGAGACTCTTCCCTGCTAGGCTAGGAGTGGTGGAAACCCTGCCCACAAAAGAGAGGTGAAACTATTTTTATAGCCGCTTGCGCTTGTGCTCCCTGGATTATTCAGATACTGTCACGATGAATGCGGTAACGCTTGCAAGTTACTCGGCTACTACGGTGTTGCAAGCTATATGAGGTAATACAGAAATATTTCATTCATTTCCAGGGACCAGCTCACTGGCCCTTTTCCAGCAGCACTGTAAACTTGTAAAACTGATGGATCAGTTTCCCAAGGGTCTTTATTACCGAGACTTCTGACTTCTCAGCAACTGGAACAGCCTTGTAAACTATTCAGACCACGCAAGATGCTTAAAATAAGCTTACAATTAGTGTTCCCTAGGGTTTTGTGCTGGCCTTCTTTTCCCAAAGACTCTTTTCTGTCATATTTAGTACAGGAGTATTGGATGTGACTCTCCTGGGGCTTATCTCTGTCAACAGGAAAAGGGCACTTCTGAATGAAATTAAGGGCTGTGTCTCCCTTCCTCAAAGGCAAAAAACACTGCAATGAGTGTAAGTCACGTCTCGGGTTGATTTGACAAACCCCAACCTTTGGGATGACTTGGATCTGGTTCCAATGTGGCTTAGCGTAAATATGTGTACAACTGTGTTTCAAACATAATTCTGCACCTAAATTAAACTCTGCGAAACACTGTTAATTTGACTTTTGTCATATAAAATCTGAAGCGGCACGTGCCTCGTGTCTCTCTCAGCTGTTCTGCTTTGCTGTCCCCATCCCTCTCTGTCATTCAGGCAACTGGTTCCAGAGTGAGAGAGTCTTCTCTTTGCTGATGTGCGGAGCACAGAGTAGGTACATCACCATTACACAGGGGATACAAGATTAATTTCTTTTTTTTTTTTTTTTTAAAAAAAAAGGGTTGCCTTTAGAATTATTCTGGTTTTGAAAGATGAAACAATATTTAGATGTATATATAATATGGATATAACAGAACACTATACTGGTAACTTTTTAACCAAAAAGGAAAAAAAAAATATTGCCTGTGCATGCTTCTGGATGATAAAAGCTGTCCCCTTCCCCTTCAGTTTCAGGCAAATAAAAATAAAATGGGAGCAGAAGAACCACTTTGTTCCTCGGCCCTGCCCCCGGGTATATAAATAGCAGGCGTCCCTGCGGCCGGGTGGCTGCTGGAGTGCCTCTCATTCCAGAGATCCTTGGCCACCCTCTTATCAAAACAGAAAGGCTGACTTTGCCCCCGCTCTCCGTTGATTGATTTCATGTTGGAAACAGGTAACACGACAGCCTCCATTGTCCTTGAATTAGCCACCTCCTTCCAGAGGTCAAACAAACAGGCTGAAGGTCCAGAAACTCACTTCAGCTAATTGCTGCCAAAATTCCTTCTCTGCGAAACGAGCAGGGGCTGGAGCGGTCCCCCGGGTGACAAATGTTCTCCAGAGGGATGCACAGAAACCATCCCAGGAGGGCTAACAAGGGGTATCGAGCTACAGCGCCGGGGAAGAGGCGAAATGTGAGACAAAGCCCAGTGCCAATTTTAAACTTAGGAGCTGGAGCCGCAGAAAGTTTCTGCTTGGTTTTAATAGGCTTTGAAGTCTCAGTCAAGGTGATGGTGGAGCGATAGCGCGAGGACAAGGCTGATTGATTCATCCCGGGACTCAGGAGGCTCAGTTTTACACTGGGCACTGGCATGGCCCTTTATTTGCTGAAAGTTTTCCACCAGCATCAAAATTTCCTACTGGCTTTCAGCTTTTGTATTTTCAGAAATAATGTGAGTTGAGAGATGATGGGCAGTGGCTAAAACTTTTCACTCTTCCCCCTCCCATTGTCACCTTTTTTTTTTTTTTTTTCTTCCCACCAGCTTTCTAGCTGTTGCTGTAATTAGGCTCTAACGTATGTTTCTATCACGTAGCACAGACACCGCAGCTACCGCTGTGCAGCCTGGGTCACGCATTTGACATGTACGCCGTGCCAAGGATGACTGATGGCACCCTCCTGTCACGGTCATATTTTCTTTAACATGAAAGCTTAGAGAATGAGGGGATTGCATCGCTCTGCTTTGGAGTGTCGTCCTCGTATGAAGAGAAGGAAAGTGCAGGCCTGTGCCTGCCTAATACATGGCAGGCACTTCATGCTCCTCCAAAGTACTGTCAGCTCCTGTTTATCCCTGAATTGATTAATCCGACTCCATGTCCCACCTGCAGCTGCACAGATGCTGTGGACAGCACAAGGCAGCCCATAAAGCCAGTTGCATTAGGTCCTGCTTCACTTGTAGTTGTTTATATGTTGTCTATCCTCTGCAGGAACTGGCTAATGTTTTTCCATAGGTGGGTATAGTCAATAAGCTCTTAGAGAATAACCCAGATATCTACAATTTTGATTTATCCATGTTAGGCCTCCACCTTGCTGATAGGAAGCGTGGATGAGAGATACTTGCCTCACAATAACAGCTTTTTCTTTCATTTCCTCTTGCCTTCACCTGTGTGAGAAAATTTTTTAACCTTGCTTTAACAAACCTAAACCAAGCCTAAAATGCTGTTTTCCCCACTTTTTTTTTTTGTTCCCTGTCCTGTTTTGAAACAAACTGCTGTTGACGCTGCCAAATTCTCTGCTTCTGCTGCCTTGCCAACATTGGCATGATAATGTTTTGTATCTAAGACATCATGAAACTTCTCTGTATTTTAATACTGGCTCCCTCAGTTTCCTTCTTCACTCCGACCTCTGAGTGGCCTTTGACTCCTGCTGGGTCTGGTCTGAACATCGCTGCAGACAGTGCTTGCAGCACTTCTGTGCTTTTCTCCCAGCATGGCTTCTTGGGCTCACCGAGGGCAGCTTGTGTCGGACCAACCTCACAGCTTTCTTCATCACTGTGATGAAAGGAATGCATCAGATCCCATTCGTCTGGGCTTTAGGACAGCATCTGTTGTCCTGCTCCAATCTTTACACTGCTGAAGGCCATCGTTTCTATGCAAGGTGAGCAGGAAGACTGCGGCAGGTAGTACTGCAACAAAAAGTACCAGGCAGAAAGGTAGTCAACGGGGTTTATATACGTACATATATATATATAATTATATAAATGTATAGTTATAAAATTAAAAGGCCTTGGAATCATTCCTTTTTGCTTAATGCTTTCATTGGTAAACTAGGCACAAAGACTACAAGTTTGCTGATGACAATTGTGGATGACAAAAAGTTGGGAGGCACTGTCAGGAGGGAGGAAGATCTGAAAAAATGTTATGGAAAGAACAAAAATGCAATGAAGTTAAATTCAGAAGCATAGGTGACAAAAACACACCTATGGAGGTTACTTATCAGTAAGCTGAACATGGAAGAAAAGTAGAATAAAAATGAACCAACTGGGCAACTCTCTGGTACCTCAGGAGCACCAGTAAGGTTTTCTTTGGAGAAGAAGATGTCATCCTGGGACGTGTCAAACAAGATGTTTCCAGTGGAAACACTAAATCCGTTACAGAAGACGACATCGCTAAGGTGTCCTCGAGATGCTATATATGATTTTGATGCCCCATGTCCAAGGAAAATACAAATCTGAACAGGTGTAAGGAAAGCCTACTGAGATCACCAGGAGTGCCACAATCTTTCCTTACAAATGCAGGCAAGGAAAGCTCAACTTGTTCAGCCCAGGAAAATGAAGGTTGACAGGGGATATGGTTTCCGTCTAAAAATACCCAGGAGTGAAACAGCAGGGAGGGAGAAGAAGTATTTAAACTCGTCTGTGGCTAAACTTAGTCTGGAAATAAGATGCAGGTTGCTGGCCATTCAAACAAACAGAGGCGAGGACAGCCTTCCGATGGGAACAGCTGGAACCAGAAAAGTGCACGTGCTTTTAAGATGTAAATTTGATTGGGAAGAAACGCTATAGCACCTCGGGAGGGAAAGGCTCAGGCTCGGGGACGCTTCATGTCTGTGTGGCTCCTGGATCCAGCCAGGGAGTGCGCAGAGAGGTGACACTTTCCAACTGCCAGCTGGAGATGTAGGATGCTCTTGGGTGCCTACCATCCCTTCCGTCCCGCCTGCTCTTCTTGATTTTTGTGTGGTCTTCCAGTCAAAAATATTGGCACAGTGCAGGTTTCATCCTTCTGCTGGGGGCACAGAGATCTATATGGCAGCCAGCGTTGCAAAGCCAACAAGGAATCAGTGTTTTCACAAACAGCAAGGTGGATATAAATCATCGTAACATAATTCACACATAAATATCATAGAATCATAGAATGTTTTGGGTTGGAAGGGACCCCTAGAGGTCATCTAGTCCAACCCCCCTGCAGGAGCAGGGACACCGCTAACCAGATCAGGTTGCTCAGAGCCCCGTCCAACCTGGCCTTGAATGCTTCCAGGGATGGGGCCTCCACTACCTCTCTGGGCAACCCGTTCCAGTGTTTCACCACCCTCATTGTAAAGAACTTCTTCCTTATATCCAGTCTAAACCTACCCTGGTTTAGTTTAAAACCATTACCTCTTGTCTTGTCACTGCTGGCCCTACTAAAAAGATTTTCCCCATCTTTCCTATAGGCCCCCTTTAGGTATTCAAAGGCTGCAATCAGGTCTCCCCGCAGCCTTCTCTTCTCCAGGCTGAACAAGCCCAACTCCCTCAGCCTGTCCTCATAGGAGAGG
>NW_009259032.1:2972897-2977868 GCF_000687185.1 Egretta garzetta | reverse complement strand
CCGGTCTCTTCCCTTCTTTGCCCGATTTCTTACACCTAGGGATCGAGAGCTCTTGCGCTCTGTGGATCACATCCTTAAAGATCTGCCAGCTCTGTTCTGTTCCCCTGTCCCTGAGGACCATTTCCCAGGGAGTCCTCCTGACTATCTCCTTGAGGAGCTGGAAGTTTGCTTTTCTAAAATTCAGTGTCCTGACTGTACTCTTTGTTCTTCCCATTTTCCTCAGGAGCATGAGGTCTACCAGCGCATGATCACTGCAGCCCGGGCTGCCTCCGATCTTGACATCTCCGACGAGCTCGCTTGCATTGGTGGCCACCAGGTCCAGTATCGCATCCCCTCGGGTAGGGGTGTCTATTACCTGGCTTAAGAAGTTGTCCTCAATGCCACTGGTGTTATGTAAATTTGGTCCAAATTCTTAAAACGTATAAATATGAGCTTCTCTGGTGTCATCCCCCCCATCCTCATCCCTTTCTCCTCTGTCACTAAAGAATAGCTGTATTTTATTTACTGTGGGAATAGCTATTAGCTGCTTTAGTATTTTTTGTGGGCAGCAGCTAAAATAAGATCTTGACGTCTTCTCAGATCTTACTGCTGTCATGGTTGGTTTCATTTTTTTTTTCCCCTAGAGAAATGTAACTTTAGAGGTGGTTACAAAGGCCCACAGCGGTTTCTCTGCAAGCAGAGGTTTTTGTATGGATTTACCTAAATAGTTACAAAATCCAGGTCCGTTAAGTCAACACAACAGGAAAGCTCTGTTGATTTTATTTTTTTCTTTTATGTTTGTAAATGTATTGTTAGACCTGTGCCTGCACTGGAATTTCACTAGTTTGGACCGCATTGATTTTTCTACCAGTTCAGTTATGTGAACTGGCTGGAGTGATTCGACTTGGTGAAGGTGACAATGGGGTCATGGTGGCCAAGCCCCGAATGGCATCCACTGAGTGTCTCTGCCTGAGCTGCAGAATAGACCTGCCTTGTGAAAAGGCTGAGTGAATTAGCCACGCTTGTGTGAATTAGTGGTGCTGGGAGGAATAACGCAGGGGAGCTGCCGCATTAGTGGTGCTGGGAGGAATAACGCAGGGGAGCTGCCTGCTCCCCATCCTGCGACGTCTGTCCAAACCCGTGTGCTGGGCTGCTCCCGACCTGCCAGGCAAAGCGCTCTTCGTGCCACGGCTTGCACCCGCTCCCTCCCTCGCTAAGGCAATGTATTGCATAGAAGATTACGGGCGAAGCTGCACCTCTTCTCCCATGGCATTAATTAATATAAATAACTGCAAGGATCACTCTGGAAGTTTGGCTGTTTACCTGCCAAACCCTATTTAATTGGTGTTCACGGCGTATGCCAAACGTAGCTCAAAGACATCGCTCGGCAAGCCCTTCCTCCGCAGCTGATGGGCTGTAATTAAACCGCACCAAGCCACAGATTTCTGCATTAACTGTTCCCTGCCGTTAAGGAAAAGGAAATTTAAGCAGGTGGCTTGCTTCAGGAGGTAGGAGTGTGGATGGCTGAAGGTGTTACCCCTGTAACATGCTTGGCTCTGTGAAGAACGGTAAATATGAAGCCTGATTTTTTTTTTTTTTTTTTCTCTCCCCCCTCGCCCCGCATCGCTGTGGTTGAAGAAGCAGAAAGGGCTATGTCAGTCGAGGGTAGGGTAATCCGGTAGTTAGGAGCTGCGCAGGAATTTGGAAGAACTGGTTTCAATTCTTTATCTGACAGTTGATTCCTTGCATGTATAAATGTTTATTGCCTCTGGTCACCATCTGTAAAATGAGACTAATGCTTCGCAGCAGGGCTGAGGATGAAGCTGTCCAGGCTGTGATGTACTGAGAAGCTTCGGATTGGTTTCAGTCCCTAAAACGGGCCGTGTTTAATGTGGTAAGTACGTAACCTGGAGTTCCTCAAAAGGCTTCTCGTGTTCCCTGAAATTAAAAGATTTAGTTGCTGTTTCATTGATTTGGACTCACAGGGAGGAAATGTTTAACCTGTAGCATGGGCTGTGGCCTCCACATAGGTGGTCCTTCTTTTACCTAAGAAGGAGGGAATAAACCAGATTTGCCTGGCTTACAGCTTCTTGATGAACGACCAGGCTCCAGATGCGTCTGCTCAGTCACTACAGAGGAGTCCAGTAATAACATACACTTGCTTCCTTTGTTTACACAATTTACCAAGATTCTGGGGGACATTATGTAAATAAGGAGTATTTTATTAGTAAATAGTACTTTTTCTTTAAAAAGAAAAGCAGCAATAAATCAAATTTAAAGAAGGCTTGATAAGCTAAAATAAAGAAGAAACAAGGATACAAAAAAGACTATAAATCCATTTATAACATTAAGAGCTTTAATGGCTATCTAACATGGGAAGACCAGCGCTGTTAACGTTTCAGTCTGACGAAAGGGAGGGGCTTAAAAACTGGCCTGACCACCGGCACGGTGAGTGAGCTGCAGGCAGGGAGGACGACAGCTACAGAAGCAGCAAATGTGAGGAAATGTGCTGGCTGGAAAAATGGGCTGATGAACAGAGAGAATGGTAGGCACAGCTGGAGGGAGAACCAGGGCTCTAAGGGGAGGAAAAAAAAAGAGGTGACAAGTTAAGAGTACATTTGACCATTGGGGTTTTTTGGCTGACAAAGCTGACCCGAAGTGAATTGGGTGGGTGTAGCTGCCCAGCTGGCTGGATCCTGACCCCTCTGTGCCCCGCCAGCGACTCTGCGTGAGGAAGTCCTCGGGCTAACTGGAGTTATTGTGGGGGACAGGATGTATGAGAGGATGTAATTCAGCACTGGGTATCTTTCCAAACCAGGGACAGGAAAAAGAAAAAAAACCAACAAACCCCACAACCCCAAAACACCAAACAAACAGAAAAATAAAAGTGCTTTTGCGATACCAGTTGGAGGCAGTTTGGGGTTCAGCTTGTCCTCTGTAGCTGTCAAAAGCTGACTGCAGCCCCTGCTTCTCAGATACACTCAGAACATATCTAATTTATTTAATTCCTTGGCCAGAGAGCTGTCTTGGACCTCGAGATAAGCTGTGAGGCTATAGGCAATATTCACATTAGCCTCTTCTAAGAGAGGGCTACTTTATGCTGAAATCCCAGCTATACGCTGACTCTAAATATTTGCATTAGCTTTACCTTCCAGAAGAAAAGCAAAAGCGAAAGTACCGGCGCAGCAAAAGCACCGCTCGTAGTGTATCAGTTTGGTGCCTTAGCACACGGAAAGCTAATGTTAGATTAACTGCTGCTTAATTGAGAATCATTTTACTGTGCATTGTTAACCTGTTCATAATTTATGGGCTGCTTTTTCGATTTACGAGTGCCTTTTTGTAATTCAGGACCGCAGGTGATATTATTCTCTGTCAGACTTCTGCAGTGCCCATTATCCGGCACCTGAGGCATTCATTAGCATTTAAACAAGACTTAAGTGCCCGAGTAATTTTGAGATAGGCTGTATGGCTCACACACTACTGCATTTAATTAATTTCCAGACTTCCTTCCTTCTGTGTTCTGAGGGAAAAATGCAAGCTCTGTCTGAAATACGGTGGTGGTAGGAAGAACAGGCAGGCCACAGTTCTGGCTGCTGCTGAGGTTTCTTGCTCAACTTGCTATCTCTTATTTCACTAATGAAATAAGAGATAGCTCTAATATAAGCTCTAATGAAAAGCTTTTTCCCAAAGAGGAGGGTGTTTGAAAAGTGACCAAGAACGGAGAGATCTCGAACTAACGAGTTGCCTCTAATTTCTCTGCCCTGTCTCTGGAGGCAAAGGAAAACGGATTCGTTTGCCCCACAAACGGATCACACTGTGGAAAAGCGATGATGGACTTAAAGACTGAGACTGCTAGCTTTGAGCGGCGAGTGGCCCTGGCCTGGGTGCGGTGGGTGGGTACGGCGCAGAGGGCGTGCAGCCTCGCCACGGGTGAAGCTTGACTGCGACGCCTACCAGCGAAAGTCTTTCTGCAAGTTCTCCTTTAGCCCTGATGAATGAACGTAGCGTGTTCTTGAGATGTTGCATGTGCAGATGGCTTGGGTAAGCTGCTACTCCACCAAGAAAAGCTGACGGCTTCTGAAGAACTGAAGCGAAAAAGTATCTTTTTCACTAATGTGGCCAGCTGGTATTCTAAGCTAAGACCTCTGGCTGTGCGCACTGGTGAGCTGGGAGCAGATTGCTACCCCAGCAGGGACACGCTGACCTTGGAGATGTCATGTGAGTCACGTTGGGGAGTGGGGTCCTGGAGCTTTTTTTATTCTAATAAATAAAACAGCATGGGAGTGACCTAAGCCCCTTGTGACACAATGAAAAATCCCTGCGGCGGGGAATTTTTACCTCCATGAATTAAAATCATGTGAGAGAGTCTGTGTGTGTAATGGGGATTTTCAGTTTTGCCTGATCAGAGATACTTCGTAGGAAAAGAGCAGGAAGATTTCTGAAGGAGCGGTTCGGCTCTGTTAGCGTGCGGTTTAGACGCTTTTATTTTTGAGGTGCGGTTTGAGATGTGTCTGGTCTAGTCACGGCAGCTGACAAGACACCGAGCTCAGCGGGACGGTGTTAAAATACCCCCCGTTACAGTTCATGTAAGTAGTGCTGGCGGGACTGGGCTGGCCCCCGTTTCATGCACCCCCGGGCACTGGGGGTGTGGGTCTCCTACCCCTGTGCCAGCTTCAGCCCGGGGGCTCCCGCTCAGGGTAGCCTGCGTGGGCACGGGCACGGCTGGGCCAAATGCTGGCTCTGGGCCTCTGCAGGTGACAACTGAAGCAAGGGACAGCGCTGCCCTTCTCCTAAATGGGGGCAGAGGGGCGAGGCAGGGCCGTCTGTGGTCAGGGCTGCCTGTTGCCTTGGCTGGTGGTAGGAAGTTCAAACTTTCTTCTGCACTCTTTTCTCCACAGTAAATCCATGCTTGAAGAGGGGACTGAAATCCTCTGAGCTGCAGGGCTAGCCGTGCTGTTGATTCGGCGGGCGTGTCTTTCACCCCCACGTTTT
>NW_009259032.1:2972452-2972779 GCF_000687185.1 Egretta garzetta | reverse complement strand
CCGGTTTGGTATCTCGCACCCGCTCCTATGGGGAGGCTGTGCCAGAACCCTACCCTTTCCTGCTTACTGGGGGACCCCTACGG
Source organism: Egretta garzetta (assembly GCF_000687185.1). Lineage (NCBI taxonomy): Eukaryota > Metazoa > Chordata > Aves > Pelecaniformes > Ardeidae > Egretta > Egretta garzetta. The sequence goes on along the minus strand of NW_009259032.1, from coordinate 2,972,696 downwards.
ATTTCGGCACTGAATTTGTCCGTGGCCGCTGTACAGCCATCTGCTCTTCTGTCAGCGCCCTCTTTTAGCTTGAGCAGCTCTTCTGCCTCCCTGCTCTTCCCCGCTTTCCCGTGCTCCAGGAGGTCAGCTTATCCCTGTCCACCCTCACGTTACTCCGCGTTAGTAAACCAAGCTCCACGTCCATAAACCAAACTCTCTTTTTTCGGGGAGGTCTCCTCCTCCTCCGGTGCACGCTGCCCCTGCA
>NW_009259032.1:2967116-2971680 GCF_000687185.1 Egretta garzetta | reverse complement strand
CCAGCGCTCCGTGGGGCTGTCTGGCCTGTGGTAGCCGTGGGGCTCCTCGTCCCGGGGGGCTTACAGGGTTTCGGGGGGGCAGCCGGGGGGGGCGGTCCCCCCCGTCCTTCCCTCCCTCCCGGGGGGCAGGAGGGCCCCGCTCGCCACCCCCGGGGCTCTCCGCCCTGGTGACAGTGGTGAGGGCGAGCGTTGCTGCCTGGGTTTTGAAATTCCCCCTTCCAGAAGCAGATCCACCAAGCCTTTGATCATCTAAGGGAAAGTTGCACAACTTCACCCTTAGCGGGTTGGTTTGCGCAACGTCCCCCCATGAAGCGGGGTTGGTGGGTTGCAGTACTTTCTCTTAGACGTTGCTCTAGCATGTTTTTAAGGCATTAGTTAAATTAAACTTTGAAGATACCTCCTTTGTCTCCTATTCCTTCCCGGTGTACCTGTAAGCCTAGAGACGCGGGCACGGCAGAATCGAGGAGGGGGGAGTTGCGAGGAGATGCTTAGAGTGATGCAGGGCATTTCAGCATCCAGCCTGTTCCTTCCAATTTGTAGTTGCTACAAATGACAAAGAACACTATCCTTTCCTAATATACCTTAATCTTTTCCTAGATGTATTAACTATAAGTAGCTGTTACTCAAAAAAAAAAAAAAAGCAGCGCTACACAAGTCCTTCAGTTTTAAGTGATAGGTAAAGCCCTCTGCCTGTGCTGCTGACCTGCACGTGTGCCGGTGTTTGCTTTTCTGCAGTCTCTTAATTTATAGTGACCTGTCGCTGCGGTGGGTTTCATTTAGAGGGAATGACAGGAGTTTGTATTTTTGTACAGAAAGAAATCTGTGATTAATTAAAATCCTCTTTTCATAAGGAATTCAGCACCCTGAGCAATTAAACGAGTTGTAGTTCTTGCTTTAATGATGAGCGAGTCCCCTAAGAGTCCTAGCTCAAACTTGGTGGAGGTTTTTTGCTGCTTTATTTTCCGTTTCAGCCACATGAAAGCTCAGCGGTGTGTGTTCCCCCCTCTCTACGCTGGTGCTTGTTGAGACTTTTAACAGCGCCTGGGGCCAGAGCTGCCCCCTTCGCTGGGTACCAACAGGCAGGGGCACTTCAGGAGCTACTCGGGTACCCAGGCACCTCTGTTACTAGCTCCGAATTCTGCTTCTGAATATATTATCTTGTTCTGCTCAATGCCAGCAGCCCCGTTCTGGTTACCTGAGCGGCTGTCGGTGTGAACAAAGTTTGCCGATTGATTTGGAAACAGGTCTGAGCAGCTGATCTCTGTGGCTCTGGGAGGTGAACCCAGAAAGGTGTGTTACTGGTGGCTTTCTCGGGGAGTGACGTTAAATGTCCTTCCCCACGCCCGCGGGGGCTGTGCAACAGCCCCACTCTGAAGGTCCGCAAGGCTGGGCTGCGTTTGCAAAAATCCACCGCCTCCCCAAAAAAATAACACCCCACCCCCTGCGGTGGATGGACAGGTAAAACCCGGCTTTGCAGGGCTCGGTGGGGTGTGCAGCCCGCTTGCTTCTGCTTGACTGAAGGTCCACCTTAAATGTCCCTATACGAGTATGGAATTTGGCTGTGCCCCGGTGTAGTCTTACACCAGCCCGCCCTGGTGTGCTCCTGCCTGGCTTCAACTGTACAAAAATAGATGGGATCCACTACCTAAGATGTCATTGTAACATTACTTATCTGAGGTGAAACTGAAGCCCTTATCTTTGACGCTGAACGGCAATTAAGTGCCTCGGTTGCCTTTTAAAGGTAATTTGTTGCCCACGGTTGTGGGGAGGGCAGGGAGGTGCTTGGGTTTTGCTTTGGTTTTGCTGCCTCAGCGTTAAGTTGTGGCCATGTGTATTACGCTTTAGTTCACAGCTTTCATTTGAGGGTTGGTTTTAATATCTTATTTCGTCTGTAGCATTGTTCTACCAATATGAAGCTATGCTATAAAAATAAGAAAGTCACAGGGATTTTATTTCCTTCTGATTAACTTCAAAGTTGTGATGTTTTAACATCGTTTTGAAACTGTCAAGACATAATGTGTTTAGAAACAAGCTCTGAGCTGATGACATGGCAGCATATGATACTCATTTTGTGAGAAATGAATGTGCCAGTGGTGCTAATTTCTTCCACGCTTGGATTTAAGGGATACTATCAATTCATGCTTGTCTCAACATTGACTTTTCTTAAGATGAGCTTTGATGTTGGGTGTGTTTGGTTTTCTTTTTTCCACACACAGAGTATTTTGTTAGTAAGAAGTAGTTGTCAAACATCTCAGCGCCAGAAGTTCTCAAAGTCCCAAGTCTGTGTTACCAGTTCCCTGGTTATGTTTCTTCCTGAGCGATGGAGGAAAACCATGTGTGAGGAATAAAAGCACAGACCTGGTGTGGTTTTTCTGGCCGTTTTTATGCTACAGAGGGGAACACCGGCAAAGAAAGAAGGCTTTCAAAACGGTAGGCAGTGCCTTTTGTTTTTATCGTCTTTAAAGTGCAACTCAAATTCTGTCCCACAGGCATCAGTTCCTTGGATTTGATCCTTGAAAACTAAACATCATGAGCAACTACAGTGTGTCTTTGGTCGGCCCGGCTCCGTGGGGTTTCAGGCTTCAAGGGGGCAAGGATTTCAACATGCCCCTCTCTATCTCTCGGGTAAGTGCATTTGCCTCTTTGCCTGCATGTGGGTATCTGCTATGCTGTGGCCGACCTGCAACCTTCAGACATAAGCGTGCGAAGCCGTTAATTACGGATGCTGGGGCTCAACTTGCCCTGTGGCTTGGGAGGGCTGTTGGAGGGGCGGGGGGAAACGCTGGGAAAATAAATCTTCTTTATTATCTGAAGGCTCTGGCAAAATTATCTTAGGAAGGACATGTTCATTTGAAATGGTTGTTTTATCTGCATTTATGCAACAAACAAAAGAAACCACCCTTGAATTCCCCTCCCTGCTCCCACCCAGAGAACAGAGATGCAGAGGTCGGAGGCTGGCAGGAAACAAGCAATTTTCTGCGCAGGACTGAGCCTGTGCAGTTCAAATGGGAGGCAGCGTGTAAAAATCACACATGTTACCCTTGTTTATTCAGCAGCTCTTAGCAGCTTGAGGATCTTCTGCTGTCTGTTCTTGCAAATCCTGCTATGTACAATAAAAAGGCACTTAAATGACGGTAGTTGTACATAGCGGTTCATCAATCTGTGCCTGAGTGAACGCGCCAGTTTCTCACAAGCGTTTTTATAGAGTATGTGCTCTGAACTGGTATTCAAAGGATTTGAGAACTAAGTCAAAACAAATGTGATCTTTGTACCTAGGTGCTATCTAACTGGTTTCCCACTTTAAAACCACGTTTTCAGGGAAGTCTTGCCTTTCAACGTGGGCTGGTTTCAAAGCCTTCCTCAGATGGTTGAAGCGCTTCATATACAAAACAAACTTTGCAGTATTGAATTTATAGGATCATTGGAAATCTCTGGGTGAAGAAACTGGCTTCTGATGGCTCTCTACCCTGGCACCTTTACATTTCATTTGCAGCGTGGAAGCATTTATGTACAAATGGCCCCTTCTCTGTTGACAGCTCTCCTCCCCCTCCTACACATTTGTATAGTTTAGTGACAAAGATGAATTATTTTTTACACCTGTTGGGACTGCAGAATTGATACTGCCCTGGGAGATGGAGCAGGCTTCTATTTGGGTTTATGCATCATGGCAATATTTTTAGCTAATCTCAACTCGCGATTCAAACTCTGCCAGTTCATTTAGACTTGGCTTATCCTATCTGCCTGTGGATTATGCTGGTGAAGTTAAAATACAGTTTGACTCTGCAAAATTATTTTTATAAGGCTAAAGTGGACTGGAGAGCTGTAGAAATGCCTGTGTACAGATGAATCCAGATGATATCTGAGCCAAAAAGGGGTTGAGAAGCAGTTTATTCCCAAATTCCGGGGATTTTCAAGCTAAACTGTAATTCAGTTTCTTGTTCAGTAGCTGGTTGAGAAATTTGCTAATGAGAAATTTGAACTGGGGATGCGGATAGCACTCTTCTGATTTGATGGTAGAAGTGCTCTTATGATGAGGATTTGCAAAAGCATAGGCTTTTGCCTATATAGGGTACTCCTGCATGGTACTGATGAGCAATTAAGCGCTGTAGGCAATAAACCATAGTAAACAACTAGTTTTAGGAAAAGGTAGTACATTTTTATAGGGACTTCTGCTGTCCTGGAGATCTCGAATGCAGTCCTGCTGTAAGCAGGCTTCCCATCTAAAAGTTTCTAAAGAGGAAACATATGTTGAAATTAGCCTAGACTACTACTTTATTACTGGAATCAAATACGCTGTCGCACAGAGTAGCCTAGGGGAATTGGCCTAAATAGCTACATATAAAAGCCTCAGTTATGGGATTCCCTAATGACTAATGTCAGCGCCCGCAAGAGCAGAATGTAATGAAAGATGGGGACTGGAGTGGTTTTAGGACTTCTAAGTTGTGCATGGGAGGGGAAAGCACAATATCCAATTCGCCTGTTATACCTCAGCGCTGCTCCTCAGCTGAACTGTTTCTTCTTATTTACAGTTAAGAGTATGGAAATATTAGACTGCCTGCTTCCC
>NW_009259032.1:2963862-2966927 GCF_000687185.1 Egretta garzetta | reverse complement strand
CTCCTCCCCTTGGATCAAAAAAGTGCTTAGTTCTGGTATGCCAATCCAGCTTTGGCCCGATAGCTGGAAGAATTCAATGCCCTGTTCCTGGTATGCTAGAACAGCGTGTACCATTCACCCTGCCCCCCAGCCCTTCTTTTCCTGATGAAGCATAAACGCCTTCCTGTATCCAAAGACTGCTAATTAAATTATTTTAGCAAAACAGTAATGAGACAGCAGAATTATGTTCTCTGGCAAGGCTGACTTTTTGGGTTTGTTTTGTTTTTAATTTGTCCTCTAGATGCCGAGGATGAATCTGGCTGTGCTGCTGAGGGCTAATTTCCTGCTTTAGTTCAAACTCCTTGAAATTAAGTTCAAATAAAGTACAGTTTACAAAGCACAGAAAATACACGGGTTTCTAAAGCTGTTTGGCTGAAAAGCTAATCTCTTTTTTACTAATGATTTGAAAAAATTAAGATCTCATATGGTTCCTTGGAGAAAGTTTTTAGTAAGTCATTTCGCTTTGTACAGAATGCAGTTTAAATTGGCGTTTTCCCTGTTGCCTCTGTAAGGTAAAACGAGCCTGATTTTGGTTCCTCAGTTGACATTCTTAATGTCAGCTGAGGTGTAACAGGTTAACATTCGTGCAGGGGTAGCAGTAACATTGGATTTTTCATAATTTAGTATATTGTAGGCTGGTTGCAACTTCATAACCAATAGCAGTAGTTATTGCAGGGTTATGCTGGTCCCTTAATATCGCTTTCTCAGTGCTTTAAAGTTGCTGCGTGTACTTGCACGGCTGTACACGTTTCATGGTAATAGCTGTGATGTTGGGTGTATAGCCTTATAGTTAGCGGCATAAATTAGTACAACAAAAACACACACAGTAGTTGTTACATATACCCGTGTCTGGCTGGACTTCAGCAGGGTGGCTTTTCATGGTGGTCCTCCTCCTTACCTGGTCAAGGCACCTGTCCGAGCCCTGCGGGGTGCCATTACACGGGTCAGGAATTCAACACCGGGAAGCTGATACGGGGTGGGAGCTGTGACGGGTGGGTGGTATTGGGGTGTGGCTCTCGCAAAAGAGGGGTCGGTGGGGAGGAGGCTGCTCTGAAAATAAAAGAATTTGATCTTTACCATTCAACCAGGAATAAAGGGCGGGCTGAGGTGGTAGATCTACATCTTTTATTAACAGCCAAGTGTTAGAAGTGTCTCAGGCTGCCAAGTGTACTGTAGGGCGTCCAGGTAGTTTATCGTGTAGTGGAACTTGTATAATGAGAGACTGCAAACTGTGACCGCTTAGCCTGTGGTGAAGAAGGTAGAAGTTAGTGGAGCCGAGGTGTGCAAACTTACGTTACTCTGAGCTGCTGTTCTTACTTCTTCCTCAACGCATTTTACATTCATTAAAGCAGCAACCGTCCTCATTATTCTTTCAAGACCTATGTTGTGATGCAAAACTGAAAAAACGGAAAGCTAGAGCAGGTAACTAACCTCGCATCTCAGTAATTTGTTCTTATGTTCTGGTAGTTGTAAAGTCGCTGTTGTAGGAAATGACTAAGATTCAGGCTTTTCCCCTATGGAAGAAGAAGCTTAATGTCTGTCAGTCTATCTGTAATATATGTAGTCATGTGAAATGATGTTTGCCATAATGTGCTTGTCTTCACATGAATGAATTGATTGCTTCTGAATCAACACAGACCACTGGGAAGGCAGCTACTTAGTAGGCATCTCCGCCTGGTAGATTTGGGAGGCATTGTCCCAATGCTTTGAGTGTTGGCCACACCGCAAGAATTGCATCACAGGTACTCCTTGTTTCTCAATTATTTCCAAACAAAATTTATTTCCAGGTTGCAGGATGTTCTTCTAAACACCAGAAGGGTCAAAAAAGAATATCAGACCAAAATAATTGGGGCTGAATTATTTTGGGTTTAATGATGATTGCCAGTAATACGGGATCTGCTATTGCTGATATCCACGTAGATGGTCTTGGATAAATCCTACTGATGGTAGGGATATATCAAATTTGGGAATAACGTTGGTGTACACTCAACAGATCTTTGCCTTCTAGATTTGTTTGTGCAGGAGTTTGTTTCTTCTGCTGAATTAAAGTAGTGCAGTTTTGGAGATAAGGTAATCTAAATACACTGCATACTAAGTATTATATTGACAGAATTTGGGGTTGGTTATATCAACATGGTCTGTGTTGCTTACGTGCAACATGGTAGCTTTTAAAACAATATACATTTCTTTAGAGTTCGAATTAACATTATATTTGCTTTACTTTTGGGGGAGTTGCTTAGTTCCCAATGCTTAATTAACATAACCAGAATAAACTCGGGAAGCATGGCTGTAGAATTAGAATTGTCAAAACTGCTGTCCTCTGAAGATAGAATAGTCGTTGGTACTGACAATTTATTCATTATGCTGTGAAGACCTGTGAGAGGTTTAGATACTTGTTCTAAATGTATGCTTGAAATGTTTGTAGCCTATGAAAATTTTTGTGGTGCAGTCTCTCAACAGTGCTTGTCTCAGTGTTATGGCAGTATTTGCCACTAGAAGCAAGGAAATACTGAAGTGAAACTATAGTTTGAGCAGTAATGTAGCCTATGTGCAATATATAACCTCCCACCTCATGCAAATACACAGGATGTTTTCTTCTATTTAGAAGTTATTTTTTGTTCAATCCTGGTGGCAACTCTAGCCATCTTCCTCCAGAAGACGTTTTGCTATTTGTCTTTCTCCTCCTGTAAGAATTAAATGGAATACAGTCTTCTTGAAATGCTTGACTTGGTTGACAGCTCTGTTTTTCTATTGCAACTTCTTTCAGCGCAGTGTCCCCTGTCCCCGTCCCCCCCAGCTTCTTCCCTGCTTCACTGGTCACTTTGCCTCTTCAAAAAACCCAAAGCAAACAAACAAACCCCTCCCCTTAGAAACAGCCTCTTCTTTTTGCAGTTTTTCAGTTTTCATTATTTCATCTGTTTCAAGTATGTTTTTCTGTGGTGGTGGTGTTGCAAGCTTATAGTTGATGGAAGACTCATGATAATGAATCTGTCAACAAGCAGTACACCTGGGGAGTAGGCGGAAGA
>NW_009259032.1:2962284-2963514 GCF_000687185.1 Egretta garzetta | reverse complement strand
CCACCTTGGGATGAAGTAGGGAATGCACGTGCTGCACATCAGCTGCTTGGTACTCGTCCTACGTGAGCATACTCATGTTCTTCATGCTGGTATCAGGAGGTCATCATCAGAGTCGTCGTCTCCTCTGCCCTCCCACTTTGCGTCCTTCCCACCCAGGTACATAGGTGGTTATCCAGCAAGTTGTCCAAGTGGATGGAGTATGTATGATTGGTTTTCCGCAGCATTTGCTTATTTGGGGGTTTGGCCTTCGACCTTCTTAACGTTTGGAAACAAGCTATTTTACAGTCATTAACATCTGTGAAGATAACATTAATGAGAAGAGAATACAGGGACACGATGCTTTGAGTGGACCTAGAGCATGTCAGCTTTGATTGACTAGGGTCTGGCTGAGCCTCTTGCCCTTGTGTTTGTGTGAATTATTTTATTAAGCCGTATGTGTCATTTCCAGTAAAATGAAGTTTTGTGTAAGTATGAAGTAAGTTGTTGCAGTGGGGGACTGGGGAAATGGTCTTTCAAGCAGGCATATGAAATAGGAGAGAAACACTAGAACAACTGCTGGCCTGGCCAGTGATAATTGTGTCGGAAACTTTATGCTTCATCCTGGAAGCTACTGGGAGCTACTAACTAAGCCCTAACTGGCAGCTGCTGGCATCGCTGCACTGGTTTGATTTGCTACTGAGTTGTGATGGTTTGCACAAAATACAGCTGAAGATGCATTCTGCTACTGCAACTTCCCGGCACAGGGTCGGAGATACCGGCCGGGGCCACAGCACCTACCTGCCGATCCCGCTCCTGGGGCAGTAAACGCTGTGTTTTACAGGAGCTCTCCGTGCTTATGAAATGGGTGGGATTAGCCAAGACGTAGAACAAGAAGTGTTATTCTGTTCTGTTTAATTCTGTTTACAAGATGTGGTTTACAGAGAATGACAAATGAGCTACCAGTGCCAAAGTCTGTATCCTTTCCGCACCAAGTCTTGGAGGCACAGAGCAGAGGCTTTTCTTTGGGAACCGAGTGGAATATGGACAATGATAAAGCTCCCAGCTGCAAAAGCGTTTCAATACGAGCAAGTTTTCTGAAAGTCCTAAGAGTGCTGGTTAGTGCTTCAGAGTTTGCGTAGTTGCCTGCAAGCAATGTCCTCCTTCAGAGAGCTCCTCAGTTTAACTTGAAGATGGAAAGAGAGATCAGTTGGTACAGATGTAGTTTCCCGATTGCCTCTTTTCCCACCGCTG
>NW_009259032.1:2946291-2962237 GCF_000687185.1 Egretta garzetta | reverse complement strand
TGTTTTCCTTCCCTTGTCTATTCTGCTATCCAGTTTAAAGCAAGACAGACCATCACCGCAGTGGGGTTGGGAAGAAAGGAGGGCATGGGGGAGAAGAGGCAGAAGAAAAGTGCCTGCATCTTGTCTGTTCATGACCTTATTTGTCAGACAACCTCCTCAGACCAAGTAGGAAGCTAACTTACTTTAAAATAGTTCCTCTACTGATGTCATTCCCCGAAAAGTGAAGCTGGCTGTACTGGGGGGAAGAAGGAACCAAAGAGCTTGTAGCTGAGGGATATCTGATGTGATGTGTGAACATAATCTTTTTACATTAAAAAATTCTGGTAACTCTTTTTTCCCCTTATAAGTGACAGTTTAGTTACCATATGAGGACTCCAAGCGAAATTTTTCATGACGGAAAAACTAAAGTATTTGTTTGTGGTGTCCGCTTCTCAAGACAGATGTAGTGAAAAAATAAACTCTGATTAGATGTTCAGAGCAGATGCAAAATTGGCAGTCCTTCCAGCAGCCAAAAAGCAGGACCATTTATTGAATAGTAACTGCAAAAAAATTAGGCATGTTTTCTTTGCAAGTATCTGGCCCTGGAGGCCTGACAACTTCTGCCGACTTCCCCACTGTTCGGCGATGCTATTTTTATTGTAACTGTTTTTCTCATTATTCATTGGCCCGATGGCTATCAGAAGGTTTTGTGAGAAGAGACATGGTGTTGAAAGGTTTGTTTGTTTGGCTTTGGTATGGAGCCAGGAGATAACATTGTTGGCTTTTTTTTTTTTTCATTTGTTTTGACTTTTTAAGAATAGATTTCATATGTTATCAATGCAAGGGAAAGTGTGAGAGAAGACTGTCCTTCAAGTGCCTCAAGCAGTGGAAATATGGGAAAGGTGATATTCCTCCTGCCAGTGGTCAAAAATTAAAAAAAAAAATGAGGCTGAGGGTTGTTTGAACAAATTTGAGAAATAGAAGTACGTTCAATTCTTTAGGTGGCTGTTACAAGAGTGGAGACAGATGGAAAGGAGGCCCACTGCGTCCTGTAATGTGAGTTTTTGAATGACTCAAGTCTTTAGGGCAGTAAAAGTAGGGAAAATATGGCAAAAGTCTGTGTTCAGGTTCCTTTACTGTAAGAGGTCCTTAAGCTGAATTTGCAGAGAGTTACTATCTTTCCTTAGAAGAATTGACATCAGTGGAAGAAAAAAAAGCAATGAACTTTGGGCTCAGAGTCCTTGAGTAGCTTCAGCTTCCACACTGACTTAAAGCCTTGCTTGTGTTAAAGGGTTTATACTGTCGTGCTGCTCTGATACGTGATGCTGAAGACTGAGCTGATGGGGAAGAGGTTGAGTGTGAGTAACGCCACTAGCCTGGTTTAAGTGCAGATGAGCTACTGCTCTGAGTATATCAGTGGGCGATTGTGGGCTGTACAAGTCTAGATTAGGGTTATGATGGTCTTCTCAGACAAGCTTGCTGGTAGATCAGGTTTGCAAGTACCTTTGCTTCCAGGAACTGTTCTTGAAAGGGTTGTCTTCAGGAACATGGTCATGCTGGTAACGCTGTGCTGTGGCAATTCAGTCTCATCTTAAGAGGAGGGAAAAGAAAAAAAGAAGGCATTGGGAGTTTGTGCTATGTTTGTACTGTAAAGGCAGCCTTTGTAATGACTTGCTTAAACTTGCTAAAACTATATACATATGGAAATGAAGTTCAGGGAAAAGCAGGAAAAGGCAAGAGAGGAAAAGAGAAACAAAAGGTGGATGCTGTTAGGTTTGGTACAGCAGTGGGAAGGTGCAGGTCCTACTCTAGCACCAGCCAGCTGCGTGTGCCTGTGGCCGCTAAACACTTCTGTGGAACAGACCTAAGGTTTCAGGTTGGGGAACGAAGGCTGCCCTTACTGCACAGGCTGTAAAAACCCTGGTTTAAATGGCTTGCCTAATGCTGCACAGGGGTATTCCCACCTGCTTTTTCTGTTTCTCTGCTTCGTGTTGCTCGCTCGCCTTTCAACACTGTCACTTAATGGGGTGGTGTCCCCCACACAGTAGCTTTTCATCTTTTGTCACTTTGAGACACCAGTGCAGTTCCCGCCCCATAGTCTCTTCTGTATGCTGACCCAAGTAGAGCGGTGGTAGGGGGACAAAATAGCATGTTATAAATTGAAGACCCTATCGTAATGCCCACCCTCAAAGCACTTGAGCAAGTGCTGCACCCGTGGAATATGCTCAGTAGTTTTGGTCTAAAGTGTAGTTAGCAGCCAGAGAGCACAAAGACTTCTGCTGTCAGTCCCTTGTTTTTACTTAACAGGGAAAACAGTAGTCTTGTGGTTTACAGTCCAGAAAACTTGGAGTGAAATTAATAATTCTGTGACACCCGGGTGACTGTTCTGCCTGTGTACTTCAGGATGTACCAAGTATTTGAGTTCCCACTCAAACCAGGAAGATGCTACGCATTCCTTAAGAGATTGGTGTCGTTTCTTTTAATGTAGGCCAGGAAATTTTCAGTAGAATAGTCCATAATATTTTTCTGCTATGGGTTATTATTATTATAGTTTCTATCTCGTTTCTGAGTTAGTCTTGCATTAGAAACTTCAGCTTAAACAGTTAAGCTAGTAAAATCAAGAGAAAATGGCATCTGATAGTTGAAAGTATTTGAAAGCAGGAACTCCCCCAATTGCTGTCAGCTGTGCCTGTAACAAAGCCCTGAAGCAAAATGTAATGCCTTGTGTGAAGTCCCGTAGGTTAAAAAGCAGATCTTGCCAGGTCTTTAGTAGTCCTGTTGGAAAGGTCAAATGGTTTGCATGTTAACTGGATATGAAAGAAGTTTGGCTTACCCCGGTCTATATTAAGGGATGACCTAATGTGGTATCTAGTTCTTTCCTGAACGAGTGAGCAAACAATGAAGTACTTGCCACGGGAAGGCAACAGAAACTGTTATTTTCTGTTAATTATCTCGTAGCTCTTTTGAAGGCTTGAATAGTGATTTAGATGCTAAGCCTGGATTAATGTAGAGTGTATCAATTTCAGGAGGGTAAAACTCCCTGTTTGTTAAGCTTTTATGTTTATGAACATAATCAGGTCATCTTTAGATATTCATACACACAAAATTTATTAAACCTGCGGAGAAAATGATCAAAGTGTCTCCGTTAAGTGTGATTGGTGGTAATAGCATTTGAGAATTTTAAAAAGGAATTCTGTAGAGCAAAGACAACATGCTGTATATGTGAAAAATGCAGGCATTAATAACAAAAAACCATCTTTATTTAAAAAGATTATATCACCTTGGTGGAAACTCTAGCTATAGAACATTTGTGTTCAGAACCTTTAAAAAAAAAAAAAGCAGCTTTGCATTGGCAATGCTCCCTCTGCCAGACAGAGCAGCTTAATCTCAAAGTTTATAGTACATCTGCTATTAAAGGTTTTTCTTTCTAAAGTACATCTTATACACGACAAGCCAGGTGTAGTTCTGAGTCCAATGCAGCTAGTAAGTGAAACTTTTCTTTCCTTTCTGTGAAGTAAGAGGCCAAAATTGCTGGGGTTTTTGGGGGGGGAGGGTGAGGCTTCCTTGCCAGTGATTTCTACCTCTTTTCTTTGCTGTTCTAGACTTAGCTTGGCGTTGTGAAAGACATGGAGAGGTAGACTAATGGGATTGTTGCTCTCCAACTCACTCATGTATCTAAGCAATTCCTTCTGTGCTGTTCTATTTTTCTTTACCTAGTGCTTTTAAAAGGAGGGGGGGAAAAAAGGCAAACAAAGGTAAACAAAAAACCAGTGGAGATCTACAAACCAGAGAGCCTGTGGAAGTTGAGTTGGGCTTGCTTTTATTAGACAGATAGGGAAATGGAAGGCTTGTAAAGCTTTAAACATCAAAGACGTCTTGGTAGAGTAGATTCTCTTGTTTCCTGTTGGCTTTCTGCAGCTCCTCATCAAATCAGTGTTTTGAGTCCAGACCAAATAAGAATGTTCTCTGCCTAGTGCCCAAGGTGGCTTGTTAGCAATTATTCAGGAATGAGAAGGCACCCCCCAAAATACGTATTCTGACAAGCAGGGTATATTCAACCCCCAGGGGACAGTCTGCTAGTTCTTTCTGAGGGACTGATTGTCTGGATTCATGACTTGATCAAATGTGATGCAGGTGGTGATCGGGGGGACAATCAGCCTCGCAAAGGAAGCAGTAGTCGTTGGGGAACAGGCAGCATCGCATCCTACCTGGCAGCCTGAGTTCATGTCCTCTTGAAATCTTAATGCACAGAGGCTTGAGGCAGGGGGGGAAAAAAAAACCAACAAAACACTGGCAGTTCAGTAAAATGGGAATAAGCTCATCTAATACCTAACGCTTTCCTTCTGTGTGAACTGGCCCCTACCCCTCTGTCAGTGGTAATCACTGGCCGAAGAAGGTTGGTAGAAGAAAACCTGTGCTTGCTTCTCCATGTCAGGGCTCAAAGCCAACTGCAGGGATGAACCTCTTCCTCTGTCAGTTCCCTAGACAGGGACGGTAGGTGGGACTGGTGCAGCTGAGGCTCCCTCAAGCCTGGCAGGCTTGGCCGTGGGAGCTGGGGCTGCTGGTGCAATGGTGGGGCAGGTACCTGGGGACAGTACTGTCTAGAAGCGCTGAAGCCAGACTTGCTAGGACGTGTCTGTCAGTGTACTAAGCTGTGAAAACTGCCACTGAATGCTTATTAAATTACAGCTTTTGTCAGCTATGGATACAGTCTATTCTCTCCACTTTCCAGCTGTCGTATTTTGGCAGCTGGCTATAAGCAGAAGTCATTGTAGCAGGGGCTTACGTGAATCTCCTTTGAGAACATATTCAATTTGTAAATTAAATTATTTTGCTATTGTGCAGATCAAGCGTAATCCTGTAAATGCTAAGAACCCCAGCCTTGGCACTGCAAAAACACTTGAGCAAAAGTGTAATTTTAGGCATACAAGTTGTTTCTATAAGATGACTCTTGCTTAAGGCTCAGCCTATGTTGATGTGCATTTGTGCTCAGCACCCTGAGGTGCTGGGTCTTCAGCCTGTTGTTACCAGAAGGAAGGAAACATTGACTTGCATGCAGGAGACAACTGACCTTTCCCAGTTGACTTTCTACTTTCTCTCAAAGATGCGTTAGCCAGTGAAAGTTAGCCATAAGAGAACTGGCTAGCAGAGATGTTTGTATGACATCCTGAGAGCTAGGTTAAAAACAGACCTTTGACCAGCCAGTCAGTCTCCATCACTAAAACTAGAGGGTGAAATCAAGTGGTTTAGTAGCATTTGAGGATGAGGAGGCTTTGCATATTAGGTATGTGGTGGTGTTTTACTGCCCCTTGCTCTGGAAATGCTGTAGATATACTCTGTCCCCTTATCCCTCTTTGCAGTATGCAGTTATTGCACTCTTAAGCTAGAGATTAGTACCTCAGAGCAGGTCCTTTTGTAGGTAGTTTTGTAAAACTGTTTTTTCTGAACTATTGACTAAAATAATTGAGCTTATAAACAAAATATAGATGAGTAGGTTTTTTGACTGAAAGAATAGATTTTGTGTATATGTCTGGAAATGCAGTTCACTTTCCCTGGGAAAACCTAAAGATGGTGTCCCTGAGGTGTGCACTTAAATCTTGGAGACTTGGATTCTTGCAATGTCTCTCTGGATAAAAGTATCACCATCCTTCTTATGTCAGAGGGAACGTGATACTCTCTGACCAGTTGAGTAGCTCCTCTGTGAGAGTATTTTCTTCCATTGACACATCTACATTTGAACTTTAAAACATAGAAACTGCTGATTATTAAAACTTCAAATGACATTAATTTTTTTTGATACCTGATCTGATGAAAACTGCTGCTGTTGCAGCTGACAGCCCAGATCAGTTTATAACTCTGTCCTGGACGGTGTGGGATTAAGTAACTGGAAATTGCTCACAGGAAACTGTGATTACAGCAGGCAAAGTAAGGATTTAGGGCAAACCAATTGGTGTTGATGCTTTACTTTGCAACCTCCTGCTGCTGAAGGCTAAACTGCTGGGTTTTTTTCCCCGCCCTGCTTCCTCCTTGCAAATGTAAGGCATGCTTTTGGCATGGTGATGGAGATAGATTTTGGACGACATAGCCATTGGCATCAACTGGTTCCTGACCCCATCAACAGGATGGAGTGCCTCAAGAGCTTCTGGAAACTCAGAATGCCAGCTCTGTCACTCGCTCGCAGCGTGTACAACTCTGTGCTTGGTTTGATTGCGTATCCTACGCCTGTTCAGTTAGCTTGGTAATTACCCTGTTCCTGTTCTCCGACTTCTGTTGCTCTCTTTAGCAAAGAACGTTATCCCCAGGGTACCAAATGAGGTTTTTGTAGAGATTCTCCTGTCCTGCTTTGCCCTGGTAATGATTATTGAGTACAAGTCAGCCTTGATCCTACAGCATGGGCTCATTCCCTTGAAAGAAACTCCTGTATGACTTGGGGGAGGTTGAATATGGGGGGTGAGAGGTGAGACCTCACAAGAGGGGATCCCTCATGAAGAAAAATATTATCCAGGGTAAGAGGATAAAGATGAACCTTGTGGAATGCGTAGCTGCTGTGCTTCAGGGGAAGCGTACGCTTGAGGCGGATGGCACGCAAATAGTTTAGACTTAGATGCAATGACATTTATGTAGCATTAGTATCAATTCTGGGAAACGCAACGCCTAACATTGTGAGTGAGGAATACCTCACTTTGGCATGTAAGATTGCTGACCACTCAAACTGAAGCAGAGTTGGTTTTCTAGTTGATTTTTTGAGTTTCTGCCAAATAGTTTTGAGTCTTCCAATTTGTCGCCTGTTTCTCTTTTAGCATAAAGAGGAAGGTAGTTTTGCAAGAATGCTATTTGTGCTGCCTTCAGTATTTTTCCCCCTCGCTTTCCTTAGCCTGAGGACATCTATCTTACTGCTGAAACAAGTCTACCAGGTTTTTTTGCTGTTTTTAAGAAAGTGCTGTTCAGAAGCCATTATTATTTGTGACATTAACAGGGTTTAGGGTTCAGAAAAGTATATGATGGGGTAAGAATGAAGGGAGTAATAAGAGCTAGGGTATCAACACTCCCTCCCCTCCCCCCCCTTGAAACTCAACAAAGCTATTAAAGTCAAATATATAGGGTATTTGTCAGAAAGCTCCAAATGACAAATGATGAAAGTTTTGAACTCTGTATACCAGATGGTATAAGTATTTGTAGGGATACCTTGCCTCTGTTTTGAATTGCATAAGTGCTGCATTGTAAGTCTTTAATCATCGTTTTCATTCCAGTTTTTCCTTACCCTGCCAGTCGTTGCCAGACTGTAGTTTGTCCTGGCTTTACTGTGCCCAGCACTGGGTTTCTGTTTAAGCAGAGAAGCAAGGCTGGATGGCTGCTTTTGCTTTACAGGTACAGTTGCAGGAAATGCTTCAGCATCAAGAAACAAGCCGCTCTTTTACGCAGCAGAGTGCATCTTGGGTACCGCTGGATTCCTGACCAAACGCAGGCGTCCTCAGCAGCACGCTCAGGCTTTGGGTTGCCTGCCCAAAAAGCACTGGTGGCTTATCCAAGGAAAATTCTGTAGCTGGTGTTACGTGGGAGGTGGTGAGATGGGTCTGGAGGTGGCTTCTGGCTTTCAGTCTCCTGACAGGCACGCGACCACCCTGGGCGTGTAGACTCAACTACGGATTCGAGTTCCTTGCCGCCCCGTGCGTGGGGCTGTTTTTTGGAGTGTACTACAAGATCCCTGCTGCTCTCCCAGCTTCATGGCAGTGGTAGCAGCTCTCCTCCCTCAGCCATTTCAGACTGTTCTGATTCAGTAAGAAATTTTTTTTACAATGAGAGTGGTGAAACAGTGGAACAGGTTGTGCAGGGAGGTGGTAGATGCCCATGCCTGGAAACATTCAAGACCAGGTTGGATGGGGCCTCTGAGCAACCTGATCTAGTTGAAGATGCCCCTGCTCGCTGCAGGGGGATTGGGCTAGATGATCCTTAAAGGTCCCTTCCACGCCAAACTATTCTATGAGTCTGTGATTCAGGAGAGCACGGAGAGTTTAGGTTTTGCTTGACCTGTTACAATGCGATAGGGCTAAACTGCTTTGTAAAGGAAGTAGCAACTTCCTCGGCTTGATCTCTGTTCAGCGATACATGCAGTCTAAAAGCGATACCACTTTGGCTGTGCCCATCCCTTTTCTTCACACTGGGAGGAAAACTAAAGGTTGAGTTGTTGTTGAAAGGCTTGAACTAAAATGGAGCCAAAATCTAAGTCATCAGAGGGGCCACACCGCAGTCCAGCAGAGCTGTGTTTGTTTTGCCATTCGTCCCATAAGGAGGAGGAAGTGCTTTGAGATCCTCACCAGTAACCCCAGCTGGACGTTACTCAGGACCACCCGTAGCTGTCTTTGACCTCTTTTGCTGCCTTCCTCCATGCTGGGGTGATGTTCCTAAAGCAGCCCTTCCAAGGGGAGGGCTGCTTCTTCCATGGGAAGATTGCTCTGGTTGAGGTTGTAGAGGAACCCAGAGTTACCCTTGCTGGTGCTATTCTTGAGTGTCACGGTAACTGTGAACTTTTGGGAGGGGTGCAGTGGGGGATGCTGTTAAGCTTCCAGTCCTTTGCGTTGATGCGCCTATATCAAAATCTGGATTCAGTTTAAATGATTGAAATAATCCCTCTGTGTTGTATTGAAGAGTCAAGAAATGTAAGCTGAAAAACCCAGCGAAACCTCAGCGTGTATCTTGGCATTAAAATCGTGAGATTAAAAAACACTCCTTATTTCTAGGGCCTGACTCATGGTTTTTGAATGTGTGAGGGTGGCAGTGCTAGCTCCTATGGTCAAGTAGCATTATAAATATTTCAGGACCTTAGGGCACAGAGCTGTGCCAAATATGTTTCTTGTGCTTGGGTTGGGGTTTTTTTTTTCCTAATTCCCAAAACAAATTTTTGCAGATCTCTTATAACCTAGGTTGCATGTGTAATTAAACAGACAACATGTTAAATCGCCAGGTTTCTGAAAATGGTGCATCAAATCCAAGTGTTTAAATCAATTACATAGTGACCGAAGTGTGGCTGACTGTCTAAAAGCTGGGTTTTTGGGACCTACTCTATGTGGTTTCATGCATATGTGGTAGAGGAAAGTGAATTGCAGAGCAGCTGGCTTGCTGGAGACCTTCAGAACTGAGCAGTACGTGGCATGTGTGGTAGAATTTGACCCTGTTTGGAAAGTAGGGCAAAGTAGCTGGTTATTAACGGTGGCTCCAGCTTCTGGAGGCAGCAAAGGCAAAGCACATAGAGGGGGGGTGGAAATAGAAGAGGGATTTGAATAATTCTTCCTGCCTGCCAGGAAGCCCTCGGTGCCCTGAAACTCGTTCAGCCAAGTAGTAAATGAATTCTCCTCTGACAGATTGCGCTCTGGGGGAAGTGTTTTTCCATTAGTTTTCATGAGGCATCGCAGGTTCCTGTGTGCCCTGAGTGTTGAAGGGTGGAGGGGGCTCTCTGTGGAGGTGTGTGGGAATGCCTCGCTCGGGACTTCATCGGGCGCTGGGGTGGGGGGTGCTGCGGGTGCGGAGCCAGCGCGTCGCCCGCTGCGCCGTGGGGTCACCTCCGGCGGCTGGGAGCATTGGCCTCCTGAATTTCTCAGAGGTGACTTGCCAGAAATGCTTAAGGAGGTCCCTCCGTGCTTTCAGAGGAGAACCGAACTGCTAATTTGCTTCCCCTGATTACCGAAGGCACGGGTGTGAGCAAGCTGCCCTGTGCCCTGATCCGTGCAGCAGTGAAATAAAGAGGCTGAGCACTGTGGACGGAAAGCGGTGGGTGGTGGGGCTCTTCTGCCTGAGACATATCCCTGTGAAAAACATGGAGGATGAATGCATACGTTTACTTCTGTAATTTGTCCATCATGAGTGTGTTGAATCCCAGCTGCTGTGCTACGTGGAATAAGCCCTTTAGCGAATAAACTCTAGGCTTCCTTTGTCCTTCAAGAATTCCTGGACCAGCTTCCCTGGTTTCTTCTGATCTGGGGGAGGCAAGTGTTTAACCACTGAAAAATGTGCGTTACTCCAGAAAGCTTCTTTGCTTGTTGTGTTTGCTGCTGTTTTAACAAGTATGTGTCATGTGTGGGGAAATCCATGGAAGTACGGGATGGAGCATGGCAGGCAAAATCCCAAGGAAATGTCGGAATAAGTAGATATGTGCATAATAGTAACCTCTCTTGAAGATGCATAGGAAATATATTTGATTTATAAATTTGTAATACTTCTAAAAGGCACTGAAACATAAAGATGCTGAAAGAAGGTGTGGAAAAGGTCTGTATCGTGTTGCATAAATACCTGGGCTGGCCCTAGTCATTGTAAACTGTACAGGATTGCAATATAGGTAAACTCATGATTGCTCTTTCTGCAGAGGAGAAAGAATGATGTTTACGATATGTACCTTGTGTCTCCATATGCTATTGTTTAAAATGAGGTAACTGAGAGCAGAACGTAACAAATGTGTAAGCATGATACTCCACGGTTATCACCAGGACGTAATTTTGATTGGCCATCTGCACGTCCACCACATCTACTTTGAAAACTGAATTTCAGTGTAAGAATGGGCTTTATGTCGTAAGTTAAACTAGCTTTTGGATTTTTGACTAATACAGCGTGGAAAAAAAAAATGGGGTTAAATACATTCCCCTTAAGTGAAACTCTAACCTTAATAATATCTTTTCCTTTCTTCATTTGGTTCCCTCTTTATATACAGGAATATGACAGCTGGCATGATGCCTCCTTTTTGAATTGTGCCGTTTAGCATTTCTGGCAGCCAGATACATGTGGAAAGCTGTGTAGCGACAAATCTGTTTCTCCTACCTTCTGTAGTCTGTTTTTCATCAGATCGAAGAATGTTAATACCCGCTGAACTTTCCTCCTTTGGCTCACCCGCACAGTAATTTACTCGAGCATTTCCTGTATGTCGTCTCCGGGTACGGAGCTCGTGCGTTCCATCTCTGCTGCGTTGCAGGGCTCCACCGGGGTGCTGCCTTGTCCCCAGGCTCCTTGGGGCATTTCCTCGGACACCCCAGATCTGCATGCTGCAGCTAATTGGGACAGTGCAAACTCGTGGAAGGGAATTTATCCCAAATCGGAAACAAAAGCTGAAGCGAAACTTGGAAAGATGCTTCGCTTTGTGTATTTATTTGTTGCAATGCCGTTGATGTCTCCTGTTGATTTCCTAGCAGAGTTTCATAAATTTCCTGGTCAAACACGGGTTTGCTACAAAGAGTTACTCTTTAGAAAAGAAAAGCTTAGACAATCCTGTGTTTTCCACATGTTAAAATGTATTTTGATGCTACTGAATGAATTTTCCGCAGTGATGAATAGAACCTTTGTTTTCAAGAAAATTTTCCTCACTTTTATTAATGTATTTTGGCTTCAGAAACCTACAGAAAATGAAGACTATGGCATAGAGCTGATTTGGCTGTTGAGTGAATATTCTGAGTTTCTTCAGGCTGTATGAGGAATTTTGTGTTTTGTGAGCAAATAGCTGATTCTAGTCAACTCAGCCCATCATGCTTTAATATCTAAGCAGATGCTGAATTTTGAGCTCTCGGACGTGCAGGTATTGAGATCCATACACAGGGCCTGGAGCAGTCGCGTACTGTAAGCAATCACCATAATGATTTTACCTTCTTCTCCTTTTCTTCTCCACTTGGGCACTTAACACTAACTCTGCAAGCTTAAATAGTTCAGCTCGACAGAATACAATTACAGCTTTCTCAGTGTGCCAATATGCTGACTGGCTGTTAATACATAGGGCTTTTTTGGAGACGGAGCAGCGAGAAGCGCTGAAATGCTGCCCGGAGGTCCCACCTTGGGTGGACGAGGCTGTAGTGATGACAGTGCCTGGAGGAAAAGTACGCAAACCTCCTTTTCTGACAGCAGATGGAGAGTCTTGTCTAAAAGTTTTACTTGGCTAACCCGCTTTAACCATTTATTTATTAAAAACATGCAGTGTTGAGCCCAGAACTTCAACATTTTGCTGGTTTTTACTCACTAAGTTTTTCTCTACTAAAGCTGTATTTTCCTTTACTGTCCCTTCTCTCTTCTTGAAAAGCTACCCTCTTTTTTTTTTTTTTTTTTTTTTTTTCTTCTTCCCCCACCCATACATAGCAAAGCCAAAATAAGACAGTGGTTTTATCCTTGCAAATATGCCTTGCCCTTCTATTTCGCTGCTGGTTTTGAATGCTGCTGAAAGTGCAATTTGTTCTTCTTGTCTCCTTTCCTCCAGTTCTTCTAAGACTTGGAGCTCTCCTCAGACCTCACATATTTTCACACTGGGGGAAAAAAAGAAAATCTTAGATTATTTGAGCCACACTACAAAAAAAAAATAATAAAAATATGCAGGACCAAAATACAAACGGGCACACCCTTGAGGGGAGGATGAGGTGTTGTCTTTCAACAAGCTCTTCCTCATCAGCAGTTCGTTGAAAAAATCGCTTTGGTTCTGCTTAGAAAATGTTCCCAGTTGTTAATGGACTTTGAAACTTTATTTAGGACACTGTTTTGTTTTGTCAAGAATGTCTTGAAGTTCTTAAAAAGATAATTTTTGAGTTATTGCAAGGATTAAATGGACTCGTTGACATAACTAGGCTTTTATGTTTATTATGTTTTAATGTAGACATCAAAAATGTGTATGTGCATGCCTTTCTGCATGTTTTATTTTAGGGCCGCAGAACGATGAGGAGAGAGATGTTGCAACACTGACTTTTTTTGTTCAAAGTACAAGCTGAGCTACTGCCAGCAGGCACTGGAAAGCTGTCATGCAAGGTTGAAAGAGAAATCAGCAGTGGCTATTAGCGCAGCTTTTTATTAATGCATATCAGCCCTGAAACGGAGGTGGTAACAAGTATCTGCAGGGGTAATGCCTTTAAAAAATTTTCACCACAGTACTATTACGAAAATCTTCAGGAGCAGTATGTATTTGTATTGATCCTGAAGACTTGTGTGTGTGTGTATTTATTGGTGTGGTTTTTTTTTTTTTAGTTTATTTTAAGGCAGAGTTGCTCTGTTTGGGGCATATTTGGTCTCTGCAAGTACCCACTGCAACCCTTGGTCCAGAATCAAAAACTTGCTCCCAAGAAAAGCAGTATTTGTGCTGGCATGGTCCTGGGGAGGGGGTAAGGTGTGTCTTGGGCCATGTCCTGTAGGGCGGCTTCATTCATGCAGCAGTTTACTGTGGTCTGACTCTTCTCCTCCCTGGCAGCGTCTCCAAAAATGGCGATTGCTAAATCGTGCTTGAATTTACTGTGAAAACCATGCTGGTTTGTGTATTTTCAAGCCCCTTCCCTCACTGGGGTCTCAAACAAGGAGCGATGAGTTTCTTTGTCAAATTAAATGCCACTTGCAAATGAGTGGCAAAGGTCCCTTTTTTCCTTTTCTCCTTTCGGTTCTTAACGTTGTGCGTACCCTCTGGAAGCGCTGTGTTCGCCACCTACCGCGTGGAGCAGCGGTCATCTGCAGCGTTTCGGTGTTCTGCTCCGTTTTCACCTTGCCCTTTAAGGTGAAGTTCGTGTGCTGGTAATGCCATTGCTATGGGACAGCCTGTCCCTCGTCCCGCCTGACCCGGGTTTACGTGCGCGCCGGCGTGGCCGTGGGTGTCCCCAGCCCTGCCGGCACAGCGCGGGTGCCCTCGCTGCCCGGCCGCTTCTGCCCTCCTGCATCTCCTGCGGTCGCTGGCTGGGGCTGGCCCCGGGAGAGCGCACAAGCCCTTCATGTTGTGCAAAGTGTAGTTCAGGTGGGTACCTGGATGCTTTTCTTGTTTCTGCATCGAAATGGGGCTTCTGCTCACTGTTAGAAAGCGGGGAAGACTGAAGCTGTAAATCAGCTGCAGAATCCGTAAGTCACTGTTAAATTCAGTTGTGAGCTGAGCTTGTTTCACTCACTGTAAATTTTTCTCTGTTCAATCTGAGACCCTTTGCCAAGCACCTATGGCATTTTTCACTGCCGTCGGGATACTTCTGCACATCCGCATTTGGCAGAAGCATTAACTAAATCCTGTAATTCTTAAAACCCTAGAGCTGTGGCCTTCTGTCTGCTTCGTTTCACCAGAGAGCTGGGGATGAAGCTGAAGGTTCATTACAAAGCAGAGCTGTAACATAATCTATAGGCAGCGTATTAAAGTGACGTGCCAGCTCGATGTGCCGTGGTTTTAAATAACTTGCATTCATCTCCCCCAAGTACTAGCTGAAAGTTTAGACCCTCGCTGAGCAGCCTACTCTGCAGTTGGAGCTCGCCGTTCAACACGTAGGCTCTGGGGCACATGTGTCCATTTTGGAGGCTTCTCCCCGTGACTTGCTTTGCTGTTTCTTGTTTGGTGTGCGGTTTTGTGGTGGGGTTTTTTTTTTTTTTTTTTTTTTTTTTTTTAATCAGATGTGTTTTGTGTTTTAAAACCAAATAAAAGTAACAACTCTGGAGACAAAGCTCTCCTTTCCTACGCTGTATCTGTCTGTAGATAAATGACTGTGAGCCTTTTCATTCCTGTTCCTTACCACCCTACTGTCTTGGGTATCACTAAATTAGGCTAGAGGGATTTTATTTTTACTTCCAGGTGCTTCATATAGGGGAAAGCGTTTGACTGAAATTGGATTTTGGGGCAACCTTATTAAAATGCCTTAACTGG
The DNA here is from genome assembly GCF_000687185.1 of Egretta garzetta. NCBI lineage: Eukaryota > Metazoa > Chordata > Aves > Pelecaniformes > Ardeidae > Egretta > Egretta garzetta. The sequence continues at coordinate 2,947,644 of NW_009259032.1, read as the reverse complement.
GAGATATTTACAATTTGAAAAGAGTATTTAAAATTATTTAATTATGCAGAACTAGGCCAGAAGAATTTTACGCCAGTAAAGTTGTTATTCCATCAACAAAAAAGGAGATCAGATTACTTGGATAAATAAATAAAGCTGTTTTTCACTGGGGGACACTGGTGGTGAGCTGGGTGACTAGCATTAATTTCTTCATGCAGTGTGTCCCAGAAACTTTAAGCTCACCTGGGATTGCTTTCGTAACAATTTGTATTTAAAATTCTTTTCCAATTTTGGGATGTTTCCTCTGGCATTGCAAGTTTTGCCTTTGGCTCAGAGAGCTCCTCAGCCCCATCTCCAGTAAACTTGAGTAGGAAGGCACAATCTCATCAAGCCAAGGTCAGTATTGCCCCAACCCTGCCATGCCCCTGGCCCCATGTACGAGCCCCCAGCCCCTACACTACTGCCACTGTTCATCTGATTGCATGTTGTGCTAAAACAGCAGAAAAACAGACTTTGTTTTTATTTTTGCTGGGTAATACCATCAGCTTTTCAATTAGTGTTAGGGATATGTGTATCCTAAAAGTTAAGTTTCCAGGAGAGCTACCTGTAACTACAGGGTGTTGTGTTATTCAAGTGTCAGGTTTAATTATGTAGGCTGGAAATCGGAACACGCTTTGTTTTGGTGAGGTTTGCCTAATCCCACCTCAGGGACATATGCGTTTCCCCACCTGTGTTGGGAAAGTAACTTCCCCTTGTTACTGACCCGAGTTGGATGCGGTGACGTAAAGGGAGATGCTGCACAGCATATCTGGCTAGCAACGCTTCACTTAACAAATCTTTACTTCCTCTGATGCCTTCCTTCATCTTCTTGTGCGCCCTTTCCCATGCAGTGATCGGGGCTGCCCTCTCTGCTCGGAGCTGTAATGAGCAGACCCCCGTGACTGTGACGGGTTACTTTGTTCTCCAGCAGATTGTACCTGGTCGCTGTTGCTCCAGCCTGCCCCTTCTGCTGTTGAGCTGCTGCATCAGCCTCGCGCTCCTCAGGATGATGGAAACCAGCCTGCCTGTGTCTTCCCTGCACCAGGGGGAGGAGTGACAGCTGTTTTATGTTCAGTGGGTGCTGTGGTTAGCATTTAGGAAGTGCATGTGTGATGGTAACGGAGGAGCAGGGAGGTCTGGTGTAACCTCAGGCAGGTTAATCACTATACATGTTGACAGTCGAATGCAAGCTTTCAGCTGCACCGGAATTTTCATACGCCTGCTTGGTATTTCTTTTATTTTTTGTTTGCATTAGTATCTCGGTCTAGTCTGGAAGAAAAAAGAAAGATTGTGTTGTGCTTTAAGCATTGTTTACTCAGAAAAGTTGATTCCCCC
>NW_009259032.1:2931344-2945940 GCF_000687185.1 Egretta garzetta | reverse complement strand
CCCAATTTAATAGGAATGTGGAAGAAACTCTTTCTCCCCTGGTACACATCTTGTGCCGCTGTCATTATTATTTTAATTTTCTATGCTTTCAATTCTCAAAGGCTTGAGTCTCCTCATTCCAGTTAAGCACTGTGGGTTGAAGGTGTGAACTCGGTTTGCTTATGCATCTGAAGGGCTCGAAAGGTAACTTCTTCAGCAGTTGACTTGTACTGAAGGGCATGATACCACTGAGTCATTGCTACAAAATACAGCGCTGTCAGTGCTGGTCGTTCCCTTGGCACACTTTAGTTGTACTTAATGAGAGAAGCACTTCAGAGGTAACTAAATGCGTTGTGAACTTGTGTTAATGAGAAGTTCCTATAAATGGGAGACTGAAGTCCTCTAGGTGCTCTGGGGCAGCAAAATACCCGGAGGCACTGAGAGTGGCTGAGCTGCTGGCTGCTGCGGGTGCAGGAGGGCCTGTCCCCTTGGGGACGTCCTGGGGAAGCCGTCTGCATCTGGGAGCTGGTGGGGCAAGCACCGGAGACTCTGGAGTCGCCAGGTGACTGGTCCTAGCGTGACATGGGAATTATTTTTGTGACTCTGAGACAGGGTTGCATTTGGCCAGCAGCTCTTGGTGTGGCTAACAAATATCCATTCGTTGCTGCACAAGTGACTTCTTACGCTAGCAATAATAGTGGAAGCACGCACACACGCACATACAGGCAAAGGAAGGTAGGACAGACCCTGTTACTGTGGTTCCTGTCAATGAGCATCCTAGCAACCTGTGTCAGTCATCCTCCACGTCTGCTTACAGTGTTCATGCCTTTATTTGGGAAAATTTGCAAGACTCCGATTTCTCCCCGTCCCCTCCCCACAAGTCCTGGTTAGGATGCTTAGGAATATGTGCAGCAACATGCTGCACTCAGTGTGTGGAAGGAAGAGACCTTGTTGTCTTCTGCTTTACTGATGTGAACACTGAGCCTTTTGTATCGAACTCTTTAGAAATGCAGTCATTAATGCGTCTCTAGACTATGGTGTGAGGTAGAAGGGTTTCAGGGTGGGGGGGACTTGCATTGGGGGGGAGAGTTAAGTATTGAATTAATTGGTTGATATCAGATCTGTAAGGGCCTGTGTCACCCAAGTGTCTTGCTAATATCCGGCCCAAACTTTGCATAACATCAAGGAGAGTTCTCTGCAGAAATCTGCAGTTTGGCGTCACGGTCTCAGGGAGGATGCTCAGACCTGTGCACTCTGTATTTCTGTAATGACTTACTCTCTCAAATCCTTCCTTTGGGACAGAGACTGCCAGTTGCATGAGTTTTATTGTGGTGAGGAACTGACCTCCAAGTTAATGCCACGAATGCCATGTTGGTTCACGCTCCAACTAATGATACGTGTTGTAAGAAGGAACTCCAGTGTCTTCATTTGACCTAATTGCCCTGCCAGGTCACAGGTGTCCTTATGTGAATTGGAAAAGAAAAAAAAAAACCAAAAACGGTGAAGCCATGCTAACCTAGTATTCCCCTCACCTTGTTTGTGAGTGGGAATGAAGGTATGTGTCTGAGAAGATGTTTTAGTCCCAAGGTTTCCGGCTTTATTAATTTTCCTGCTTTGGTCATGTTTGTTGCCCCCTCTCGCTTGTATGGTTTGCTTTTGTTCTTCATCTCTGCCCTCAAAAAGCAGCACAAAATGTACTTTTGTCATCTGCAAGAAGACTTGGATAACAAGTCTCTTCTGAGAGACACTGTATTTTATCTATGGTGAAATATTGGCCCTGTTGAACTACTAAATAGTAACTTGGTAAGTGCATTCTGCGTTTTTGGTCAAGAAGAAATTGTGGAAGATGTTAATCTCCTTCAGTTCTTGTGCCCACATGAATGTTGTTTGAGTTGGTGACTTGTAGCATAGTGCACAGAGATCAGAATACTGTGGTGTACAAAAGGGTATTACATCCTTATCCAGTCACTGCCCAAAGAGGTTTAAGGACAATCTTACTGGAATGTTGGAGGAAAAAGAAAAAGCATCTCCAACTATATTGCAGGTCAGTCTTGTTCAGGATTCATTCCTCACTGTAACCAATTGCAAGACTCCTACTGATATCAATAGCAGTTTAGCTTGCATGTGATTGTTCCAGGTTAGCTTGAATTATTTTATGTGAGTGAAATAAAACTTCAAAGTGAGACTTCATGCATATTAAAAATAATTTCAGTATCAAATCCAAGTAAGGATAGATCTTAATATTTTCTGTAGCCATGTCAGTGCTAATGCTTTTCTTCAAAATTCTTACCCCAGTGTGCTCTTGTTCTTATTAATGTATGAAAACACTATATTCTCAGCATACCCAAACATACTTTGGATGCTATAATTGTGTGAAGTTGCCATTTAAATCTGGCAGCTTAGAAGACAGAGAAAACATCCCTGTGCTCCCGGGAAGAGCAAACCTTCTAGTGGATTAGAGGTACGGGCTATAACTGAACGCTAGCAAGAGGTATGAAACGCTTCCAGACCGCTTGGTCTCTGGAAGAGCCGCTCAGGGACATGTGCTGTAAATCTAGGGCCTCTCTCTTTGGTAGGTTGTGTAATTTTAAGATATCTGATGCCTTGTAATAGGTGGCCGGAGAGGAATGTATGAAGCTGTTAATTTTGAGAAAGGCATGATGGATGGCTGTGTGAAGAGCTCGGATCCTTCTGTAGCTTTCTCATTGTCCCACTGAACCCATTTGGCTTTTAGAACCCAGTTGAATAAAAATAATGTATTTATGAGGAAAAAGCTTCCCCTAAAATCGGTTTGTTAAACAGGCAGTAAATATGCAAACGGTGCATTTTAGGATCGGAGCGACATGACCTTTGATGTCACCAGCTCATATGACGTGAGGACATTGCTTGCCAAAGGTCACTGGCTGCATGCTAGGTCTCACTTTCCGCTTCCATGTGTGTGGTTATTCCTGCCTTCCACCTGCAGAAGCAGGACTTGGGGATGCTGTTGCTATTTGGTGCACCTTGAATGGTGGTCTTGGGTGGGAAGCCATCGGACCCTTCTGGTTCTGGTGGCCAGCCTGATTTTGTAATGGCCTTTTGAATATCATATCTTATCCTGCCTGGTGATGAGGAGAAATCCCTGGTGAGGGAGAGGGGGAATGGACAGGACTGAAATAATTCTACGTGGGGTTTTTTTACGTTCCCATAAACTAAAAGTGGAACCTCAGCCATTTTGGAAGCTGTTTGCATTCCCCGTCTCACTTCAGTGTACAGGGGTGGTTTTGCTTGGTTGGGTTCTTCCCCGCATCCCAAGTTTTGCAGCTAAAAGTTGGTTTCTTTTGTCCTGAAGAGCTGTTTCGCAAACATTCAATGCACCACTGCTCAACAAAATCTTACGTCCCACTGATGTGAGTTATATGCTTATGTGTCTTGTTAAATTGCGGTTTGAACATTAGTCACAGCTGATGGTTGGTTGCATCTTGCTGTTGGCCGTGGGGAAGGAGCGGATGCTGGGGAGGCTTGCATGGAGGCTTGCTCTGCCATCCTCCCCACCTTGGGCAACAGGCACCGACATCTGCGTGGCCATACGGTCCTTGCCAGCAGCCCCAGATGTGGTGAGCCTCCAAGCGGGGAAGAAGCACAAAGGCAGAGTAACCCTGCCAGGCCAGTTCCCCTGCCCTGCTTTCCAAGAGGTTTCTTGGATATTCTCACTTCCCTTTTTATTCTAGGTATTTATTTATAATTATTCGTTGCTTTTGAGAGGCTGTGTTATTGCGTAATTTTTGTTGGATGTGGAGAATGTCTGATGATTTATTCTGATTACCTTTTCAGTTTGAAAATACCTTTCCCATCTTTATTGGGCCAAAGGGTACGTAATCACTCACACTTCCAGCTTTCACCAGAGCCTTGCTTGTGAGTGGCCTACGCAAATTTGAGGTACACAAAATTCAGTAACGTTCAGGATAGTACGGTGAGACAGAAAGAACAAGTCATCATGGCTGTTGCCAAAATAGTGGTCAAAAAGGACATTATTATAAGGGCCAGAAACTTTGCTCTTCTTTTGGTACAGTTGATGCAGAATTCAAGCAAAAGCAAGCTGAAAAAAACAATTTGAGTACTGATTTCTATTTACTTACTTATTTATAAAACTCTTTCAAAGTATTATTTCCAGCAGTACTAGAAGTAATACACTTACTTCTAGAAATTATTTGAAATCTAGCAGGAGTCATCCTACAGTAAAATTTGTTGTTGTTGTTGTTGGATACTTAGTGAAAAAGCCTGGAGTGACATGCTTAAAAAGAAATTGCATGGGTTTAGCAGGTGTGAAGGTAGGCTCTATCATCACGTTTATCAAAAGCCTTCTGCTTGTGTGATGGCCAGGCTTTTATTCTTAAATAGCTTTGGAGGCATTCAAGAGGCTGTATAGGTCTTACAGGTTACAAGGAGAGTGTAAATCACATGGAGGCCAGTGATTCCTATGCAAGTAATCAGTATTTTGTACTGTTATCAGCAATAACAAAACCAACCAACCAAAAAAAAAAACCAACCTGCAGGCCTTCCATACTATCTGTCTTGGATCAAGTTGGAGAAACGAATGGATATTGAGTTTTGGTGTTGCGTTGTTTAGCCTGGAATTGTTCCTAGCTTTGTCTGTAACAAACAGCAGTGCATATTTGGAATTTTTAGCCTGGAATTGTTCCTAGCTTTGTCTGTAACCAGCAGTGCATATTGGAATTTATTTTTTTTTTTTCAGAATGCTATAGCAGTCTTGGTTTTAGTTCTAAAATTTAAGATTGTAAATTATTTAAATTTTTATTCCCATAGATGTGATAATGAACTAGAATTTACAATGAATATTTGGGGTGGGTTTCTTTTTCTGCATCTTAATTTTGAAATGTCCTGATTTTAGTTTTGGTAGTATGGAGCTCAGAGATCATGACATACAAATGGCGGGGGGGAGAGAAAAAGAAAATAAAAAAAGGAAAAGTCACCAGAGAGCTAACATGACTACCAGGCTCTATTTTACAGGATTCCTCTGCAAGTCCAGGCTTTGAATGGCTGGATGCTTTCCACTGCACAGAGGCAGGCTGAGAGTAAGCGATAGAATGTTGCAGAGAGTAAATCTGATGGGTTGAGTTTTCTTCACTGTTTTTTCAGAGCTATTTGATATTCAGCCTTGTTAATTGTGTAGTTGTGTGTGTAACTTTTTGATCTCCAGATGTCCAAGTAAAAAAAAAAAAAAAATCATGTTATGGCCATAACTCAGCCTTTAGGTTGGTATGATAAGCAATTGCAGTGCAGCTCTCTGTGGTGGAACTCGGAAGACTTAAAATACAGCAGCAAGAAATTTAGATGAAGTTCATAGTGGCAACAAGTACTCTAGCATTTTCCTCTCCGGAGCTTTAGTAAGGAAATTTCACGTGGGTTTATGTTCAGTCTTAAGCGCCTGCAGTGCATTTGGCAATTGAATGGTAATGAGAATATACTTAAAATGAGGGTCTTTGTTTTGCAGTCAGAGTATTTGTCCTGAATAGCTTCATATCTTCTCTAGACAAGTGCTTTTTGTCATGTGTCGCCTAAAAAAAAAAAATGCTGATAATCTTCACATGATCTTCTCTTATGGGGCCCCAGCAGAGAGGACAAATGCCTTTTTATTTATATAGATGAGTGTGTGTGTATAAAATAACTATTTAAACATAAATATTTACTTAATATCTGTGTATAACACTATCTATAATAATATATCCAGTATTTTAAATGCATATATAAATAAATGTATATATAAAAACCCCACACCTGGAACTATGTTGAGAAATCATATAAAAGTGATGTTTAAAGTCAAGTAAACTAAGCCACTGTTGTGTGCACATATATATATCTGTAATTTAGAAATGGCAATTTAAATTTGGAATTGTTGTATATTCTCATGAGCTTTATTAGCTTGCGGTAAAGATTTTTGTGTCCCAGCTATAAACAGCTGGTATGAATTTATTAAACAATGTGCAACTCCTTTAAAATGTGTTTCTTGTTTTCTGAGGGTTTTTTTATTGGCCTTTTTTCTGCAGTATTTTATACTTTAGGGTTTTAGCCAATAAGTGTCTGGATAAAAAAAAAAAAGTCTGCTGTGATATTCCCTTACATATAAAAGGCAAGATATCCACTAGGATTTACTAATGTCTCCTATTTCTGTTTTATTTCATCGTGCTAGAAGTTTGCGTTGGACTAATCCTGAGGAGTTCTCCATAGCATTAAATGATGGTTTAATTATTACTTTCCATGCACTTCAGAGCATGCTTATTTATCTGAGCTGTCATCTTCCACATGTTTAAGGTTGCCTTTTTCTTCCACATTACCAAAGGAATGTGCCATAAGCATTAGTGCCTTTATCCTTAAAATGTGAACCCTCTATTGGTGGAGCACGGTTGAGTCGGAGAAGCTTCTGCGCCTTGATGCGTTTCTTCTGCACTCTCTCCATGGGTGCTGAGTGGCATGCTCAAAGGAGAGCTGGCAGAAGCGTAGCTCTGACTCCTCAGCCTTTTCGGCTGCTGGTTATAAGGCTAACAAATTTGTTCACTTTTTTTTTTTTTTTAAGATACGTAACTCCTAAATGTGGTAAAACTTTCTGTGGGGAGTGGGTGTGGTGGGCTCTGGTTGCTGTGCTTGGGTTTCACCTTGAAGGTGGGCTTCTGCTGCAGCTCTTGCAGAGTGCCAGTTTGGGATGGCATTCAGGTGAGCTGTGCTGCCTGGACAGTTGATTTGTGCCAATAAGCAATGCCGGCAGTGCCTGAACTTGCCTCTGTTTTCCTCTTTATGTGGTGCAGCTTATCATTATCTCAATTCCATGAAGCACATGGGTTGTTTCCTACGTGTTTATGCATGCCTGGTTTGTTTCTGGATAGGAGAAAGTGAAACAGTGGCTGGTGTATCACGAGGAATTCAATTTTTAGCATTTTCTTGCCACTGGCTGTTAGCTCTTGTCAGATGAGTTTTTGGTTTATGCTTCCCCCCTTTAACTATCTCTCTTATTTGCCCTCACGTGTGGAATTGCTTTATTAGTTGAGTTTCCTTTTCACTGCTGCCGTGTACGCGGCTCTTTTTTCCTCTGAGAGTGACTCCAAGGCAAAAAGATAAATACCTTTAAGTTATGCAGTATAACATACTACTCTGTTTCTATTCCTAAACTGGATGTTCTGGAAAGGATGAGATGATTGCATCACGTTTGATGTGGGAAAGGCATATCCCATTAAGAGGGACTAAATCATAGGCTATGAAAACCTTACGAAAACAAGATGACACGTATTGGTCTACTAAGGTTATTTAGGAGATGGATGTTCAGTTAGGGGCATTAATTTTATCATCTGTAAATGAATAAAAATTACCCTGTTTGGAAAGGGAGGAAGTACACCGTTATATGCACTGCAGGCGTCTTCGTATGTATGGTCTTTACAGTATGGAAATGAATTTCTTCTTTAGAAGGAGCCGAGTCCCTTTTGCCTCTTCACACTTAAGCTCCAGTAGAGAAAACTAACTCTTCCCTGGTTTGGGTAAGTTCAGGAGGCTCCAGCAATAAAACTTACCAAGTAACTTCCCAAACTGTTTATTCTGAAAGGGACAGTCACTTAAACGTCTGGTCTGATGCAAATCACACGGCTCCTAAGGTGACGCCTCCTCAGCTGTCCCAAGTATTTGCATGCTTTGGTTGCGGACTTAATTTGTGTTGGGCATCCAAAAAAACCCAACCCTGTAACTGGAAGAGAGGCTCTAAAGACTTGCAGCTTCCAAAAGCTAAAGCAGCCGTACAAAGTTTATGTTGCGTTTCTAGCTACATTTTCATTCCATTTCCTCTTTCTGTCTCTCTGAGAAATTAAGTAGGCAGTAATTTTTACCCACTGGCATATAGTCTCCTAGGGAGAAATCTGGATTATTTCTGTACACTCTCCAAACAGAAGAATAATCTTCAGAGAGAAGACAGCCAGTTAAAATAAATAGGGCTCTAAGGCACACCAGCAGCATGAGAACATGACTGAGCTCCATGAGAGAAGGCTTAGTGAAAGCTACTAATTTAGGGTCTTAAATATCTGCAGACATTCTGGCACTTGACAGTAAATCATTTTCCATCACTTGAGTATTTGGAAAGCATATATTTTTTGGAATTGCCCATGTTCTTCTTGCAAGTATGACTTTAGCCACGGTGTCTGAATTATTTTGCCTTAGTCCTTTTGACAGCTTTTTGACATTGTGACGTTATTTCTTCTCCAAATCAGAACATTAGTTGTCTCCGGTTGTTCAGGGGACCCACAAGCATTGCCCATCCCATCTTGGTGACAGTCCTTTTATGTCTTTGTTCTCTTCAATGCTTCAAGTGGCTTGGAAAAGCAAGACCAGACATCTAGTCTTGGTAGATGCCAATGGAGGTATACTTGCACAGAGCGGTTTCTTTATTTCTCGCGCGAGGCGAACGTGAATTTTGCCTCATCTTAATCCTTTGACTTCCAATTCTAACTTGTGTGTCAGTGCGTGGAAAAAAATTTTAAGCTGCCTGTAAAGTACGTGAAATGTATCAGAGTTTATTGCTGTACATGTAGTTAACTGCTTCCCTTTCAAATGGGCAAATTGAAAAGCAGGGATCGTCCTTTCTGATAACGGCCACTGAATTTGCAGTGATGATGCTGTATTGGTGGTGTGTCAAAAATTAAAGCTGAAGGCACCTTTTATGAAGTTGCTTGCCTCTGCTTCCTTGCATCCTGCAGCAGCTGGGCTGTCGTAAGGGAAGGGGGAGAGGTAGCAGAGATGAAACCTGCTCATGGAAGAGTAGAGCTGCAAGGAAATGCAAGGAAACCATGACCAGTCAAGCTGTGACAAGTGAGAAATGGCACCAGCTAATAACCCTCCTGGCATCGGCATGTGGAAACTGCTCCTGCTCACTAACAACCTGTTCTGGGGCAAGGGAAGCGGAGTGCTGCCGCTTCTGCTTTGCTCCCTGGCATTGAAGCTGATCTGTTTAGTGTGTGTTGATTGAAAAATAAAAGAGCACGTATCCAAAAGGCCTACACGTTGTTGCAGTTACCCTATTTTGTAAACTTAATTTATATTTTTGGATCCTTTTCTGCATCAACCCAATTGTGTGTAAGAGTAATGGACACTATGTGGTGCCTCTTCTGTCTTTAGCAGCTAATGTCCCCTCGTGTTCCTCTCTAGGTGCATAGCCCTGTGCTTGGTGCATGCAGGGATAGATAGAATGATGGATGGGTGTGTATTTGTAACAGTTTATTTATTAAAGTGCAAAAGCAAGTTACATTTTTTTCTTTGTGGAGGGCATTAGATAAATACTAAGGGCTGAAATACAGTAAGAGAAAAAAGTTAAGAGACTGCTGAAACCATGTCTTTTTCCTAAAACCTGTGAACCCACAGTCATGCTCAGCCATGTTAGTGTAGAGGGAAAGCTCAAACTTTGTGTTAGGTTTTGTTTGGCATAATTACTGAGTGTGGGACTACAGAGATACACGGCACAGTCGCATTAAAATGTATGCTTTTGTCAGGGTTACTCCTGAGGATAATTAGCAGAACTGAGAATGAAATGCAAGAGATGGTTTTGGGGGTCCTTCGCTGGGCAGAATGGCTGAATGCCAGCGGGCTCTCCCCACCCTTTTCCCCTGGGCTGCGATGGGTCGGAGCCGGTTTGACTTTCCTGCAGCCGAGCCACCGCTGCGCCGCAGCGACAGAGCTGCTGTGCCTGGAGGGAAGGGGGTGAAGCAAAGCTGGGGGCCCTGGGAGGGCAGGCGGGAGGCGTGGGCGTCCCTCTGGCCAGGGCTGGGCTGGTATCTGCTGTTGGGGTCCGCGGCCAGGCCGAGAAGTATGGTGGCTTGGTACTTTGCCTTATACTTTGTTTTCCTCATATGTTGTCTTTAATGATTATGGGCGTGCTGCACACGCCTTAGATTATGGCTTTATAGATCAGTCTGGAAGGACCTTTAAAGTTATGTGAGACAAGGGAGGGAAACGAGAACTTGCGGGAGTAGGGCCTCGTGGAGCGAGGTGAGGGCAGGGGTTCCTGGCAGTGATATATAGCAGAACACTCTGGTAATCAAAAGCGTTTTTTGACCTAAGCTAATTTTGATCCCTGCTTGGTTTGGGGAAAAGCTTCAACTTATTTGCAGGGCTGCCTCATAACCCCTTTTATAGCTGGTTGTGTCAGCGGTTTCCACTGCAAACCCTGCATTAGGGTTCTTACAACTCAGCTGTATAAATTTGATCTGGACTTTAAAACTGGCATGTATGTTCTTGATTTGGAAGCAAGAATCGAGGCTGGATGGCTAATCTGTTGGCTATGCGAATAATATTGCTGTAGTAAAGGCTGTGAGGAATATGATCCAGCTCCCAGTTTCCATTGAGCGCAGAGGAAGCTTATTTGCCACAAAGAGCAGGTGCTCCAATGGCTTTTTTTTCTTTTCTTTTTTCTTTTTTTTTTTTTTTTTTTTTTTTCCCCTCATGCAGAAGTGGGAAGCTAAATCCCAAGTGTCCCAAACCTGCTGGGAGTCCGGAGTGTAAGGTTGGGTTTTTGCTTCCTTCCTGGCAGGGAAGGAGGCGAGGAAGGGCTTTGGGGAGCCGCCCCATTAGGTGGGCCATGCTGGAGCACAGTGATACCCTATTTGAGTGGAGTACACCGTGCCGCTGTCTGTGCGGGTCACCCGGCGGGCGCTGGGGTCACCCGTCAGGCACCAGGGCGGCTGCGCACGATTCATGCGAGGGAGCCAGTGCAGCTACGGAGCATAAGTGTGGGCCCCCCCCTTCGTGTTTTGGGGCAAGGTTGTGTTCTCCAAAAATAGAGTAAGGGCACTTGTCTCCAAGCTTGCAGCAATTCACTGAAGCGGTGTTTCCTAGCATACTCTGAGCTGTACATACATTTGAGAGCATGCTGTTAAAATACCGGCTCTTGGTGCAAGGTGGTACTTTGGTCAGGTGAAACAAGGCTAGGCATAAACAGACGAGGAGTGTAAATATTTACAGGAAGTGTATTGCAGCAGGGAGATAAAGCCCTTGTGGTTTGAATGTCTGCGTGAAAAGGCAGAGCGTTACTTGATAAAAGAGAGGTTGCCCTGATTGCTTATTTTGTGATTCTGCGAAGTTCTCCTGTATTGTTCCTTCTGTATACGGGGGTGTGTGTGTGTGTGTTTGGGGTTTTTAATTATTTAAAATACTTTAATATAGGGAAGAACATAGACTGAAAGAGAAGCAAGCGTGGTAATGATACAAAGGTCATAGTCGGGTTGACTTCTGCTTTGATTATGCATGTCTTTAAACAGAATTGCTATAGGCAACCACGTATCTGAAATGCTCGAGGAGTAAAAATCAAGCTGGAGGGATTTCAGGTAGCCCAGGGAGTTTTAAACTGGGAGCAGTGAATTACATTCGGAGAGAAAGTTGCAGATGACACTGAAGGATGTTTGTGTGATGGGGGGGACTGTTATTTGCTCTAAGAGTACGAAATAGTTTCTTTGGGAGAGTGGTTGTGACGCACTATCATGTGAGCTGCTTGCAGCTAAGATTGATTCAAGGCAGACGGTGTGGAAAAGATAACAGGCAGCCTGCATCCCTAGTCAAATAGACCTTTGTCTTATGAGTAACTGCAATTGAAGTTTTTCATTTATTACTGCATAAAGGCTAAACGATGACGATTCAAAGAAGAGGGGCTTGTCAAGTTTTATTCTTAGTCGTCTGCGGGAAAATAGATGGTTATATGTTAATTAGAAAGGAGTTAAGCTACAAATTACCTTGAATTGGAGATAGATGCACATGTATGTGCACACATGCAATTTTCCTGGAAAGGATCTTTTAAAATATCTCATTAAAGCTTGAGACTAACAGTAAGAAAGCTGGTTTTCTTGCTATTTTTTAATGTTGGTTATTGCAAAATGAAATAATATGCTGGCTAAAATTTAGCTCAGGAAAACAGTTGTGTTCCAGTGTGGTTTGGGCTGGTTGCTTTTAAAAACCCGAGGTGTGGAACTATGCTGAGATTACTTTTTATACTGTTGCTTTTGAAGTCCACCCTGGATTAAGAACTGGTTTAATTTCCTTTTATCTCTACTTGGAATGTATTTTAGAACAATATTTGCAGGTTTGGAATTCTAATGTTTAAAACAACAAGAATGACAAGAACTTTGGGGGGGTGGGGGGTGGGGCACAACGGACTGGGACGCATGTCAAACAAAACTGAAATCTGAGATAGCTGATTTTATTTATGTTTATTAGAAAGCGTCCTGAGCATCTCTGGATGGCATAGGCTGGCTTTTGGCCTTTGGCCATGAGGCTGCTTGCTGCTGAGGGGCCAAGGAGGGGTTTGCTGCTGGGGGCTGCGGGAGTGATTGCCCTCAGCAGGTGCCTGATCACGAAATGTCTCTTCTGCTTGCCTCCCCCTCTGCCTCCAAATGAGCTTCCCAGAGTTGCAGAGATGTGGAACTTAAGTAGGAGGAAACGTTTCTGGTTTGGCCATTTTGTAGCTTTAAAGTCTGCTGGTTAGCATTTAAAAAAAAAAAAAAAAAGTCCCATTTTTTTGTAGCTGTAATTTGTGCTTGATTTTAAAAGCCTGCCTTGTACCGTAAATATGGAATTAAAACAGATCTGTCAAGGATTTGAAGGATGTTTGTGGTGCTTAGAAGTTAGCTTGATTCATAGGTAGCCAGTTCTATAATTTTAATGCTATAATTTTATGCATGTACATCTTGTTGCAGTGATTCCATTTGTTTGCACTTATATGCTTAATAAAAGTATGTTTTAAGGATATGCTTTTTTCCTACTAGGAATTAAGCATTAGGTGGGTTTTTTTGCTTTTGTCCATCGGTTTATTAGTCTTTTGGTATTTAAGCAGGGGTAATACTGTAGTTCATCGATGACTGAGGCCAGATAATTTTACTAAGCTAAGGTTAAATCTGCAGGTTAAGAACAAAATCACTCATACAGGACAAAAAAAAACCAACGGTACAAAAGTAGTGATAATTTATAAATACCATTTCAATGTTTCTTATATATTAGCACCTACATCTTTTTATATCTTCTGCATCTGTTGGATTTTTCAAAATCTAGATGGAAAAAAGAATGAAATAAATGGAGTTAGTTTCCACTGTGACAAAGGGGAGCCTTTCCTTCAGTTTTGCTTCAAATATGTACACAGTTTTGAATCCATAATCCCAAGTATGTATATGAATTTATTGTTTGTAATGGTAACGCACAGTTACAGAGTCTTAGGAAGGGTCAAAACTGAGGCTCCTGTGGTGTAACTATGTCTGCAGTGTGGAAAAGATCCTTACATATTTAAGCATTCTAGTTCCTCCTGCTGTGTTCAATGTGGGTGTTTTCTATTTTTATATACCTGTGCCTGCGATTATATTCCTCTTGCATCTGTGGTAAAGCTCTGCCCTTGTAGCTTCAGTCCACTTTGTTACAGGCACTTCCCAAGCCAGGGATGCTGGCCAGTACTCTCAGGGAAGACTTGTGTTCCGGCTGAGATTTCCTAGAAGTCCAACCTCACCTCTCTTAGTTAGTCAGATCCCTTATCTGAAATCAGTAGGTGTTCCTTGGAAGTCTTATTCACTGTATGTCGATAAGGAAATTACTGCTCTGGCATTTCTCTGCACGGGCAGTTCTTCACACTCTTGTCCAGTAATTTGTTTGTTCAGTGTGCCTGTGACAGCCTCACCTATAACGCAGATTCAGTCCCCCGCCTGTGTGGCAAGTCTCATGGACATAGCCAAGGGCTTGTCAGGCTTCTCAGGACCTGCCTGCTTTTTCCTCATCTCCAGGGTGCGTTTTTCCAGCCATATTTTTCAGGCATTTTCAGCCTGGGATTTTACTGAAATGATTTTACAGTTGTCTCCCATACGTACTTGCAAAAAGTTTCACCCCCAGTAGGCAAGAGTTTGAGAGTGACCTCTTGAAAGTCAGATGATTAGTTGTGGGCTGTTGTGTGTTGGCCACCGGAATCAAACAAAAAAAGTGATTTTTTTTTTTTTTTTTTTTTTTTTTTAGTTAATTTGTTCTGTACTTCTTTGGGTAGTAAGGTCCCGCTTGCCCTCCCATGAAAACAGCCACCCCAAAGCCTGCTTTTGAGGTCTTCACTGCTGAATGTGTGTAGGCTGCTTTTTTTTATCACAAATTACAATGTGTGAACATCATGTGCATTTGCGTACATTTGGAGAAAGCTTAGATTTTATTCGCTTCAGCAGTCCAATCACAAAGCCCAGCGATCTGTTTGACCTTTTAGCTTTTAGTGCCCTTACGTTCCTTTCCCTTTTCCAGGCCTTGCTGACAAATGTCAGCATGCCGTAACGTATCGGTTTAGGGATCTGTTTATGGCAGATAAACCTCACCCAAAGGTTTGAGGAGCTTCCCTATAAATAGCTATGTTGGTCATAGCTTTCTATATGCTTGTAGAGGTCCCTGATCTGTGTTTCATAGTAACAGAGTCTCTTAGCTCAAAATTTGTGTATAAACACCAAATTTTGGAGGAATTTTGGCGTTGTTGTTGAAGCCTTTTGTAAAAGGATGCGCCATGCAAGTTGCAATTCTGATTAATTTAGCAAGGCAAGAGGTTTTTCTGAACTTAGTGCATTTCTCCCCCCCCCCCCCCTCCTCTTTT
>NW_009259032.1:2928425-2931334 GCF_000687185.1 Egretta garzetta | reverse complement strand
TCTGTCTTCTACTTTTCTTCCTTGCCTGCGACTTCCTCAGCTAACTCTCCCTTGTTAGCACCCTTTGGTTTCAGCTCTGGGCAAAATTGCTCTGTTGACCTATAATGCTGAAGAACTGGTTGCTATTTTGAATCTGAGAGGTGACAAGTCTTCCTCCATCTCAGGCCTCCGATTTCACCAGAATAATATATCTGATAGCACAGGATTAACACCAAGTGGAAGCATTTTTCTGGTTTTGTTTGAATTTTTGGCTATTGCTTTTAGTTGCTAAAGATTGCTACTGCAGATGTCTGTGGGACATAGATTGATGTTGAAAAATGCCAGCCATGATCCAATGAATGTGAAGTTTCCTGCCTTCAGCCTATATGTTGTCAAATTATACATTTTTGAAGTATTGCATTTCCATTTGTCTTGCAGCATCAGGCAATACTTATTCCTCTGTTAAAGTATTTGTCTTCAGATGCTGTCCCATACATGTGTGTCAGCTGTCATGTATTATAGTTTCTGAGATTTTAGGAAAGCCTTAAGAGCATCAGGTAGGCTGGGAGGACACTTTGCACAGGTTTAACAACAAGAGACTGTTCATATCCAAATGCAAAGACTTGGGTCCCTTGTATTTCATGTATTTCTGCCCTTTGGCATAGACAGTTTTCAAGATGTAGCCTGACTTCTGTTGGGGAAGTGAATAGTATGGAGACCGGTCACTGTACTTTGTGGTTGGTCATTGTCAAAAGGAGCCACAAGGAACCAAAACTTCTTGGTCCGTGCTGAATGAACTAAAACAGAGGCAGTTAAAAAACAATGGAGATGAAAGCCTTCCCTCTGCTTCCCTTTGAGAACTGGCTTAAGTAATAGAGCATGCCTGCGGCCCAAGGTGAAGTCCGCTTTGGGAAGTGAAGATGAAGGAATTCTGCTGTTTGCAGCACTTCCCTAAAACAGCTCTTTCTTCAAGGAATAGACTCATGCTCGCAGGCAAAGGAAAGAATTGTAGGTTTTGTATGCACAGCACAAGAAACTACGACTTCTCTGCTTTAAGACAGGAAATACATCTGGAAACAAAGAGGGAATTTGCACCATCAGGACTGTTCCCCATGGCCAGCTATAAAGTGATTAGCAGATTGAGGACCAGGGATATAAATCAGTGCATAGATCTTGCCATGTGTTGCTTTATTTCTATTTCTGTTCTTGGGAATGAAGCTAGTTGAAATTCAGTAGCATCAGATGAAAAGATGAATTCATTGTTCAATCGAGGTCAATAATGTGAACTTTACAAAGGTTTCTGTTGCAAGGCTGTTTCATTCAAGTGGACCAAAGGCAATTGAGCTGAACTTCGGCAGTGACCTTGATCAAAGAGAGAGACTGCCGAAGAGGCCTCTCTTATTCTGGTCTGAATATACTGCGGGTCACTGGGGGCTATAAACCTACTGAGAGAAAGGCAAAACAAAGTCCTGTAACCGGACTGTCTGTGATGTTGAACTTTTGACTTTCTAGTAGTTGCAGCTGGGGAAATGTCAGCTGCACTGTTAATGAAGTCTTCCATGCACATGACCAGTCATTGACAAATACATAAATTTTGAAGAGATTGTTTAGGTGGAAAATCTGGAATGGAAGAAGACTGTTTACAGCCTTCCTCTCTCCTCTTGTGAGAAAAAATTCATAAATGAAGAGATAAGAGGCTGGAACTTGGCATCCAGGAATCTGTGTGCCTATCCCTGCTTGCATCTCTTAGTGCATGTGCAGAGCTTCCAGGCAGTAAAGTAGAATAGGTGTTTGATTTTGAAAAATAGGTAATGCTGTGCAATACTTTTCCTGTCATTCAAGTGAAAAAAGAACAAGAATCTGTGAATACTGCTTTACCAGAAAGATAGTACAGCAACTTTCCCAGGGACATACTCACAAAGGAGAAAAGATTTTTTTTTTTTTTTTTTCTTAATTTCTTTTTCTTTCTATGAAAGAGTAAGGTAAGAAAGCACTGTGAGTAAGATTCTGTGGTCCTGTGTTCAGAGAATATAAACATAAACATATAAATATAAACATCCAAGCTTCACATTTACCATTCTTGTGATATTTCAGCTTAACGACGGTGGCAAGGCAGCCCGAGCACACGTGGGGATAGGTGATGTGGTTCTCACCATTGATGGGATAAGTACGGATGGGATGACTCATCTAGAAGCACAAAACAAGATCAAGGCATGTACAGGCAATTTGAACATGACTCTGCAAAGGTAAGATACCTTTTCCTTTCTTTTTTTTTTTTTTTTGAAGAGAATTAATCATCATTGTAAGTTGTTTGGACAATAAAAACATGCAAATGGTTTGGCAAAGTGCATGGAGTTAAGTGTCCATAATTGAAAGATATGCTGCTGTAGCCCGAAATGTGTCTGGATTTACAGCATTTCAGAAAATTTATTAGATGTTAATTATGTGAGTTGAAAAAAACCTTTTCCAACCTTCTGTCACCTGCTCTATATTGAATGAAGTCTAGTTCCTCTTCCTTTTGAGCTTCAGTTTTGTTAACAGTTGTTTAATTAAAAACAGGTCTTATGTAGGCTCTTTTTCCCTCTCCTTCCCCCGATTGACCAGGAGCACTTCTTTTTTTGGGTCGGGTCCTACATCATCGTTTTTACTGGCAAACAGAATGACGGATTTATTTACACAGTTAACCCCTGAATTCTATGGATGAAAATACTGCAGCTCAGAGTGGGGCTTCACAAAGTAGCAGCTTCCCTTTGCTAATTGCAGCATCTACTGCAGAAGTTACAGCTTGGTCCGGCCTCCCTGTTCCTGAAACATACAATTTATTGAATTTCAGCATACTGCTGTGGGCCTGGGACCATATTTTGGGAGGGGCTGGAAGAAGGGAGCAGGATGCTCACGTGTGGGTTGCTGGAACTGAAGCAGGAAGAGCG